>NC_063436.1:18784422-19121003 GCF_020379485.1 Brassica napus
AAAAAAAAAAAAAAAAAAAAAAAAAAAAAAAAAAAAAAAAAAAAAAAAAAAAAAAAAAAAAAAAAAAAAAAAAAAAAAAAAAAAAAAAAAAAAAAAAAAAAAAAAAAAAAAAAAAAAAAAAAAAAAAAAAAAAAAAAAAAAAAAAAAAAAAAAAAAAAAAAAAAAAAAAAAAAAAAAAAAAAAAAAAAAAAAAAAAAAAAAAAAAAAAAAAAAAAAAAAAAAAAAAAAAAAAAAAAAAAAAAAAAAAAAAAAAAAAAAAAAAAAAAAAAAAAAAAAAAAAAAAAAAAAAAAAGAAAAAAAAAAAAAAAAAAAAAAAAAAAAAAAAAAAAAAAAAAAAAAAAAAAAAAAAAAAAAAAAAAAAAAAAAAAAAAAAAAAAAAAAAAAAAAAAAAAAAAAAAAAAAAAAAAAAAAAAAAAAAAAAAAAAAAAAAAAAAAAAAAAAAAAAAAAAAAAAAAAAAAAAAAAAAAAAAAAAAAAAAAAAAAAAAAAAAAAAAAAAAAAAAAAAAAAAAAAAAAAAAAAAAAAAAAAAAAAAAAAAAAAAAAAAGAACATTCTCCTATTTGGAAGCCGTCCCTTTTGGGCAGGAGAACTGAATCAGGAATCTTCAGAGCAGTATTCTAAAAGCTGATCCGAGTTTCGACTAACCTCCTTGGCCTTCATTGTCCTTGGAAGCTAAAGATTTTGTTAAGCGGTTATTGTACAAAGACCCACGGAAAAGAATGACTGCCTCTCAAGCTTTGAGTCAGTAACTTAATTTACTGTGAATCTGTGATGATACTAATTAACTTTACTTAATATTTTTTTCTTCTTTCTAGTGCATCCTTGGATCGCTGGTTGTATAAAGAACATGAGCATCCCATTTGATATTCTGATCTTCAAGCAGATCAAAGCATACTTGAAATCTTCTTCTTTGCGCAAAGCTGCTTTGATGGTAACATTTACTCTTGCAACCTTTGTTCCACATTTTTAGTGTTGATCCTAACTATTATACTCTCTCTTCAGGCTCTGTCAAAGACGTTAATTACAGATGAAGTTCTTTATCTGAAAGCACAGTTTGCACTCTTAGCACCCAATATAAATGGTCTCATCACTTTGGATAACATCGCATCGGTATGATCCTTCCCTCTCTTCTCTCTGGTAGAGAACATACAGCTAAAAGCTAGATTCAATTTCTGTTGGACAGGCACTTGCTATAAACGCAACAGAAGTAATGAAGGAATCACGCATCCCTGACTTTGTTGCATTGGTATTGTCCTGCCTTTTGTTCTCAGCCTCTTTGCTTAATATGTTTTAAGATTTATTTTGGGACATGACAGTTAAATGGACTTCAAAACAAAGGGATGGACTTTGAAGAGTTTTGCGCAGCTTCCATTAGTGTTCATCAGCATGAGTCACTTGACTGCTGGGAGCAGAGCGTTCACCATGCCTATGAGCTCTTTGACATGAACGGGAACAGAGTTATAGTCATTGAAGAACTCGCTTCCGTAAGTTTGTCTTTGTCACTATCATTTTCAGCTGATTCCTAAAGGGAATACAAATGTTTTTGTAGGAACTAGGTTTTGGATCATCTGTCCCAGTACATACCATTCTACATGACTGGATAAGGCATACTGACGGAAAGCTAAGCTTCTTGGGTTTTGTCAAAGTGTTACACGGTGTCTCTACTCGACAGCCTTTAGCTAAAACAAGATGAGCAATATCTATAGAGCAAGGTAACAACAAGCATACTATGGAATGGATGTCAAGACCTTTACTGATCTTGTTACTGAACTAGAAAATGGAACTGTATTAAAGACACATTCCCATGTTTATAATGCAAAAGTTCCAACATAAGAAAGAGTACTAGGCCTCGAAAGTTGTAATACAATAGTGATGTTGATCCAGATAATGGCAATAGAGGTTAAGAAACCTTCATCTACAAAAGCTATCTAAACACATGCTTCTTTCTTACATGATAACAACAATGACAAAAGTTCCAACAACCGTCATGTCTTTTTTTTACCTTGAAGAAAGCCTCTGATGCAAATCATCAGCCAACGCCTGCCTCAAACTCTGCCCATAATAATAAAACTGCCTCTCACTCTCCAGCACCCTCGCAGGCGACCCAGCTTCATCAGGATCTTTCCACAACTCCGGCTCAGGCTCCCTAGCGATCTGACACAAGTTATGCAACACACAACACGCCACAATAGTCTGAGGAGCATGGTTCACTCCGACATTCAAACTCTGAAGAATCTTCCACCTAGCCTTGAGCAACCCAATCGCTTCCACAACCACCGACCTCCCTTTCATCAGCATCCCATCGAACAGATTCTCCGGCGGCGAGCCAGACCCATTAGGCGAAAACGGCGTCATGAGAAAGGAAAGAAGAGGGTAGCACCAGTCTCCTACAATGTAAGGCCTCACGTGATGACCTCTAACGTTGATAACTTTCTCCCACACAATGTCCCCCGAGGTAAGCCTCTTGTAGAGAAGACTGTCTCTGAAGTGAGAAGAGTCCTCTTCCCCTCCTGGTGCCTTCACGCACACGTCCCAAAAGATCTTCTTGTGATCAGCAACGACTTGGAGCAAAACGGCGTCGTATCCGTACTTGCTGTTGTAAACGTTTCTAGGGTTTAGCTTCGTGCGGCGTCTCAGCTTCACGGGAGTGCTGTCGATTGCTCCGCAGATGTTTGGGAGAGAGGTGAGCTCTTCGAACCCCTGCGTCGTTTCGATTAAACGGCGTTTGCCGACGGGGATCTTGATGAACTCCGGGTAGAGCTTGGTGGCTAAGAGGCGAGTGACCATGTTGGTGATCTTGGAGATGAGGTAGGGATCTAGGGAATAGCGGGAAGCTAGGGTTTTGGCGGAGCAGCCGTGAGCGAGGCGGGAGAGGACCATGGCGACGGCGTAGTCGGCGGGGAGGGAGAGGTTGGAGGCGGCGATGAAAGGTTGAAGCTTTTCGACGACGGTGGTGAAGACGGGGTAGGAGAGGCCGTAGAGGGAGCGCCAGCGGGCGTCGCGGAGGGGGGCGTCGAGGGCCCAGATGTGGTCGTTGGCGAGGGCGCGGAAGGAGGCGACGGAGTAGTCGCCGTCGGGGAGAGGGGGAGGAGGGGAGGGGGATCGGGAGGAGGAGGAGGAGGAGGTGGAGGATCTGGCGACGGAGAGGAAGGAGAGGAGAGATGCGAGGGTGAAGAAGAGGGAGAGGAGCGGCGGAGGAGGATGAGAGGAGGGAGGAAGGGGTGGTGGGAGAGGGTGAAGAGGTGGAGGCGGAGGAGGAGGAGGAGAAGATGGTGCTTGTTGGGTCAAGGGAGTTTTGGAGGTGGAGGAGGTGGGAGAGCATCGCCATGAAAGCTTCTTCCATCTTCACTCTCTTCTCCGATGAGGAACGAAGTAAACTAAAGGTTTGGGCTTTTATTAATTACAGAGCTGTTTGTAATATAATATTCTATAACTATCCGAAAGTATATATATTTTTTTTTTTTTTGTCATCTGGTAGATTTATATTAACTTGAAATGGGAGTACACAAAGCCAGCAAAGGTGATTAAACCTTTCTGGAGCCATAAGCCGGGGAGGTGATGAACACCATCCGGAGGCACAGATTGATACAAATTTGAAACTAGAAACTAGACTAGAAGATGAAAGCACATAAGAGGAGGATGGTTAAGATACATGAGACTGCAACAATGGTGAAATTGACTGGATACGGACGATGATTAGAGAGTGAGATCAGTGCACACCTAATTAACTGAGTTTCAAGGTAGTATCCAAGAGCGCTTCCATCAGTGAAACCCGCTCCAGCACCACACAAAGAACTACCGGAAACTCAATCACAATTAACACACGCTGAGAAGAACAAAGAAGTAGACTGGAGGAACAAGAACATCACCAAAACATAAACTGAATCGCGAGAGGTTAGAATCCTTAACCGTAGCTGAACACACTCTTCAATCCCAACTTCAACTCGCCATTGGACCTTGAGAGGGCTCTCTACGCGCCTCATACGCACCAACTCCTTGCCGTAAAAACTTTTAGGAACTTACGACTTATTCACACAGCCGGTAGCTGGATAAAAACCACTCGAAATCCAAGACTAAAACGATCACCTCGGCGGAAATCGACCAACAATGAAGCATTTGTACTGTTACACAGCTATCTCCTTCTGATCCTCTCAGAGCTAAAGAATCGCACGCACAGGCTCTGCCCATCAAAGATCAAACAACCACCGGAGATGACTCCAACGAACCGAGACTGCACTCCCAAGACTAAGCAAAACTCCAAACCACAACCGCAGCTAAACCTCACGCATCCCTCCTCAATGGCCATCACCAATGACACTGCTAGGGTTTGGGCCTCACCGAACAGAGAAAATTGGGACACCAAACCCTAAGCCAACTAAATCCGACCCCCTACAGACCCTCCTAAGCTCCTACAACTCACCTTCACTCCAGATTGAAAGAGAGAAGCTTCAAATCGAGATCTGACGACCAGATCTGAATGACTCCGTCATCTTCCGTCACCAGGGCGAGAAGCATATCACCGAAGGAGAAGAGAGCTGGCAGGGGGCAAAGAAACAAGAACCAACGGAACCGTAACCGACGCACGCGCCGTCACGGCCAGAGTGAGATGAGATCTACGATGTCTTCATGGGCGGCTGATCCGAAAGTATATTAAAACCTGAAAAATATATTTGAAAACTGTTTGAAAAAGAACAATATGAAATGCTGAATACATAATTACATTATTTTTGAAATATCTTAAAAATATATATACACTAAATATTAATCTGTACATCCATGCAGATATATACATAATGTTGTTCGTTTGGTCGACGCAGCTATCTGCAGCTACGTCAGCGTCAATTTTTTTAATAAACTTTTATTCATTTCATTGATGCCGGTATTACATCTGCGTCTGCGTCTAAATGCTGCGTTCTCGCATCGATCACCGAAAAATTTTGCATCCGTGATTAAAATTGCGTCGGTGTCTACGAAACGAACAACAACTATTTTTATTGACGCTGACGCCGAAAACTGCGGCAACCAAACGAACATGACTATAACTACATTTTCAAAAAAAAGTTTAGATCGGATCGAGCAATATACGAAATCAAACCGATATACACGAATAACAATTTGTAGAAACCTTCTACTAGTATTTTAGTTATATCCGAAACCGAACCGTATTTTTTTGGGTTGGTTCGGTTTTTAAGGCCCTGCCCAATGTTGTGTGTAAAGGTAAAGGTTAACAAGCGAAAATGATGCAACAAGCACAACCATTTATATTAGTACGAGACAAACCAGAAGTAACCAAAATTTTTGAATCTCCAAACAAGTCTATAAAAATCAAATCCAATCTAAGAAAATTCTCCTTTTCCACTACAAGTTTAGCATTGATTTGATGTGTGAAATCTCACAGAGGTTTAAGCCACCATGACGATGATCAAATTGAGCCTCTTTTTGTCTTCAAGTCTCGGTAGGATAGTTGTTGGAGTCGTGGTGGTTAGTATATCCTCCATTGTTGTAACCTTGTCCTCGTTGTGTGTATCCTCCATTCCACTGCCACAAAGTAGACCACGATATGTTAAAAAAAATTAAAGAGAGGTCTACTAGATTTATCAAACGTGTGTGACATGAAACAAGAACAAGATGACCACAAAAGTATCAAGATCTGTTTGACAATGTTAAGGGAAAAGTGACAAGTTGGGCATGGAGTTCATGTGTTAGATATTCCCACTAGGTGCTTGTATCCAACAGCTATTGCCTATTGTCACCCACTAACTTTAGTTTATACATTTCTAATAACACAAAAAGGCTTAGAAAAAAACACCTATTAACAAAGTAGTTTGACCCTATTAAAATACTTGATTTTAGTCTGGTAGTAAAATATTTACCTGCTTGTTCGAGGTTCTACCCCAAGAGAGTCTGACAGTGTTCTTGCCGATGACTGTCCCGTTCAAACTCTGGATGGCATCATCAGCACTCTTCCTGTCATAACAAAAGACAAGCAAACCTTTTTCAGATCACACATTATCAACACATAATAAGCACCTACAGGTTCATTGGCTCAGTCTTGTATGATTGACAAGCCAGCACTTTCTTAAGTAAAGACCGCACCTGTTATCTAACTGGACAAATCCACATCCTTTGCCTACTGGGATCTTCACTGAAACAACCTCCCCAAACTGTGTAAAAGGTTCCCTAAGGTCTTCTTCAGTAACATCAGGATCAATGCCACCAACAAATATCTGCAGTAGAATAAGAGAGAATGGATACAGAACTTGAATAATAGAAAGCATTGGAGAGCCTATTGACAACTCACTGTTGAGTTGTTTGATTCGCCATCAGACTGTGAGCCATGAGCCATAAAACCATTTGCTCCATGTCCACCCGCCACAATCACAGCTACTCAAATAAAAATACATAAAAAAATTTATAGTTCAAAAGCTTTGTTGAGTGCATTAGAACAAGCATGAAAACAAAACCCAAACAACAAAGAACATCCTAGTATGTCACCTTGTGAAGGATGATGATTAGCAACAGCTCTTTTAGGAGTCGCAACACCAACACGCATTTGTCTGTTGGAACAATAAGCTCCATTCATTTCAGTCAAAGCCCTTGACCTCTCACTTTCATCACCAAACCTAACGAAACCGTAACCTTTGGACCGTCCAGTGTTGGAATCGATCACAACTTTAGCGCTCTTGACAGATGGATATCTCTCAACAAAGAGCTCTTGCAATAAAGTGTCAGTCACATCCGGAGACAAGTCTCCAACGAATATAGATAGCTCCGGACTATTCTCAACTGCTCTCTTCTCACCAGTGCTAAAAGATGCCCAGTTTAGACGGAAGAGCTGCTCAGAGTTTGGCATCACTGAACCGTTAAAGTTCTGAAGAACCTCTTCAGCTGCAGCACGTGTAAGAAACTCAACAAAACCATACCCTTCTGATTGACATGTTAGCTTGTTACGAATCACTTTCACAGAAGAAACCTGCACATTAAAAAAAAACAATAATCCATAACAAAACTCAGAGAGAAAAAAAATTAACTGAACCAGAACTATTGTAAGGGATGCCCCAAATTAATCCAAAAAAAACCATGGTAAATGAAAATCTTATTTAATTGACCTAAAGACAGCCAAATGAAGTATGATCTCTCTATTTTCTTTTTGTCAACTAACCATTTTAAGTATGATCACAAGTTGTGGTTTATAAACAATTCTATCTGACCATGTCCGCTTGCATGAAAAAATAATACACCTTTGTGCTCTAGCCTCCTTAGCTAGAGAGTCATCACAGAAAATTCAAATCCTAGGAATATGAACAATGCCAGGTTAAGATGGAACTTTTCTTGGCAAGTTAAAAGTTCAACTAAAAGTGGCAAAGTACTACAGTACTTTTTGCCTAACTAAATCTGAAGTAGTCCTGTCCTTTTCAGACCAATGCTGTTTTCCATTAACCTATTTGTTTCTACGCAAATTCAATAAGCAATCATTGGATCTAATCCTATTGAAAAAGTTTCAAATAATATAAATGAAAACTTGCCAAAAAAGTCTTTAGCTTGAGACAATGAATCAAACACACAAGAAATCAAACAAGATCTGCAAATATATCACTTTTCACCAAAACTTCCACGTAATAATAATTTGTATATACCTCGCCGGTGTGAGAAAAGCAGGTGTGGAGATAAGTCTCGTCCATCCAATGAAGAAGATCGCCAATCCAAAGAGTCTTCACATCATCTCCAGATCCACGCTCATGTGTCTTGTGTTGCTGTTGCTGGTGATACGACGCGTATTGGAACTGAGGATGCTGCTGATAATTGTAAGGAACGTATTGGTGAGGATACATCATCATCTGTTGCTGCTGCTGCATCATCATCATAGCCGCTGCGCCTGGATACTGCATGGCCGCCATCCAATGCTGCTGTTGTTGTTGTTGCCACTGCTGAGGCGGCGGAGGAGTCGTAGCTCCGGGAGTTGCTAACGATGAATCTGAGCCGTTGGTCGTCTGCATCTTCAAAACTAATTGTTAACTTTAAACAAATAAGATCTGATCTTGCCTCTTCGAAGAAGAAGTGTGTAGAGAATAGAGGAGCTCGTTGAGCTCTGGTAATGGCGGAGAGAGAAGAAGAGAGAGAGAGAGGTTTGGTCTTAAAAGGGAGGCGAGAGAGAGAAAGGCTGCTGAATCTATGGGTCTTTGGGAAGTGGTCGAAACGTGGGGCCCAGTTTCTTACCGTGTTTCTAAGATCGACGGCTCAGATTCCACCGCAGTTAATCTACTTGCATTTAATTTTACTAGGGTTTTTCTAATAGGCTAGGCTAATAGCTGATTTTATTAATCAAACTCACGAGGAATGATTGGGTGAAAATAAATCTATGTTGACGTATTAACCGTTTTTTTTTTCACTGTGAAAAAGGGTTAGCTGTGTTAATTAGGAATCATAAACTCAACGGATCAAACAAAGTATTGGGCCTTATATAAGGAATACAACGAGGCCCAAAGCCCAAACAAAGAGGATGAGCTACATTCTCAAAATGTTCCAGAATCTTTAAAAGCTACGTTGAATCTATAATCTATTGATTAGTAGGTTAGTCCCATTCTCAAGTATTACAGCTTATACATAGTTTATACAAGGATTACAGCTTACAACTGGAAACAGTCAATCAGCTTTACAGTATGTTGTCAAACTCTTTAAAAAAATGTAGCAAATAAGAGAAGGTTATATATTAACTCATACGCCCAAATCAATGATCTGAATGCCAAAAATCAAGATCATAATGCCTCACGTGATCACCATTTTAAGACCTCATGATCATGTGACGATGAGATCGTAGAGCCATATTATTTTATTCTTATAAGCTTGCTTCACATCCTCTATATAGTCTAGTCTATAAATGAATAAATGTTGCGATTCCTGAACTTTTGATCAATTCCTAGAATTTCAACTCTTACTATAGTGTTCTTCACAGGAACATAGAAAAAAAACATAGAATGGGTCGTTTGGATAATAAGTAGAGAAGGACTTTGGTACATCTTCGTCGACCATATATGTTTCTCACGATCCACTAGAAGTCTAGAACCCACAACTTGAGATATCCAGTGCCTCCATCAATTATTTAGCAAGACGTATCGCATAATATTATGAATAATGTGATATATATAATCATATTCTAACGTCAATAAGCATAAAGACCTGAATCAGGCAATGCAAAAAGATCATCCACATACTTAAAGAATCCAAAAAGAAGGAAGATGGTCAAACCTAAAAACCATGTCTACAAAATGCTCTAATTAATAGTAGCTGAAATTTTCATAAAAATAAATGATTTCCACGCAAACGTTCATAACACATCAGAAGCTGCATGTCAAGAGACGAGAACCTGACATCTTGTAGAAAGCTTTGTGGATGTAAGAAGCTTCTTGTAACACTCTGCCTCTCGTTTGGGCTTATGATAATATTTGCAACTCAGAGTTAGTTTCTTGAGTACTGCTGAATTCTCAAGAAAGTAATTCACTAGTTTAATCCCAGTTTCCTCATCCATAATCCTTACGCTAATCGTAACATATTCCAAAGTGGATGATAAACACTGAGGCACATTGGTCCAAAAAGAATTGACTAAAGGATAACCGGAGAACCCTGTCGGTAAACAAATTGAAGCTTCCATGGTAATATTTTCTAGAACTGGAGAGCCTGAAATGAGCTTCTTCATAATCAAATGACCATCACCACACAAGTAATCCATAAAGCAAAAACCATTACGATCAGGCTTCTTGAAATAATTGTTTGCTAGATGCATGATCTTGAGACAAGGTAGAGAAACATCAAACTTGGGGTCTTTAAGCCCTATTTTTACGAGCTTCAAAGACACCAATGTCTTGCTCACATAAACACATTCAGGCATGATATATAAACGACATAGATATTTGTTTTCAAGATCAAGATGTTGAACTCGGCGATGAACCATTTGGGTTATCCACTCAAGGCTGTTACTAGAGTCATACCCTAATTTTGTATAACGGCAATATTTCAACGTGAAAGTTTGTAGGCACGATCCGCGGTTAAACTCAAAAAATCTGTACACGAATCCATAAGGAAGGAAGTCAAGGTCGTTTAAGTCCAATCCAGACACATTTAGCCAGAGAAACTCCCATCTCTTCGACAAAACGCTAGTCTTAACTGAGTCTTTGGTCGAAAGGTATGAGAGTATATGAGTTAGCAAACAATCCGGAAACTCGCTGATCCTATCGCAACCCATCGTCCTTAGAGTATTCATCAAAATCTTGATCAGATCCTAGGGGCTAGGGCTTCTCAGTTTTCATTCCAAAAATAAATAGGGTTCAAGGCGATTAAACGTGCAAGAGTTTAGTGATCTGCGTACGAGGAAGTGTAGGTGGTAGATCCTAGGCCTTCAGTTTCTCGAATATAATTCATAAGCTAGGTTGAAGGCCCATGACCCATTAATCTCTACTAAATCCAATACCTTCCACTTTAAAACTAAATAATAATTAGAAATCAATTTTTATCAAGGTTTTGAAAACCGGACCGGACCGGCCGGTTGGAACCGGTTAAACTGTGAACCGTTAAGTAAACGGAATCCGGGTTCAATTAAAACTCGGATTTGAATTAAACCGCCAAAACCGGTACAAACCCAGCCAAACCGGCAACTTAGGTTAAGAACAAAACCTGATTCAACCAAATACAAAGCATAATCGATTAATTTTGATTTTTAATAGTTACAATAAATGACATTTATTGATTAGTTCCAGATTTATTGTAGTTTGTAACTGGAAACCAAAATAATTTTTTCATTGCTCACATTTATTTTGTTTTCATTATACACACTTGCTATATATTTCTACAGCAGTTATACTTTGCATAAATAATTTTGGTCATTTATAATATTTCTATTCATATTATAATTTACATTTACCATTCATGAGTAAGAAAATAAAATAATGGTCGCATATACGTTTTGACATTGTAATTGTTTTAAATATATATATATATATATATATTTATATATTTCTTTAAGGATTAACAGAATACTAAAAATAAGTATTTTTAAAAATTTGCATACACATAAATACTAAGAAACCGGTTTGACCAGTCACCTAAGAATAACTGTTCGGTCCGGTTTTCGAAACATTGATTTTTATGTTCCATCCTTTTATACGAGTCATCAATTTCTTTTTACCAAACCAGATAATAATTGTCCCAACAAACCGGTTTGTAGACAGGAAAATATCTCCCGGATCTTGCTGCTTTGGATTATCAATTGTTTGGGCCATTAATTCACTATAGGAGACTTCTAGTTTTGGTGGTTTGATCAAGCTTGTATCCATCGATGGTCTCTCCAAGATTCTCATTCTAAGTCTACATGCAATTTGTTCTATCTCCACTCTGGATCTGTTTAATTTTCTTGATCTTCTAGCTGTATGCTTGTGCTGTAATTATCTTTCTGTTTAGTTTTATGTTTTCATATTGTATTCTTTTTGTGGGCTTATGACTCCGGGATGTAAGTCAAATTCGCCGGCATAGCTTGTAACGATGGTGTTGAAGTTAAAATAGTCTTTAGTGTTAAAAAGAAAATTTCCCAACGTAACAAACGGAAAAAAAGCACTCTTTTTCTTCATAACATACTCCCGACCATGATTAGAAAAGAAAATATATTTTTTAAAGAGAAGAAATGATCGCACTTCTAATCTCAATTCATTAATCCAGAAAGGAGATTAACCAGATTTAGAATATGTAACACTATAAGAATTTATTTGCGGGATTCAAAGTGATAAATCCTAAGACTATACACTATTACAACACCTAGATGTTCATGCTTTGTGTACATGCAATTTATATGCAACTTTTATCTTTTAAAACAAAGTATACATGTATGTATTTAGTTAGCTATCTTCTCACATAACATATTTCTATATTTAAGTATGCACGTGTAGTATAATTCACTTGTTTATTTGAAAATCAGAAAATATGAGTAATACGATGATGATTTGGGTACGCCATAAAGGAGACATGTGGACGTAGAAAAGGGCAGGGCAGTTGCCTCTGCATGACCACGTTTTGTGATGCATCAATCTGGACCGATTCACCTAGATTAAAGATTCGCTTCGAAAAAAAAAACTTGATTAATTTGTTCTCTTGAGGTTGGAACTCGAGCTTCTAAATACAGTAAATAAAAGCAATAATGGTGTAAAGGGATGGGAACAGAGGCACGTGCAGCCACGCGCCTGTGTCTGCTCTGTGTGTAAACAAATGGTAAAAATATGCCTCAGACTTTTCAGAGGAACATAATCCCAACTGAATCATGCAATGATCAGATTTACCTTTGTTTACCCTTTTCTGTTTTCTTATTTTCAAACTAACAAAATTAAATCCGGTTAGTATTTGTTTCAAATCCGCTTAGTTATTACTCATGAATCACGGTAAAGTACACTTCATTTTGAAAAATATATACTCCACTTTGGCTATATTTTGGTCTTATCTAATGAAAGCCAACATGATTGATTATATGTAGCCCTACAAGGAACGCTTCCAAAAAAAAAAGAGGAATATTCCAAAATATATAAAAGAATATTAACGAGAAATATATCGTTTTTTACATAGAAGTACAGACCACAACTGTAGTTATGTCATGGTGCATTCCCTCTTTTTCTCTTATTTTCTTATTTTCTTATTTAAACTTTTACTATTCGGTTCCAGATATTTTAATAATTGGTACTATGATACCTGATACTATGAAACATTTATATAAATGTAAGAGTAAGGACAAGAGACAAATAAACAATTGTAATAAGCATCCAATGTTTTAAAATCCAAACAAGAACAGCCTTTCCATATTCATGCAATCAAAACCCATAGTGATTACTTACTTAATCAAGATCAGAAACCTCGATATAAACCTTCTTGTGTTTTTCATTTGTACAACTAACAAAGGCTAAACTGATTAATTAGAAGAAAATAAAAAGAGAGAGAGAGGGCTGTACAAGTGGAATGTAACTAGAAAAGAAAAAAAACTACTATCTTCTTCCGCATGCTATTTTCATTCTTTTACTGGCTTAAGTCGATCCCACTTGTAGCGACCTTGGAGCGGTTTGTCATTAACGATATCGAAGTTGTACCTGCGTGTCAAAAAGTGTTCGTTATTAGAATTCCCATTATATCATGCTAAAGTACGCGTCGAATCATCTCTTATCGTGCGCAGACATTAAGGAAGCAGAGATCGGAGATGAGACTCACTTATCCATGAAACGTTTCTGATCTTTACTCTCTAGCTCCGATAAGAACTCGTCAATCTCTCCCGGCGTCGGACTCTTGCTCACTTCCGGTGAACTTTTCCGATCATCCGCCGATGATGATTCCATCTCTGTTGTTTCTCCCAAAGCTTCTTCACTCTCTGGATTCGCTTCGTTTCTGTGAGCGATGCGCCCAGAAACAGAGAGATCATCGGAGATTTGATGAGTCTGAACACACAAAACGAAAAAGAAAATCAATGAAGATTCACAGATTTTGAGTCGTTGAATGATTGCTTCGGATTTTCGAAAAATTTCACCTCCAGATCTACAGAAACAGTCGGACTCTTCCTCACGATTTCGTTCGATTCACTGCTGAAACAGATGATCGAGCTCTTTTCATCGTCTTCTCCGGCGGAGGTAACGGAGCATCCGCCTCGAGAGGAATCATCCGATGACGCCACGGAAGGAGAAGGAAACGCGAGAAAGATGACGCCATGAGAGTCATCATCGAGCTTCTTCTTCTTGAGAAGCGAGTCGCTTGCGCTCGAAGCTTCAAGCGATCGCGCATCACGCTTGCAGTTAGGATTTCTCTCGCTCATCGCTCTCTTTCTCTCTCTTGTTTTTTTATGCTCTCTGCTTCTTTCTATTTCTGGTACGTCTTCTCTTATTAAAAAAGCAGGGGAGATTTTGGTGGGGGAGAAGGAGAGAGAGATGAATGAAGTGTGAGCCGTTGATTGTTTCAACGGATGAGATTCGATTCCTTAGCGAGCGGACGGAGTTTATCGTTATAGTCCCGTTTGCGAGTGTGACGGAGACCTGTAACGGCACCGTTACGGAGTTTCGCTTTAGTTACTTAAGGGGGCGATTGGTTTTCCCGCTACCACCCGCAAACGCAGCTTTTGCGGTTGGTAGCGGTTGTCGGCGGTTTGCAACAATCACTCAAATCGCTCTAAACCGCTTCAAACCGCTCCGAATCTCATAAATTCTAAAGCTGGCTCCAGCTAGCGTTTGCGGTTGCGGGCGGTTGCGGGCGGTTGCGGGAGGGTAAATTTTTTTTCTTTTTTTTAAAACAATATATATACAAAAGTAAAAATATTTAATAAAAAATTTAAAATTGAAATTTTGAAAATATTAAAATATATCTATTATATTTTAATTAATATTATAAAATTTTATAATAAAAACAATTTCAATAAATTTTCAAAAATTAAAATTATAACTTTCTAAATATAAATTTTATATTTATTATAATTTTATGATTTTTGATATTTTTATAATTATATTAAATATAAATATTGTTAATTTATTATTTGACTCTTACAGCATTTGGTAGTTAACCAGTCATAAGTCACCCGCAAACGCACCAATTTTTAACCGCCACTACAAGAAAATACAAGTTTTACGAGGGCAGTTTTCCTCGTTACTTCGTCGTAAAAGCAGTGTTACGACGAATTAGCGAGGAAACCCGTTTCGTCGTTATACGTTTGTCGTAACACATATATCCTCGCTAATTCGTCGTAAGTTAGCGAGGAAATAATTTCGTCGTAAAAGCGAAGGAGGATATTTCGTCGTAAATACCACGTAAAGATTCCACGTAAGGACGTCGCTAAGTTTCCTCGTAAATACCACGAAAAGCTTTCCTCGTAAAACCCACGTAAATAAATACTCGTAAAATTAACGTAAATACCTTGAGAGCTTTCCACGTAAAGAAAACGTAAAAACCTTGATAGATTTCCACGTTATTTCCATGTAAATGTTTCCTCGTAAAAACCACGTTAAGCTTCCACGTAAAGAAGCCGCAAAATTAGCTACGAATTTACTTCGTTTCATTATTTTATAGAAATATAAAAAATTATAATTATAAATATAATTTAAATTATTTAAATTATTAATAAAATTAAAATTCTAAAAAAATCAAAACCAAAATATTTTATATATAAATAAGTTTTGAATTCATAATACAATAACCGAAATTAAAAAGAACTAAGGGTGGTCGTTAATTAATCGCCTCGTAGAATTCATCACTCCTCGCCTGAACATCCGCCTCGGCATGTGAGTCGTCGGTCGGTGACTGGCCTGGGATAGGATTTTGTTGTCGCATGGTCCTCAACAAAGTCGCCCATTCCGGATTTGTGGCCGCTACAACGTCCAAGAAGCCCTCGAGTCCACCCATACGAGATCGCAGCTGAGTAGACTCTATACGCAGCTGAGTAGACTCTCTACGCAGCTCTTCGGACTCCCTACGCAGCTGAGAGACTTCCTCATCCCGTCGCTGAACATAAGACGATGTCGCTCTCGGAACATCGTTGACGGAACCAATCCCCAACGTCCGTCCCTTTTTTTTTGGGACAACCTTAAAAACAAAAAATAAATTTTGTTAGTAAAAATTTAAAGTTAAATTAAATGAATATTTAAAAAAATTAAAATTTTAGAAAATTTACCTCCTCGTAAAGCTTATCCACTTCAGGTGTGGATAAGGTGACGGGTAATCCATCGGTGGACTGTTGGGTCAGCTGGGTCTGGCGTTCTTCAACCCGAGCAGCCAAATCGTTGTAGATTTGCTCGGACTTGCCATCTATAAATCGGCCCGCCTTGTTCTTGTGGGTCCTCTCGTAAAGTTGCATAAGAGACGGGAATTCTCCCGTCTCTTTGGCCTAAAAAAACATTTAAGAAAGTTGTTAATTAGAATATATATAAAAATATACTAAAAATTTAATATAATTAAATTTTTAATTACCATTTCCAAACGGACACCGGCGTGGGGTTTTTGGCCCGTAGTGTGAAGCATCGGCCCGTTCCCGTGCTCATCGACTGTGTTACGGGAGTTAGAGCAAGACTGGGCGATTCTAATGGAATCAGGAAGACGCCAATATCGGATGAGGCCATCCCAGACATCCGTGGTGAGCTCAGCGGGTTTGCCACGCTCATACCCCTTCACGATCCAGTCACCCTTCCAGTTGGAGACCGTGTCCAACAAGCGAACTTTCGCCTTCGCTTCAAACTTCTTTCTCACCCTCTCAGTGATCCCCAAGGCCCAATTATATTTTTGCTGTTGGAAAAAATAATTTATAATTAGTTTTTCAGAAAAAAATATATATATAAATAATAAAAAAATTTAAAGATATATATTTAATTAATAGAACTTACAGCGTAAATTTTGAACCACGTCTTTCTGACGTAGTGGGGCGTCATTTTCCAGTTCGGATGTGCCATGGAGAAGTAACCTTTTATCGTATCGGTTACGTCCGATGCAAGACATCCGTCAATCCCCCACCTGAAAAATACAAATTTAAAATATAAATTATTTTTTAAAGTTATAAAAGAATTTAAAAAGAATAAAAAAATAATGAAACATACCATAAAGTTCCGTCCGGTCGGTCGGGGTCGATGACTGGTAAACCTTCTCTGCCTGGCAGACGGAGAATGTCCTCTACGGTGTACTGCGAGTAAGGAGCACTCGGAGGCACCATCAAATCGGGATGAATCTCGCCCGCGGGCATCGGAGGTGCCGGCATCGTAGGAGGCACAGGAGGAGGAGGCATCTGGGGAGGCACGTGAAGAACCGATGGTGCACTAGAAGAAGGAGATCCAATGACTCTCTGAGTGTACTGAGTCTCGGGGACAGTCTCCTGACCCGAAGAACCGGGAGCTGAAGAAGACGACGGGTCTAAACGACTACCCGGCTCACCGAACATCTCTCTGTAATGGGCAGTAAGTCTACCTTTTCGAACCTGAGAAAAAAATTTAATTTTTTAAATTTTCGTGAACATATACTTCCCAACATTATCCACCTAATCAACACTAAATAACATAAGATCCGTAAACCTATCTAAATTCCCTATACTAACCACCTAATCTATCCTAAACTAATCAAACTAGAGAGGAATTAGAGAGACTTACCATTGCTACGAATTAGGGAGGAAGTGGAGAGGAAGTGGAGAGGAAAGACGGAGCGAGCGAGCTCGGGATATATATAAGATTACTTGTCCTCGTAAATTCCTCGTAAACTTACGAGAAATTACAGAGGCCCGCGTTTTCAGTTACGACGAAATAGCGACGAAATACAAAGGCCCGCGTTTTCGTTAACGACGTTTTTACGACGAAAAGGGTTACGTGGAATTAACGAGTTAACCAGTTACGAAGAATTAGCGAGCCTTTATTTTCTATAAATACCCACAACTTTCCTTCTCAAACCACACACACAAACTCACAAAACACACCCTATCTCAAATCACACTCCTCACCAAAATACTTTTCAAATTAGAAATATTTGAAAAAAAAAAGAAGAAAAGAAGATATTAGAATTTATGTGGGTGAGACTTAAGTCTCGCCACATATAATTCCAGTATCTTTCTTTTTTTCTTTTTTTCTAGTTTTTATACTATGAGGAAGTAGCAAGTCCCGCTTTTCACCAATTTAGAAAATTTGGAAAAAAAAGAAGAGAAGAAGATATTTGGAACTCATGTGGTCGAGACTTACGTAAGTCTCGCCAAATGTGATTCAAGCATCTTTCTTCTCTTCTTTTTTTAGTATTTTTAATATTTTCGTCGTAATATCGTCGTTAGTTTACGACTCTTTTACGACGATTTTGGCTTACGTGGAATTAGCGTGCCCCGCTTTTTTAATTTCGTCGTAAAGTCCTCGTGGCCTTACGAGGTGTTTACGACGAAATCATCCTACGTGGAATTAAAGAGTGCCTCCTTCGTCATTTACTTTACGTGGTATTTACGTCAATTTACCTTACGAGGTCTTTACGACGATTCTGTCCTACGTGGAATAAACGAGTGCCTCCTTCGTCATTTACTTTACGTGGCATTTACGTCAATTTACCTTACGAGGTCTTTACGACGATTCTGTCCTACGTGGAATAAACGAGGATTACGTCGTACATTCGACGTCAGATTACGAGGAATTAACGAGCAGTACGTTTAAATCCCTAAAATCCGAAACCCCAAACCCCAAAACCCCATATTCCTTATCTTCTACTTCATATATTCCAAACCCCATCTTTATTTTCATTCCAAACCACAATTCCCACATTTACTTATTTATAAAACAAACTCCCACAATTTCTTATTCATAAAACAAACTCCCACATTACCTTATTCATAAAACAAACTCTCACATTACCTTATTCATAAAACAAACTACACAAAATCAAATACATCAATCGGATACATCGACATTCTCGTCATCACTAGAAATATCATCATTTTCATTAAACTCGTCTTCTACAGCTTCGTCTGTGGCATCATCGGTAAGATCTTCGTATTCGTGATTATGCGGATCAATGAGAAGGATGTCATCAACTTCTTGTTCAGGTTCCTCGACTTCATTTATCTGTTCTTCTTGCAATGGTGGTTCTTCTCCACTGATGATTCGTCCTCGAGGTGTAACTTTGATCACTGCTAACCAATTTATACCCGAATCTCTCATCCGAGGGTATGGAAGGAAGCTAACTTGGTCTGCTTGTGAAGCTAAGATGAAAGGCTCGAATTTGTTGTACCGACGTCCACCGTTGACATCAACTACACCAAATTTGTTAGACCGAACACCTCTGTTGACGACGGGGTCGAACCATTCACATTTGAAGATGACGCATTTCAGCTTCAGTATCCCTGGAAATTCGACTTCAATAATCTCCGTCAAGATCCCGTAGAAATCTGTTTCCCCTTTCACACATATTCCATAGTTACTGGTCGCCCGCTGTCTACCATACTCATATGTGTGAAAAGTGTAGCCTCGTGTGAAATACATCTGTGATGTGGTGACCTTTACAAGTGGAGATTGAATTACTTCGTGTAACCACTTAGGATAATCTGCATCGTCGTCATAATCAACCTGCAAAAATAAAGAGAACATTAAAATACAAATCATGTATGAAAAAATAGTTTGAGTTATAATACCTGATTCCGCAACCACTTAATGAAGTGCTGATCTTTCCTTTTGTCTACGTCACTTGTGGATATACCAGGAAATGTTTCTTCGACTTGAGAAACAAATAGGCTGTAAAATTAATCACATTTCATAGGAATGAATCTCTTGCAATTATATAATTAATTATATGTGTTTTGAAGTGTCCATATATGTTACCTTTCAAAATAACGCATCAATGGATCCTCGCAATTGAGTAGAATATAGGTGTGTGCACTATGAGCGTCTTGTTCACTCGACCACCAAACCTCTTTAGACTTCCCACCGAGTCGTCCAATCTGGCTAAAGATGTCTGGAACACCAGCAACTGCATATGTTGGCGCAACTCCACCATCATCATATCTTCTTGGAGCTCTTCTACGGGTACGTACTTTTGACGCAAAGTAGTACGATGTGAAGTGAGAAACTTCTTCCGTCAAACTTCCAGCAATTATAGAACCTTCAACTTTGGCGAGGTTCTTTGCTTTTCCCTTCAAATATTTCATGGCTCGCTCATACTGATACATCCATCCGTAATGTACAGGTCCACGAAGCAATGCTTCATATGGGAGGTGGACAGCTAGATGCTCCATGACGTCAAAAAATCCAGGAGGAAATATCTTCTCCAAGTTGCACAATAAGATGGGAATGTTCTCCTGAAGCTGTTCTACAACTTCTTCTTTAAGAGTGCGTGTGCTCAGATCCCTGAAAAATGCTCCAATGCCTTTTATATTCCAAAAACAATTAAACACATTGTTAGTCGTATATTATTTTGCAAACTAGACCGTTATAAAATTATTGTGATATAAAACACTACGAACCTGCAAGTGCTTCATGTACGTTTGTTGGAAGTAGCTCCGCAAATGCAAAGGGCAGTAGTCGTTGCATAAAGACATGACAATCATGACTCTTCATCCCAGAGAACTTTTGACCCTTTTCAACACATCTAGAGAGATTTGAAACATACCCATCGGGGAACTTCACTTCTGATGCCACCCAGTTGAACAACACCGACTTTTTTTCTGAAGACAGTCTGAATATCGGAACGGGAACTTGTCCATTGCTTTTAATATGTAACTCGCTTCTTGAGCAAATATCCGGCAAGTCCAACCTCGATTTTATGTTGTCTTTTGTCTTCCCTGGGACATTCAATATTGTATTCATGATGTTCTCAAAGAAATTCTTCTCTATATGCATCACATCGAGGTTGTGGCGCAGAAGAAGATCCTTCCAATATGGCAACTCCCAAAATATACTCTTCTTGTGCCAGTTGTGATGAACACCGTAAGAATCAGGCATATTACGAGGGACATGCCAATTACCACCCCAACGAACTGTTTCGTTAGCTCCGTAGTAGTCGATTTGTGCTTCAATTTGTTCTCCAGTTAGATATGGTGGAGAAGTGTCTCTCACAACCCTTTTGTGCCTAAACAAATTCTTGTTTCTTCGGTAAGGATGGCCAATGGGAAGAAATCGACGATGACAATCAAACCAACTTGTCTTCCTACCATTCTTCAGTTGAAACGCATCTGTCGTTCCATTACAATATGGACAAGCTAATCTCCCATGTGTAGTCCATCCAGACAACATCCCATATGCAGGAAAGTCACTTATGGTCCACAAAAGCATAGCTCGCATCGTAAAATTCGTCTTCGTTGAACAGTCATACGTCCTCACCCCTGTTGACCACAAATCCTTCAACTCTTTTATCAGTGGTTGTAGGAAAACATCCAGGGACCTTTTTGGATGGTTCGGACCAGGTATCAATATCGTCAAGAATAGCAACTCCCGTTGCATGCACATCTCCGGTGGCAGGTTGTATGGCGTAAGAAAGACTGGCCACAATGAATATTGTCTCCCTGACATTCCGAACGGACTAAATCCATCTGTGCATAATCCGAGATACACATTCCGGCTATTGCTAGCAAAATCCGGATGTACTTTGTTGAAATGTTTCCAGGCTCTTGCATCTGATGGATGAGTCATCTCACCATCCGTCTGAGTATGCTCGGCATGCCATCTCATCTTTGCAGCAGTCTGCTCTGATTGATACAATCTTTTCAATCTGTCTGTAATTGGTAGGTACCACATCCTTTGGTACGGTACCCTATTACGTCCCCGTCCTTGCGGCTTGAATCGTGGCTTCTTGCAGAATCGACATACTTCTAGCTTCTCATCATCTCCCCAATAGATCATGCAGTTGTCGATGCAGACATCTATCATCTCCGAAGGCAACCCAAGACTATAAACTAATTTCTGAATCTCATAATAAGAATCAGCAGACACATTGTCTTCCGGCAAATACTCTTTAAACAAGTCCGCCCATTCGTTCATGCAACTTTCAGGTAGATTGTGATCAGTTTTAATATTCATCATTCTAGCAGCCAACGACAATTTAGAGAGACCTTCTCTACAACCACTGTAAAGTGGTTGATTCGCCGCGTTTAACATTCCGTAAAACTTTTTTGCATCTATATTAGGTTCTTCATCTTCATCATGAGCTACGAATGCATCAGCTACCATATCATGAACCCTATCATAATCTACCATCTCCTCCTGATGGTAACTATGTTCATTATGCAAATGATGATTAACCGGTTCTTCCTGAAAATTGCTATTACTACTACTAGCTTCATTCTGATCATAATTATAACCTTCCCCATGTTGAAACCAGATATAGTAATTTGGCGTGAAACCTCTATTTATTAAATGCTTCCAAACATTTTCACGGTTTGCCAATTTCGAATTGTTGCATTTCCGACAAGGACAGAACATCTTACCACTTTCTTGGGCGAGCGGTGTTGAATCTGCTTGGTGCATAAATGTCTCCAGCCCCGCAAGGTATTCTTTCGTCACTCTCCCGTTAGCATCTCTATGCATATACATCCAATTCCGCAACTCGTAAATAGTCCCAGAGCCAGCCATTTTTTTTTCTTTCACGTTTTTTGTTGTTGGTGTGTTTAAAATGATGTTCCAACATCCATATTTATAGAAAATTTCGAATCTGGTAGTTGTAATTTTACTATGAAATTACGACGAAAATTAATTGTATGGCCAAAAAAAAACGTGAGCCACCTACCAAGTTGGTGGATTCAAAATTTCCTCGTTAAGTACACGTAAAATATTTCGTCGTAAAGCACTCGCGAAATTTACGTGGCTTTTACGAGAAAAAATTATTTCCTCGTAAAAGCCACGTCAATTTACATCGTCTTTACGACGAATATTTTTTGTCGTTACCTTACGACGAAATAACGATGCTTTTCTTTCTCAACGTACTTTCCTCGCAAAATCAACGTTTTTTTACGAGGATTATTTTTCCTCGTTAAACTTCCTCGGTAAAGATACGTTTTCTTGTAGTGCGCAGTACCAGTCGTACAAATCTCTTAAAACCGCTAGAAACCACAACCGCCCGCATCCATAAACTCCCGCAACCGCAACCGCAACCGCTGCGTTTGAACCAGTCAGGCCCTTACACAAACGCTGTTGGGTTTCGAAACGCGCTTTTTCTTTTAGGGAATGCCCTTTTTGGCTTCCTTTCAAAGCAATTAAAAACGCAATCATTTAATAAGTTATGACGTGGTGGAAACGTAACAATAATTAATTTTTCTGATTTGAAAAATAGGCTATTGAAAATTCCACTTATTAGTTGACAAAAAAAAAATTCTACTTATTAAATTTTAACTGTGAAGAAAGATTTACATTTGGTCACTCTCTCGCTGAACAATGAATTTTAACTAATTAGCGATTTAGAACTACACCTTTAGTGGTGTGACATATTGAGGGTGATGTATATGAGTGGTTTCTCTCTTTAGCCTAAATAGCAAATAGTAAATTATAAATTAACAAAAATTCTTTCCATTCCGAAATATAAGATGTCTAAAAAATATGTTCCAACTTCCAATAATATTTTAGGTAATTTTAAATTTATCAAAAATTGTGTAATCAATCAAATTTAATAGTTCTATTTTGCAATTAGTTGAAAATGTTTTAGTTCATAATTTTAATGATACTTTTGAAATAAAAAATAATTATTTAATAAATGTGTTTTACTTAAAATATCTTATATTTACTAACTGAGAGAGTACAAAGTGTCATCACAATCTTCATACCCTAAGAAATAAAGAACATCAAAATGATTGAATATGCATGAAAACCTAGGTTGCATGGAAACAGAAACGGATACGTTGAAACGAAACGTTTCGAAATGTGGAAACGTGATTTTTGATTTTTTATGATTTGGAAACATTTTAGAAACGTCTATATATATATATATATATAACTGTTTAATATTTGCATTCATTTTTATTATGTTTACTATATCTTAGAATACAAATAAACAAATATTCATTCTATTTAATCATACGAAAAAATAAGTCATTATTAAACATCAAATCATATAAAAAAATCAAAATAACAAAAATCCAATATTTAAATATTAAATAGTTTAACTAAAATAAAAATCATAACAACAAATCATAACTAATTAGAAAGTTTTAGCGTCTCCAGAACAGAAACACGAGTTTCCAAAATAAAAACGCAAGTTTCCACTAAGTTTCCAAACTGAGATTTTTAAAAAACGAGTTTCCAATGCGTTTCCACGAATTTCCGAAATATTCTGATTCTGAAACGTTTCCGAAACGTGAAACGTACCTTCAACCGAGTTTCTATGCAACATAGATGAAAACAATAAATACAAAAATTGAGAGGGTTAATTAATGATGTGCCAATCACCTATAATTCACCTAACTAAATGATAACGAATTGTGTGGTAGTAACTACTACGTACTAATAAACATCAAATTTCATATAGACTAATAGACTCTTATGTTTTATTTGATATTTTCAATAAATTTTTTAGATTGTCCATCTGTAGGTTTCTTTCTTTTAGTCAAAATACACATCAACCACATATTTTGTCATATACATCATTTCAAGACATGTTCTACGAAATCATGTACATTGTTCAAACCACTGTAAGATAGCTTCATATAGAGGTTGAGGCTTGAGCCAGATCAACTAAACTCAACTGTAAAGTGTCCCGTAATTAAAAGCAATTGTAAATAACTTAAGTTTCGTATTGAAGTTGAAGAGCAAAGATACAAACGACAATAATGGTTTGCAAATTTAATCACATATGTATTGATACATAGTACCAATACTAATTCTTTATTATTCCAATGAATTGGGACCGTTTTGAATAAATTATCGAGGAGTTAACAGCATGTTGAAAGAGCAAACCGGAATTGGTTCCCAACAAGATAAAAAATAAAATAAACAGATTAAATCCGATTGGTTAAAAAATATATTAAATCCGTTTATAATGTAAATCAAACCAATAAAAAGAGGTTAGTAGATTGATTTTTTTCTTTGTTTTTTTTTAAGTTTTCCAAAATAGATCATTTTATATCCTAACAAAAACCGACTCTTATAATCTCTATTATATATCTACACATACATGCCCATAACAAAATTACATTGCTACTCTGAATCTTCATACTTGCGTATTCGGTTTCTGGTAACCATAAAAGCAAAAGTCAATCGATGAGTTAGAGTTTTATAATACTCCTTTTTTTTATCAAATTTTTTTTTTGATCAAATATAATACTCCTTTTAAAAAGGTCAAACAATGTAAAAAAAAAAATACCTTTTAAAGGAATTTATTCTTGAGAGTGGACTGTTAGTTGGTGAGCCCGTTTTCAGTTGGCGTCGGGATCTGTGTAAGTGTCTCAGATCCATAAATGTTTTTGTGCACCAATTTTCATTCATTGTTTAAACGATCTATAAATGTCTACAGTCATCTTTTTATGCTCCCTACTTCAGCAGCTAGGAGAGGTTCTCACCAAACCAAAAAAAAAAAACAAATGATTGTTTCAGAGTTTATAAAAATATTTTAATTAATATTTTAATGGGTCTTTTAAAAATTACTCCAACCGCTCAGTAAGATGTTTTGGTTAAATACATAATAATTTACTTTTAAAAAGATTATCTTATTAACAATATAAATTTAAATTGTGTTAACCAATAATAAATAATTAATAAAAATACTATTGATTAATCATTTTTAATAAATTTAAAGTTATCTTAACAATATTAAGATATTTTGAAATACTATCAAATTTTCTATAAACCATCTTACATTATGAAACATGAAATTTAATATAATTTAAAATTTTAAAATTAATATATTTTTACTAGATAAATTCTGATGGTTTCGGTTTCTGACCTACTCATATGCTCTTGGCTTTTCTTGTAAATAGTTTTTCTGTATTAGTACTTTTTAATTATTATTGTTTCCTTTTCAGAAAGAACCACCGAGTATACACAGCAACATCTTTTTGACTGTGAATTGTGATCATAAATTCACAAGTCAGGTTCATCTGAATCAATAATTAAAAGAACCACCTGATTGTTGTCGCCACTTGCAGTATCATATATATAATGATATTGTTAGTTATAGCCAAGTTCGAAACAAGGTCGATTTTTTTTAAAAAAAATTGGTAGTTATGATTAACTCTGGGAACAAAACGGGAAAATAAATGTTTTTGTTCTGAATAATGAAGAAATGTTTCTATAATCCTTTGCTTCAGATTATTATTTTAAGGTGACTGAGTTGATCCGTTTGTACTTTACAACGACCACGACATGATATAACTATCAAAATTAATCTTCCTCTTAGAATAATTAGTATAAACTACCAAACTATAACTACTTGGACTATCATACCAACTTATGCACTAGAGAAAAAAAAGAAGAAGATGTAGACCGGGTAACGTTACATAACAATTAAGGGATTTATGTACTAATAGTTAATTTATTAGTTTGACAAAAAAGAAGTTAAAAATTCAGTAGTTACATTTTTTTTATTAGTTGATCCAAACGGGACATAGTTAAATGGTTTACAAAAATTGATTGGATACAAGAAATTAGAACTAAAACAAAAAAAAAAATAAACTAGATTTGATCAGGTATATCAGAATAAAGAAACCATTAAAAAAAAAAAATCCTGGAGAGACGACCATCCCGAGCCATCGCTGCCGCCTTACCTAAAGCCTAAGGATGATTTTTCTTAGAACCTTCCCGGTCAAAACAAAGTCACCTCGACGATAATTTCATAGGAAGTCGGAGAGTCCGACTGGAAGAAGCCATCTTGCGGTTTTACATATAAACTGAACACAGTAAGAGAATGTCTATGAACGTTAAAGAAGGATATAGTGTAACACCCATATACAGTAGTCTCATGAATTACGTCAGTATAGTATGTAAAACTGCAATGATATAGTTTTATTGATACATATAGCCAAGGCCCCAAGCCAACATATAAAGACACTTAAAATGTAGCAGAACTATACTTTTTCTTTTTGAAACAGACTATACATATAGTTTTCTTTATTATATATGTAGATAAATCAATCCTCTAGTCTTTAAGCAAGAAGCGTTTCACATTCTTGACGCTTTCCCTCAAAACCTTATTCTCCCAAACCTCTCTTGACGATGCCCTTAACGACGCCGTAGCGTCCAACCTGTGAATCTCCCAACCGCTGCTTCTCAGCATCATGATCCTCTCTATCTGCTTCTTCGCAAGCCGCCACGTGTTGTCTTTGATCTCATGCACTGCTTCCTCGTACGCCGCCTTTCTCGCTTGGTCCCACTCGAACACATTGTGGCTTTTTTCCGGCGGGTAGACTCCGAAGTACCGGTCGAACTCCGGTACTCCTATAGCCTGGTGAATCCCGGTTCGGATTGTGGACCGGGAGTTTCTAGGGTTGTAGAAACTTGCGAGCTCCTCGAACATTCCCGACTCCATCATTTGGTCGACACGTTTTGAGAGGTAGTGGTACAGAACTGAGGCCGAGACATCCACCCAGAGGAAGAAGCAATCGTACCTTTTGATCAAAGCAAAGATTTGGACAACGTTTCACATAAGATCATTGGTAAAATACATGTGGAGATGATTACCAAAAAAAAATACATGTGGAGATTAATCACAATTTGAAAAGACTAAACATTTTGTATGTTTTCATAAAATATGTTTGTAAAATGCCAACGTAAATTTACATTTAAACAGTTAAGATTCTCCTTCCATTTACGTTTGATATTTAATGTTATATATACACAATGGTTTAATAAGTTATAAGGCTATATTTCTATTTCTGATATGTTTTATGTTGATTTTGTTTCACTGATTTAGCTTTTTAAATTGGTGTCTATTTTGAAATAGTATAGCTACTGTTGGAAAAAGGAGATAATTCTATATATTATACCTCAGCTCAGAAGAAATAGACGGCTTAGAAGAGAATGGATTGGTTACGGGGTCAAAACGATCTACAAGGAGGGCATGTACGAAAGAGTTAGATCCTCCTGCTATTATCGGGAGCTTCCCACGAGAGGATATCTCAGAGATAGAACGTGACGCCACAGAGCGGAACTCGGAGGCAGTTAGTTCGGTGTCATCTACAGGAAGCTTGCCGAGTAGATGGTGAGCGACTCCGCACCGCTCAGGGATAGTGATTTGATTAGTGGCGATCTCCAGTCCGTTGTAGAATTGCATTTTGTCAGAGTTGATGATCTCTCCGGAGAAACGAGCTGCTAGGCCCACTGAGAGACGTGACTTGCCTGTTCCCGTGGCTCCCATTATGACAACCACTTTCTCCTTGCGTGATTGGTCCATGCAAACGGTCATGGGAACTATTGACTTTGGTCGTAGTTGAGGTGGTCGTGTGTAAGTGGTCGGGACGAGGGAACGAGTGACGAACGTAGAAGTAAGTTCTTGCATGTTTTCTGTAATCTACTAACCTCTATCTAGATCAGCTTATGACTCCATTAATTGTGGAAGGCTTTGAGTTTTATAAACTGAACAAAACATAAAGGATAATTCAGAAGTTGTAAGTTTATGGTTAGATATAATACTGGTAGATTTGTCTGCCTTGAACTGGTAAACGTGGCTTTGGATCAACTTTGTTTTTGTAATCATTCATGCATCAAATGGATTTTGTTACCATTATTGCTTTTAACATTTTATTTACTGTTTTTTGGTTATCATTTGCCTTAATCGAACTAATGAGGTGGAGCTAATTACTGATACATCATCTTATCAAAAGAGGGCAAAGATCTAGTATATTTTACTGTTTAAATATGGGAGATAGTAGGTGTTTTCCAGCACCATACCATATGTATATGTAGAAATAAAAGCTTTAAAATTAAATTATATTTAAAAATATTTTTTTTGTTAATTTTTATATTTTATTATTTGCTTACAATATTTAATTTTAAATTTTAATTTAATTATATGTATATATTTAAATTACAATATTGAAAAGATTTTGTATCTATTTTTTGGTTAAAATATTAAATCAATTTCTATAAAAATAAGAACAAAATTGTTAGGTATATAACTATCAAAACGTAAAACAGTAATATTTCTAAAATTTGTAGATATTAAAAAGAAAATAATGGTATTGAGATTAGAAAATTATAATTTTTATAACACTGCATAAAATTTTGAAGAATTGTTTTAGTAATAAAAATTATATAATTAAATATTTTTTCAAAAGTTAAATATTATTATATTTACTTATCTACTATTATATTATTTATTATTATATTAATGATGATCTATGAGTTATTATCATATTTTTAAAAAACTACCAAAATTTTCATCTCACAATTAGCTTTAAACCATGTTATCATTTTTAATATGCAATGTCATAATTTTCTTTCAAAATCAGTATGGTGATAACACATGGCAAATCACTTCTCAAATAATGTCAACAAGAGGGTTTGAAATTTTTTTTAATAATAAAAAATATATAATTATAAAATAGAATTAAATAATATTTTGAAAATTGTAAATATTATTAATGTCTATTTTCTTTTATTTTATTGATGATCTATGAGTTATTATCATATTTATAACAGTTTACCAAAAATATAAATCAATATAAATGTAAATGTACATATCATAATTAGTTTCAAATCATGTCATCATTGTTAATATGTCATGTCATCATTTTCTTTTTAAAATTAGTTTGGTGATAACATATGGCAAATTATTTATCAAATGAGGTCTCGAAAATTATATTCAACTTCTCAAATAATTTTTTGGTGACTGAAAATATCAATAGGAATAAACGTATACGATAATATAGGTATAGAACATACTAGTGGCTGTGAAGATATAGACGTGAAATATAAGAATACTTTTATTTGTAAATTAAACTATATAGACATGCGATGACAAAAAAAAACTATTTAGACATGCATACACACTCGTAAAACAACACAATCATGTCCAAATGTTTCGTTTGATATTTGTGTGTAACGAGTTGCACACACTGCGAGTAGTCGGGTCATTTTAAAAAAAGTAGTATATCATAAGATTACTTACATATAAGAATATTTTAAAATAACTAAATCATAATAGTTGGTTAGCAATTCATTTTCATTTGTTATAAACTTATAAACTACTAATTCATTTTCTAGTTTATATATATTTAAAGTACATAAAGTTATATATTTAAATAATTTCATATAGTTATTTTAGTTAACAACAAAATATTAAGGGCGATTCTTTTACACTTAGCAACAAAAATCTATGCATCTCTAATCTGACTATCACCTCACCATTTCTAGACACACCGAATAGTTAAGAAAAAGATATGCTTTCAGCTGAGAGTAAGTCATTGGTTGATACTTAAACTTGCATGATATGTATGTATAACCACTAGGTCCACTACATCCACTCTAAATCTAAGTAAAGGCTTGAATATTCTGCTTACTTTTATGTTCTCTCTAAATCAACCACCGCGTAAACTAAACCTTTCAAGGTAATACGGCAAGTACCAGCGAGTTTGCTAGAGTATTTTGTCTGATTCAATTGAGGAAGCAACTCTTGGAAGACGACACATGAGAAGCAAGGAGTGAACAACAAAACTTACCCTGAGCGAATCACTTTCATACTCTACTTAATGGAATCTTCCCACTTTAAATCAAATCTAGTTTGTAAAACCAAACGGCTCGTCATTCTACTCTATCACTTTATCAAATGCTTTGAATTTCATATACTGTAATAATTTTCACATAGCAAAGACACTCCAGTAGAGAAAGGCTAAAGCAAGATAAAATCTAATGAGATTCTAAATCATATAAAGTGTAGGAGTTCTCAGCTTAGAGAGCTTTCTTAACCTCGAAAAAGTTGGAGCGTGCATTGTTAGCCGCATCAATGTCTTCTGCGGATGCCACAGCCACCGCTACACCATTGTCTCTAACCACATCTATTGCCTCGGCGAAATCCTTGAAGTCCTTCAAACTGTGGACACACAAAAAAATGATTAAAACCAATCTAAAACTCTTAGTTACACATATAGTTGAGAGAATGACGTTAACTAACCTTGTTGTCAATATCTCTTCACGCTTTCTCAGCCGTTCTTCATCAGTTACTCCAAGTAAATGCCTCATCAAACTAGTTGAAAGAGATTTAACATTTTGATTCACAATCCGTAATGATTTATTCAAATAGCTGCCAAATAAATTAAACTCACTCACCTGCTATAACCTTTGGCATCAGGCAACTGGTACGAATCAACATCACCAATGGTTCCAATAATAGCTTTGGTAAGCGTCTCTTGATCCACATCAAGACCACGCAAGAAATCTCCAGTTCCATCATATATGTCAAGTGTCTTCAACAAATTTGGATCACGGTACGATAAGAATGAGAACACTCCTGAAACATAGAAAGATTCACTGTTGTTAGGACTTAAGATCCAACATTGTTGTTAGAACAAAAAGTAAAAATCAGTTTTTTTAACCTGAATGCGAATCGAAATCACAGAAACCTCCATATGCACCACCACTTACACGAACACGATCCCATAACCACGTGTTGCTAATATGCTTTGATATCACATATGCACTTCCATCAAGCTCATAGCCTGTGCTGTATATGTTACCTGCTTTGCCAACATAGTTTACCTGCAAGAGAGAGTATGAAAGTTAAGAACCCAAAACACATTTAATGTATAAAGAATCTTCCTTTTTTTTGTACCTGGGTCGGTATCACAATGGCTTCGTTTCTCAGAGGGAGTCTACCATCCCAAGTGACTAGCCCACCAGAAGGGCTTTCAGGGAGTAAATCTAGAAACTTCTCAAGAGATTTTTCGATGTTTGAGAGAGACTTGCCATCTGCAGTCATGTTAACAATGCAGCCATTCTTGGCGAGGAGAGATCTCCTGATCTCCTCAAGTGAGGATGATATCCCTTCCCAGTCTTCATCCACCTTCTTCTCAAGCGTGCGTAAGAATTCAAGATAGCTACAATAGAGAAAGAAATGAGAAAACTCAATAATAAAGCTCATTCTCAGTAAATTAAAAGTCTATTCCAACCTGAGACCACCCATCTGTTCAGACATCCATCCAGCAATGTTCAACATTGCATCCATCCTTGCCGCAGCAACTCCGTGACCACTTCCTCTCAACCGGTTCTGCATTGAGTGAGAAATGATGTTTACTACTTTCAGTTTCCACAAATCATGCAAAAGGCAGAAAGAAAAATTCTACTACTTTACCTCCATCCTTGCTATGCTTTGAGAGACGAACTGTTTAAACCGCTGCTGATCTGTGAATTGAATCTCTTGCAACAAGCAATTCATCTGCAGCAAGATAAAAAAAAGAAATGAATCTAAGTGCCAACCAGTATCTCTACACATTCAATAACCCAACATATAGAAATCTAGGGAAAATGCTATAAGTTTGAGTAAAGGATGTTAAAAGACAAAGTACCAGGTTGAAAAGGTCATCAGCACGTCCAGCCATCGATTTTCCACGAACAATAATTTTGCTGCACGGTTCATCCTTGCCCCTCACAGATGAGGTAAGGGGATAAACTGATATTCCTCCCGTTTTCCTTCCAATCAACTGATTCAATTGCACAAAACTCAAATCTTTTGTGCCCATCTCCAGTAGTGATTGACTGTCAAAAGACAATTTCTATCAGAGTTACAAAGCAAAGCATTCACTATTAGAGCTACCAAAGTACTCGAGAAAATATTATATGCTTGTGAAAATTACAATAGGAACAGTCTCTATTTTAAATGAATTAAAAAATATATAGAATAATAGCATGCATGGCAGAGCATCTAGCAGCATTCTTAGCATTTCCACCATGCCATTTCTGGTAAAACTAGGTAAAAAACTAAAAAGAGTATCACAAGAAAGCTTATATGATACCAGAAGAGTGGTACAAGTGGAAGAAGCTCATGTTTCAGCGAACCCATATCAAAGACTACTTCAGCGTAGACAATATCATTTGTGAAAAGGTCATGCCTCAAAACCTTCACACCATTAATATCTCCAACCTATTATTCAAAACTTCACATCAGTAAAAATTCAACAAAAGCAAAGGCTAGCCAAAATGATTACATTACCTCAGTGGGAACATAAGTAGGTTCCTTTGGGATGTCACTCAAGTTCAAACTTGGGACACATCTCAGTGCTTCAGGAGGGTCAGGAGTCTCTTGTTTCAATCTCAGCTCCTCTGTAGCACGCGCTAGCTCCGCAAGATCTTCTTCTGTCATACCGGCTTTAACCTTTTCCAGGATACTTTTCTCTTCCGCTTCCTCTTGAGAAGCTTTCTCAGGATCAGGCTAAAACAGAACTACATGTTAGCACCAAAACTAAAGACACATTGGATAGCAATGAGAAAAAAAGATACCTGCATCTCTATTGTCACACGATGAGAGTTGTGTAAAATAAACTGCTCTATCAATGGGGAAAAGACAGCTTTGGAACCCTCTTCAGCTATTCTAGCTTTCAGGGCTTTCAACGGTTCTGTATACTTCAATGGCTCAAAAGGATCCATATCGTATATCCATTTTGCAATAGACTGAAGCATAAGAGATAAACCACGAGGGAAAGATCCTGTATTGTTTTCCCTCAGAGAAAACTCAATAGTATTCATAGACGCCTCCACAGCATCACTCTCAAACCCTTCTTCTGCCAACTTCTTCAGCGTACTCATTATCAACTCTTCAACCTTCTGAACATTATCTTCAGACACACCTTTCATACCAACGCTGAACTGAGGCTGCAGAAGCTCGTCGGACATCCCACTACTAACAAGAGCCTCTCCTAAACCGCTTTCCAACAAGATTTTTCTCAGCGGCGAAGCAGGAGTTCCCAGCATGAGATGATCCAAGAACCCAAGCGCGAGCTGAGTCTCCAAGTCCAAGGGCTTCTCAGACAACAGCCAGTTGATGCACACCATGTTCTTCTTCTTAAGGTCACCATCTCGACCAGCAGGGTATTTCTCAACTATTCTGATAGGCTCAGAGAATAGCCTTTGAGGTTCGATCTTTGAAGTGTCTCGAGATGGACTTGCTTCAAACATGTCCAAGTATTCTGCACATATAAGAAAAGGCAGAGAAGATTCATAAGAGTGACTTCTTCTTCTAATAAAGATTTAAAGGAGATATGGATCTTTACCACTCAAGATACGAAGGCGTTGGAGTGGATCATCATCTCCATAGAACCAGATTCTGGCATTGCTTGGGTGATAATACTTACGGTGGAAGTCCTAAAATTTTCACATAAAGAAGATATATAATATGCATTAGAAATTATACATATCATCACAACTAGCATAATAATCTGATATTTTTTTTAGCAAACCTTGAATTCCTCGAATGTCAGGTTAGGGATATCTTTTGGATCACCTCCACTGTCGACACCATATGTATTATCTGGAGATATGGCCTAATCAAAGTGAAAACAGTATTATTCATCAGAACCACTATACCGAGGAAATGTCAGTTATATAGTAAACAAAACCCAAAACTTGCCTGTTGAGCAATTCTCCCTAAGATATTATCAGGCTGTGAATAGACACCTTTCATCTCATTAAAGACAACACCTGAAATCAAGCACCAATGATGAGATAGGATGAGTGTGTAAATAAAGTAGTAGATAAACAAAGAGATGACACAATATTAAGAGAAAGTAAACTGAAAAAAAAAAAATCTAAAATGGCATTTTCTTTTTAAGTGAAACCTTTGTAAGAGATGTCTTCAGAGGGATCATTAAGCTCATAGTGCCATCCCTCCTGCTGAAAAGTGTGGACGTCGTCCACACACTTGGGGAAGAAGACAGCATCCAAATATACATCCACAAGATTGTAAAAATCCTACAATGGACAATGACGAAACATGATCAGACATAAAGTAGATAACAAACACAAAATAAGTAGTTCTATATTTCGCTCATTGTACCTTAGTATTAGTGGAAGCAACAGGGTAACAGGTCCTATCAGGATAAGTGAATGCATTTAGAAAAGTATGCAAACTTCCCTTAAGCAGTTCAACAAATGGCTCTTTGAGAGGGTACTTTCTAGACCCACATAGAACGCTGTGTTCCAGTATGTGAGGAATGCCAGTTGAATCCTTCCTGCAATAACAACGAGAACTATGATTTACAGTCCCAAACTTAAGAGCCCTTTGACAAGGAGGGTGTACTCAAGTCACCTATATATATTAAAAAAAAGAGGCTTGTTTAGGAGACTTACGGAGGAGTCCTTAAAACAATACCGAACACCTTGTTCTCGTCTTCATTAGACACAGACATCACCTCACAACCAGTTTTCTTGTGTTTGAAGAGAGTAGCCTTTGATTTACACTCTGAGATAAACTCTTCAGATACTTTCTCAAATCCAAGCTTCTCAGCCTCATCTTGGCCTACATCTGAATTCCAACAAACAAAACAAAAATTTTTAAACATACACAAATCTACGATTAGCTACCTGTCACAAAGGAGAAATCTTTAATTTCACAAGTGAGACAAAACACACATGACATCTACAAATCTTCTGTAAAGTGTGAAACTGGCTAGTTCACCATCATCGACTAAACTGAGAATAAAGTGAGAAACTTTACCAGGATAAGATGGTGCGGGTTGTGTGGCAACGGCCCGAACAGAGAGGCGAGAGAGTTGCCTATTGACTCCGCGACCTGCGGTGGAGGGAACCCTCAACCCACGTCGGAGAAAGACACGTCTTCCGGTGGATGCAGGAGAGGCAACCCGGCGAAGGTTGCGACCGGGGGCTCGGAGAGCGCCTGTAGACGATGACAGGGACGAGTAAGAGAGAGGGAAGTGGCGAAAGAAGGGAGAGGCGGAGGTGAGAGAAGCTGAGCAAGAGGCAGTTCGAAGCATGGCTACCGGGAAAAATATTACCCGGCGGAGACAGCTACTGTCGGAGACGAAATAAAAATGATATGCAGCGGCAAGAGTTTTTATTATTTTATTTTAATAAGGTTATCATTTCTTGTATAACACACATAATATTTACTTATAAAATTAATATTCTTTATTTTCTGAATCTTTTTAATTAACGACCAGAAAAAATATCTAAAGACACAAAAGAAGTTCTGATTTGCAAGAAACAAAACGTGGTGCTCGTATAGCCAAATGTGACTTGTTACCCCCAAACAATATAATGACCAGAAAATATCTTACATTTTTTCTTGGTGTTTTTTTAATATTGTCGGATGAGTTTACGGATTAAATGAGAGACATAACACTCACAATCTTATTTATCTTTTCTTAAATAATTATTGATCGAATTTGAAACCAAATCACAATTTAATCAAAATAACAAAAATTAGAAGAAAAAAGTTTACATGTTTTGCTTAGTTATGTGCCAAAAGTTAAGATTATAAGAAGTCCAGAAGGCCCATGTTGAACCGAGAAATAGAGATCCAAGAAGCAGCAGAACTAGTAGACGATTCTCACCCTCAAGAAGGCAAAATATACATGGGCACATTTATCCAAAACCCGAAACCGAAGAACCAAACCAAACCGAAAAACAAATTTTGGTTCGAATTTAGATTCTATATCTCTAAAATCGAATAACCGAGATTCAAATAGATATCTGAATTTCTATAATATATATATATATGCATATAAACTATATTATGGATATCTTTCCGGTATCGAGTTCTGGAGAAAAAACAACATTGTTGAACTAGAATTAACTGGTATATTTAGAAGGTCCGAAATGACAAACTCTTTAGAGGAATAGACAAAGATTCATTAATTAGTTCGTTATGCAGTGAGTGAATTTCAAGTTTGGTTTAACGCAAATGAGATGGTGCCACCAATTCTACAAGATCACATTATTGAGAAACCTCAAGTCTTAATCTTGGGTAATATCTGCATGTTAGATGGGTCATGGACATCTACAACACAATTCAGCGAATGTTGATGTGTTTAGATGGACAGCTTTGGAAAGATTTAATTTATGGGAACACAAAATTACATTAGACGAGAGCCTGCCTCGCATTCAGAAATAGAAGCACTGCAATGGATGATGAAAAATATGCTTCAACATTTGACATTATCTGAATTAACTAGAATATTTTTTATCTAAAAACTCGATCTTTTTACTTTTTAACTCGAGTTAACCGAAATCCGAGACCGAACCGAAGGAGATCCAAAATTATCTTGGATATAAATCGGTTCGATTTTGTTATCTGAACCGAACCGAAAACTGAAATAACCGAATTGAAACCAAACCAAACATTTTAAATACCCAAACATATCCTAAACCTCTAGAACCGAAGAAGCAAAGAAACCAACAAGAACAGAATGCCCAAGGCTTAGGTAAAACATTTTGTATATCTTCTAATACCACTTACAAGATCCTCTATACTCTGGGGAAGCAAAAAGATGGTTCGTTTTTCATTAGGTTGAACTTTTGTACAATCTATTTTTGACTAATATGAAATTTACGGTTTAGCAAAAAAAGAACAATGTCTCTTCCATCCTCTGATTTCGGATGACATTTGAAAGCAACAAGTTCAACATAAATCTGTAAGTCAATGACTGTTTCTGCACGTCAGATGACCACCACATAGCCATTCATTTCTATCTTCTAGCCCCTGATTAAATTGGATTCCTGTGAATCCATTTAACGTCGCACCTCAGATCAACCAAAGGACAAAGAAGGCTTTAGCGTAAAGAAAGTACTCACGGCCTGGCCCATAGAGGCCCATATAGGCCCATTAGTTTAGGTCCAGTCCAAAGATTCCTTACGCGAGATACCGATTCCATTTGTCGACGACTCAAACATATCCGCCGAAGAAACCTCTTTCACTAAGAAATCATCATCCAAACCTGAAAGAAAAATCAATCTTCCCGGAGAACAAACAACGCCACCGCCGTATCGACGTCGCTAATCGGAGAAATCGATCCACAAGTCTTCTTCCTCCTCAGGTCAAATCTCTTCTCCCAATTCCTTCAATTTCATTCCCATTCAGATTCCATCAACGTGTTTCTTCAGATTCGCAGGAGGATCATGTCAGGCCTCCTCGAAGGAATCCCAGACGCAGTCGCTCTACGCTGCCTCGCGCACGTCCCCTTACACCACCACCCAAACCTAGAGCTCGTCTCCCGCTCCTGGCGATCCGCGATACGCAGCGACGAGCTCTTCAAAGTCCGCATCGAAGAGCAATCATCCGAATCCCTCCTCTGCGTCTGCGCCTTCGATCCCGAGAACATCTGGCAAGTCTACAGCCCAAGCTGCAACCGCTGGCTCACTCTCCCTCTCCTCCCTTCGAGAATCCGCCACCTCGCTCACTTCGGAGCCGTCACCGCCGCCGGAAAGCTCTTCGTCTTGGGCGGAGGCAGCGACGCCGTTGATCCGTTGACCGGCGACCACGACGGCACGTTCGCGACCGACGAGGTCTGGTGCTACGACTTTGTGAAGAGGCGTTGGACGCAGCGAGCGTCGATGCTTGTGCCTCGTTCTATGTTCGCTTGCTGTGTTCTCGATGGGAAGATCGTTGTCGCTGGAGGATTCACCACGTGTCGTAAATCGATTTCTGGAGCTGAGATGTATGATCCTGAGAGCGACGTGTGGACTTCGATTCCTGATCTCCATAGGACTCATAACTCGGCGTGTTCGGGTTTGGTTGTGAAAGGGAAAGTTCACGTTTTGCATAAAGGGTTATCGTCCGTGCAGGTTCTTGAGAGTGTTAAGGTAGGATGGGCGGTGAAAGAGTATGGTTGGCCTCAAGGTCCGATGGCTGTTGTTGAGGATGTGCCTTATGTAATGAGTCATGGAGTTGTGTATAAGCAGGAAGAGGATGATACGTGGAAGATGGTTGCGTCGGCGTCTGAGTTTAAGCCGAGGATTGGAATGGCGATGACGAGTTTGAGCGATGAGGTTTTGCTTGTAGGGGGTGTGATTGGACCTGATAGGGATAATTGGGATATTAAGCCGTTGTCTGATGTGGATGTTTTGTCGGTTGGGAGTGATCGTCCGGTGTGGCGGAAGGTAGCTCCGATGACTAAGTGTCGTGGAACGGTGCTTGGATGTACGCAGTTGACAATCTGATGGGAACGATGATGTTAAGACTACGTATTTACTGTTTTTCTTTGTTTTGTAACCCACTTGTCTTTTTGATCATAGTATGTCTTTGTTATAATGTTTGGATTATTGTTTCAAAAAACTCTTCACGGAAAAAAAGAACATAGCTAAGAAGATACCTTCAAAACATAGTTTAGTATGTTCATCAGAATTTTGTGTCTGAACTTAAATTATCCCAAACAAGGATGCTGGTGCTTACGGTTAAACAAGGGAAACCGCAGTTCAAGTGATGTTAACCAGCTTGATATAGAGACAGAAGAGAGTGTTACAAAAGGACCGCAGCAGCTAAGAATCTACATTTTTGGGGGATTAGATGACAATAGGTTGCGTCAATGGTACAAAGGCACACCAGAGTTTGTATAGAGCAGAACATCAAGGCACAAGCATCAGTTTTCTAGAGGTTCAAAATTGCATTTGGTATAGTTTATGAGCTCCACAATAAGGCTATGGTATAGAAAACAATACAAAAGAGAAATTGCATTTACAAAGTGACTTCCACATTGTTGTATACAGCATAGAACAACACAAGAAACCTGAGCTTCTGTTTTTTTTCTTATATTTGTCAAAGAGAATATGCAGTCTAATAACGTCCAAATGGACTCGACCAATACAAAACTGAACAAAAAAACTATAACCTTTCTTTTTTAACCTCCAACTCTTGTCAGTAAGGTAATCACGCTGAGAACAAATTCATCAGCAAGTAAATGGTTTGGTTGGGGAAGTGGAAACATGTTTCCGTATTTGTCATGCTCGCAAAGCCTAATCATCATCCTCTGAATCTGCCATTGACAAGAACAAACGAACAAAGAAAAGTTATAACGGATCCCCAACACTACACAGCCAACATAACATACAACACCGAAGAGCCTAATACAGTTTGCGGCTTTGCAAGTAAGTGAATACGTCATATGAAAGATCTATTTCAAAATCGAATTTAAACAAAAATGCAAATCTTTACCGGATCGTATGTCTTCTCCAACTTTTCCTCTGTTTTTAAGTAGTCTTACGATCATGGCGCAAATGAGATACCACCAGTATATGTGGAAAACAAGAAGCATCAGTAACATTGTGTTGAAAGAATAGTACATGACGGTGCCCTCAGTTGATGTCATGTCCAAATAATCCAGGAGTTCAATGCTTTTAACAAAAAATGTGTGAATGTCAGATAAAGCAGCGACAATAATTAAAAGTTAGATCTATTAAGAAGTAAGAATAAAGTGTGGATACCTTGTGGCCCTTATGATCCAAAATGGAAAGTATATCAGCCGTAGCAAAAGCCAGGAGACAGCAAAAAGTGCAAAACACACACTTGCTCCAAATTCCTTTTCAGAGTACTTGAAAATTTTAGCAGTTTCCATAAAAACGTCACTTGCATCATGAAGGGCTAGGATGATTGCTCCAATCCGGAAAAAACTGCAGAAGAAACAAAAATCAGTTTCCCTATTAGACTTTAAATCCTTTTAGCAAAGCTTATCGGTTGCTTGCTCTATAATATCACTATACATTTAATCTCCCAGTCAAAAGTTAAACTTTGCCTACCAAAGAGAGCTCTTTCATTAATAATGTGCGCTGCTTTAAGAAAATCATCCATATGCAAATAGATTTTAGCTGAGGTAGGATTTATTACCTGGTTAAGTAGGAGTAGCCAATGAGGAGGATTGTGATGACATGGTGAGACATCATAACAGCAAAGTCCTTTCTTCTGGTCTCCCATGCAAGCAAGGCAGCAACACCATACACATAGAAACCGCACTGGCACATGTAGTAAAGCTTTATTGGAAGCCTACACAAAAAACGAATAAACAAGGTTATCCCAGGGAACTCTGCCATGAAACTACAACTATTTTCTACACCAAGAAAACCCAATGTGGACTTAAATGACAACTCACTTGAGCTCTTGATTAGGCCAGCCGTTAAAGAAGAGCTTTATATCTCTGGCCCAAGGCTCGTGATAAAGGGCATTGAGAACGAAGACCTCACAAGCACCATAGTAGAGCAATTTCCAGAGGGACTCCTTGCATTTGATGAGCTTTGCACGAGTAGCAGCATCCTTCATTTTAATTGGCTTAGAACCAGTACTCAAAAGCCATACAGCTATCCTCTGTTAAAAAATTGAAAAGGTTGATGATCAATTCTCCAATTTCTTTGCAAGATTCATGAATCTTCTCATATATATATTTCTATAAATAAAAGAATTTCAACTGTCAACGCATATGCATCATCATCATCATCATCATCATCATCAACATCAACATCACAGATGCATGAATCTTCTCCTTAAAACTGTATATGTTTCTATAAATCAACAAACGCATACATACATACATGCATCATCATCATCTACGATCATCATCACATATAGGAAAGTAATTAAAACGCGAATTCGTTACTACTCTGATCCTAGCTTCCGTAATCAATTCCACAAAGAAGAACGAGAGATTGTTCCGTGATTACTTGAAAGACGAATCTATCGAGGAAGAGCCTCAGGAAGAAGAATCCGAAGGCGAAATAGACTGCAATCTGGAAATGCCACGCTGCCGCGATCGACGGTTCGAGGTTCCTTACGCCGCCGCTAGAATATTCCGATTCCATGTCGATAGAAAGAAAAAAAAAAGAATCCGCCGCGAGAGAGCTCTTTGTTTCACCTAGAAATCATCAATCGTTTATCTTTCCGAAGAAGAAATGAACAGAGCTCTACGCCGGGAAGTCGTCGGAACTTATTTGCGCAATGGCGGAATCGATCAGAAATTTTCTTTATTGGAAGAGAGAGAGAGATTCGGTGCACGTTTAATCCTGGCGACCTTCTTTATTTTCTTTGCCTAGCTTGGGAATTGAGATCTCGCCACCTTCTTTCTTTTATTACTCTCCCCCTCCTATATTTAAAAGAAAAATATTTTTGTAAAGTTTTATTACAGAAAAAATATCTTTGAAGTTTTTATATTTTTTATCAATAAATTTTAAATTAAAAATGAATTTCAATTTTTTTACTAGAGGCATTAAAATGAATTTAAATTACCAAAAATAATTAGTCAGAAAATATTATTTTTCATTAAATTTTATTTTTTCATCTATAAGAAAATTTGAAAACTATTTGTTTAAAATAGATTACTTTAATATCATTTTTTTGCTTAACTGATTTTGTGATTATTACAAGAGCAAATCATACTATCATTACTTTTTACTCTTCAAAAATATATATGATTATGAACGTTCAAGCCTTTGCTTTTTTTTTTTTTTTTTTGCCATACGTGAGATTAAGACGATTTCCATTTTTTACTAACACTTACATATATACAGACTTCAGTAAATGTTCATAGCTTGCTTAATGAAGGATAATATACAGAACAGGATATGAACTAGTTTATTATCATTATTGAAATTTCACTTTTTGGGCAAAGATTAAGACAGCTAAATTATAGTCATTTATAACACTTGGAGTTCACGATAAGCATCCTTTAGAATAAGATTGGATCAACTTTAAACTTAAAGCAGCAGTGTGCATGATGATCAAGTCGAGCATTAGTAATCATGTCCCCATACCATCTACCCTTCCACTTTTGATTTTATAACGACCATAGCCATTTATAACTTATAGCTATGTTTTTCTTTGTCTTTATAAACATAATTCTTTTTATTTCTCTATTTCATCATTTTAAAAAACTACCAACTGGCAACTGCTAGCCGGTTCTAGTTTGACTTGTTGTTACAACACAAAAGGACTAGGATAAGAAAAAGACTTGTTTGTTAGACTCATTATTTCTAACCATTATATATATTTGTGTTTTTTCAACCATAGACTTTTCTTTCTCCCAATTCGTCCATACATGAATAGCCTTTTGACTTTTATACATGAGTTCATTATTCATATAGCCATCTTTAATCAACGTTTGACCCAAAAACGAGAAAAAATTGTCATCATCCACAACTATCTTCTTTTTTTTTTTTGGGTCAAAAAATAGAAAACCACAACTATCTTCTTCTCCAACAAATTCGATGACCAAATATAAAGTGGGTTTATTTAATTATCCTAAAGCCCAATAAATAATGACTATATATGTAAACATTAGAGGGATAATTTAAATATGTAACCCACCTGGGAGCCCAACCAATCTGGAAAGAATCATCCTCTAAGTTTCTCGTAATCTACAATCATTGAACCAAACTTACCAAATAACCCGCACGGCTTATGTTTGCATATATTTGAGATTTGAAAGCACCAAGTTTACGTTTAAACTTCGTTAATCATTAACATGTTTACATTAAGAAACATCATAAAATTAAATTTTGTTATAAATACAATATCATTTCATAAAATATATATCGCTCGTTCAAATATCACATTTGTAAGGAACCATTTTTGCCATTTTTACACGTTTGTTTAATCTTTATATTATTTACATAGTTATCTGATGCCTTGATGCCATTTTTGCCATTGCCCATTGTCATGTTGGAGGACCCCAAGATATGATGAAAACGGACCCCATCTTTTGTTCTTTTTAGATTATTATTAAAATGAGAACCTCTTTTTATACGTAGCCATGTCATGTTCACAGTCCACTCACAATTATAAATCTCTGTTTTTTTTATCGTAGGTCGTAGCCATGTCATGTTCACTAGGCCTAATGTTCACAGTCCATTCACTATTGTAAACACACCTCTTTGACTGTTTCACATTAACGCATTGCGGTCTTTCTGCTCCTTTCACGTCACACGCTTTTGATTTGGTTTGGTTTATCACACCGTCAAACCCCCAAAGAAAAGATTAACCAACTTCGACTGTTACTGAGAATACCGGAATAAACATTTTCTCCATCATAGGTGTAGGATGCAACATGTTAAAACTCTCAATGACTACAATAATGAATTTCTTTAAAATAATCTCGAAGGGGTTTTTACATGTTTTTATGGAATTTAGATAAATAAAAACTATGGCTAATTAATTAAGAAAATAATAATAATAATAGTTGCACAAAAAAATTATACTTAAAGGTTTGAAGAACTAAAGAGAATGTTGCCGAAATGTAGCAAGAAGACCATTTCGAGGGATTGGAAATGGACCGTACTCTATTCCCCCCTCTCCTCCCACCACTTCCCATCTGCATAATCCAATCAGATAACTAACGATTATACTAGTGTTCAATTTATATGTAATCAAACGATATATTCCACCAATATAAAGAGATCATGCATGAAGCTTGACGCTTAAATTATATAATAGAGAGGAAGAAGAGTAAAAACTTACCGGAATTTGGAAACTAAGTGGTGGAGAAAGATAAGAATCTGTAACTTGGCGAGTTCATTCCCGGGACAAGCATGAACACCACTTCCAAAGGGCATGAATGTATTTGGCTTTGGATTTACCTTGAATTAGTTTCAACCATCACGTTAAGTCAGCTCTCTTTTTAAAAATATACATAATTTTATATCTTTTTATGTAATTTGCTTAGTTGTTACCTCAAATCTAGATGGATCGAAAACCTCAGGGTTTGAAAAATATTTGGGATTGTGATGAATATTCCTGAAGAGTGGCATCACTTTCCATCCCTTCGGTATCAAATATCCTGTACACATACATGTTACAAGAATCATAAATATTAGTGATTCATATTCGTTTGGACCATACCATATCTACTTTGGTACATCTCATTAAAAAACAATAAATAGAATGTTCTAGTCATGTGCAATAATTTAATTAGTACCCTTATATTCAACATCATCCACTGCTTCTCTGAATGTGAAGGGTATGATGCTTGCCATCCTCAAGCTTTCAAGTATAACCTATGTCACATAAAATTGAAACATGAGGTCCAGATTAAATGTAATCATTCATATATAAAAACTATAAAACATAATAAATATAAATTATTACCTTGTGTGTTAGTGGCATATTCCTTGTTTGTCCCCACGTTAAAGATTTCTTCTCTCTACTGTTTTCTTCGTATATAGCTATTTGCTCATCCTGCAACCATCATAAATATACATAGATTTCAGTATTATTTATGTTCATATATACACACAAAAGAAAGGATAAGATTCTATACATGTGATCAAACCTTAACAGCTTCTAGAAGTTTCTGGTCATCATGTAAGTACTTAAGAATCCATGTTAGGCAACTAGCTGTCGTGTCTTGCGCGGCGAAAAGGACTCCGATGATGTTGTCCGCAATCTGTTCTTGGGTTAGCATACGACCTTCATCGTCCTTAAAGTCGAGTAGATGACCAAGAAAGTCCGTTTTCAAAATCCTTTTTTCTCTTCTTTCGTGTACAATCTCGCTTACTATTGTCTTTAGCCGCTTCCTCGCCTTTTTGTAACAAGTTTTAGTCAGTTGGGCAGAGTTTACTTAATGTTTGGAGATTAATTGATTGATTCATTCATTTCAGAGATGAGATCATACCATGAGAGCTTTGTGGTAAGATGTTCCGGGGAGATTCATGGGGAAAGAGTTGTAGCCTTTGTCGACAATATTGTAGTTATGTTTCAACATATCCCTGTAAGAACACTCCAAATGGCCAAATATGGCTACAATACCCACATCAAAAGCGAGCTGCAAGAAAAAGAAAGCAAGTGAAGAAAATGCATTGTGTATTTATTTTTTTATTGGTATACATATAAACATATATATATATATATATATATATATACCTTCTTCATTTCTTGGTATGTAGAGACAATAGGCATATTGGCCAAAGATTGTAAAGAAGATAGGGCAATGTGTTCGATATCAGGGATAAGTTTCCGGATGGTTTCAGGGTATAAAGAGGATTGAACAAGTTTCCTTAAATAGACATGATAATCTCCTTGGTGGAAAAATAGAGCAGATGGTCCAATTAGCCTCTCTTTGCTTTTCGGATACGTTGGTTTAAACATATGTGCATGAGTCACCAAGACAAACCTTGCAGCCTCGGGGCTAGCTAGCATTACGCAAGGATAGCCAAGGATTCGAGTTTTGAATATCTCTCCATATCTATACATCAAAAGATTAAAAAGCTTAAGCTAAGATAATAACCCAAAAATTAATTTGAAGGACAAGTTTTCTTAAGTTACCTCTTTTGCTTGGAGGTGAAGAAAACATTGGGGTCTTGTGAATAAAGTTGTAGAGTCTCTCCTATGTAAGGCCATCCCATGGAACCAGGAGGAAGCTTGCATGTACTGTTCCTCTTCTTCTTTCTCTTATTATTCTTTGAAACCGCCATTCGTACCAATAGCAAGCAGAAGATGAAACTTGATATGACCAAGAACCAAAATACAGCCATAATCATCGATTATCCAATACAATATGCGATGCTTTACTTATACTCAAATGTTTTGGAAGATGAAAACAATTGAACTCTGGAAGAGGAGGAAAAAGAAGATATATAACAAAACACACACAAATACGTAAGAGAGGTGGGGATATATATAACATATAAAATTATGGAGTAATTAGCTAAAGAAAAAGTTGAGAATAATATTTGATTTTTATATTATTATTATTTTCCGCCCAAACGTGATGAAATGACGACTGCTTTCTATTCATAATTTGTTTTTTTTTTCAGGCAAAAATCTAAATGTAGATCTTGTCCTTTTTCATTTATGTAGAAGGATATAGACAACTCTCTTTTTCAGTTTCTTTTTGAAGGATGTATTTTTATATTTGGAAATTTAATAACGAGGGTGCTAGAAATTAAATTGCGATTTAACTTATTCATGTTTGATATACTGCCTTAATTTTAAGGAAAATGGGCAGTGTAATTAGCTACAACTACAAGGTTCTAATTTATAGCAATATTAGTTAAACTATTTACTATTTTGGTACTTCTCCTAAATAAAAGAGATACTCTGACTTGAATATACACTTCTCTATGTATGTTGATTGGTTGTACTGGTTGATAAAAAAAAGATTGGTTGTCCTGTTGTACATAATGTACATTCCGCCTATTTTTAAATAGCATTCTCATTTCTTTTTTAACAGCTTTATGGAAATGACAATGTGTTGGTTGTAAATGGGAGTTGGAACGCACTGAGGAAGGTGTGTGGCATTTCAAACTAGAAACGGCTGAAAACACACATAACGTGAGGAAGTGTTGCTTGCATATCGTAATCCCGAACCCTATCTAATATATATTACACAGAGCACACTGCGTAGAAATAGAAATTACATACACTATTTTAGGCATGGGCCGTTCGGGTTTTCGACTTAGTTCATGTTTGTTTTTTGGGTTTAGAGATATAGAAACCGTTTGGTTATTAGGATTATGTTTCGGTTCCATTGTTTCGGTTTTTGGTTTGGTTTGGAAACAATTACAAAAACCAACTAATATCCGATAAACTTTCGGTTCCAATTCGGTTTCCGTTTGGTTTCAGATTTTTGGTTAATTTTGGATAATTCAGATGAAAACAGAATATTTTGGATATATAAACTGTATTTTAGATATTCAGGTACCCATTCGGTTATCGATTCGGTTTTGGTTAGGTTTCGGTTTTCGATTCTAAAAATATAGGAACTATTCGGTTATTTGTGAACTTCGACTCGGTTTCAGGTTAGGATTTTTCGGTTTGATTTCGGTTTGGTTTTCGGTTTCCAGTTTATATGCCCAGACTTACACTATTTTATGCGTGTGATAAATAGAATCACATTGGCTTGGGGAATTCAAAACCGATACGCGTCTTCCAGCCTCTAGGAAGAAAACTTGGAAGGCGGCATTAAGAAATTACATTGATTTAGTTTCTTGATTTGATGGGTTTAACTTTTCTACTTTCTAGTTTCTTCTACATAATATACAAATTAACCAGAAGCTAAGCTTTTGAAGTTTATGTATCACTATTGAAGAAAAGAAAAGAACATGACATTGCTTGTGACAAACTATTTCCATAAACGGAAGAATCCCTTCTAGATGGGATTTGCAGTTTATAGTAACACAATCTAAAATCGATGTTGCTGAAATTGTTGCGTATGATTCTTTATGATATTCAGTATAGTAGTTTTATTCTTTCTTTAGTCACGTTTTATATATTGACAAAGCAAGAATGATAATGTTATTACGATATATTTTAATCATAGATTTTGCGTCACTAAATTTATATCAGCGAATAGTATGTTAGTATGAACGTAACTCAGCTTTTTGATGTAAAAAAAAAAACGTAACTCATGTATACATCCAAAGGATTGAAACTTTCATTTTACAAAGACTATTAATTTTAATTTTTATAAGAGTAGCTAGTAAAGTTTTTGGATGAATACATGTATGAATCTACGATGATGACGATCAAATGAGAGGGGTCTGAGATGACGAATTTGTCCGAATCTTTATCTACAACAAAATAGTACGTGAGTAAATGAAATGGACTTATGAGGACAAAGTCGGTGCCTTACACGTACCAATTGTCTCTCTGATTTGAACCTGTAGACTAACGCTATTCACAACAATGTATGACATGTTTGGCAAAAAATTTAAAAAATTTACTATGTATTTTTTCAAAGTACAATTTGTAATAAGATTTTTTAGTTTGTGTACTTTGGGATGGCTCTCTTTATCCTATATACACATGTATATTTTTAAATTTACTTTTGATGATCAAAAAAGGAAAGAGAAAATTAACGAATGAGGAAAAAATTTACGTTAGAGAAAGGAGTCGGCGCATGGTGTTCACGTGATGACGTGACATGGAGTGTGACCCATCTGTATGCAATACAGCTCAGTTTTGATCTGTTCCTTTTACCATCTGATCGTCGTCTCCGATGAAACCAATTGGGTCCAATCTATTTCCGTCGAACCGTGGGTCCTCTGCATTGTACGGAGACGAACTGACACGGAAGATGTCGAGGAGCGTAAGACACACGTTCGGCTGACATCAGGGGAAGTGTTACTATTTTGGGGGATCTTGTTCGTGTGCGCCTGAGATTGTATATATAAAACACTAAAGGACAAAAGCGAACCATTCAAGCCTCTTTTTTAGTTGGTCGGATCTGGAGACTTCCATAACGCAACGGCAACCATTTTATTCATTTTACTGTATATGCGATTATTACACAAGGATTTGCTACTACTTACCAAACCAATACAACCGTCTACACATGTTTTAATAAAGCCTGAGTGGTATAAAGGAATGTTTAATACAAACATTTGCCTACTCTTCTTTTCAGTGCTCACTTTAGTATATATGTGCAACTTTTTTCTTCATATATAGTCGGGTTGATTATGTATAAGAAAATATAGAAGCTATTTATAATCAGGGACTAACCGTTAACATATTGCAGTTTAACTAATGAAGATTATATATAATCTATTTAGAAAGAAAGAAAGAAAAAAACATAGATGTTTCTAGGTAACTCTACAATCTGCATTACGAAAACTTTTGTAGTCAACTTGCAATTGTCGACTTGGCTCCATCTACGTGCGCTCTTTCTTTTTCCCCAAGTCCAGTTCCACTTTTTTGGTAATTAAATTAAATTAGCAACAAGGAATCGTTTAATGATTAAAGTTGGAATCGTAGTACTTGACATGCAAGGCAATGACACCAGTAAACCCTTTCCTTCTTTTCTTTTTGCTTACTAACTTTATAAGTAAAAAAAATTAACTGCTTCGAATTTCTTTCCTCTGTTGATGGGTTTCAATTTATACTTTCTTCTGACACGCTTGGAGAAAATGAATATTTCTACTTTCTTAAAAAAATATTCAAAACAAAGTAATTCTATAAATGAATTGATTTTACTTCAACTGTACTTTTTAGATTAAAATAGAGTGATAAACAAAAAAATGAATTACTTTATTTATAGAGTAAAACTATTTTACTCAATTTTAGAGTGAAAAGAATAGGATTGAAACATTTTTATTCCAAACTTAATTTTAGAGTAAAAATAGAATTTTAGAATAAAAATAGAGTGAAGATGCTCATAGAATGTTATTTTTTTTTAACATTGGAATGTATTATTAAGTTTTATAGGAAAAACATTTTAAATAATAAGAATTAGAAAAAAAATAGGAAACTGATATCCCGATGAAGATTTAAAGTAAACAACCTATATATTTTGTGTATGAATGATTAAAAAAATTTTATATAGAAGTTTATCTTTGTTTATGAAATAGTTAAATCTCAAAGAGACATAATTTTCATAATAATATAAAACATCATGTTTCATAATGAACTGCTAACAGTAGCCGCACCACTCTTTTTTATTTTTCTCGTAGGAGTTACCAAGACAAGATAATTCTTTATATTATTACATTGATAATAACAGAGTGAGAGAAATCACCGTTCTAGATAATCAATTAATTAGAATTTCATTTTACCTTTTGGGGTAATCATATTTTGCGGCAAGAACTCAGTCACTATAAATAAAGAACCATCAGTGATCGAAGCATGTAATGAACCGTCGACATATGTTAGTTATCTTTTCAAAATGGTTCAACTAAACCGAAGCTTTTGTTTTCCTAAATCCACTGGATGAAATACTCAAAAGAACTAAAATAGTTTGCAAAATTTAAAATAAATTGAAAATCAAACAAGTCAAATGAACATAAACAAAAAGAAATCAAAGAAACATGAGTAGAAAAAATGAACCATGCCAATGTCATAACTATAAAAGTATTTGGTCATTGGTTTATAATGTTATGTCAGTTTTATATAGTAATTGAGAAACATTTTTAAATTGTAACATTTATTTTAAGTCTTTAGTCATTGGTTTAGAATGTTATATCTATCTTTTATTTATTAATTAAGCCAAGATTCTTAGTTAACAAGAAACATTTAATATTTAGAGAAAATCAACTTCTTTATATTTTACTTAGACCAATCTCTTTAAAATGACTTACTGATAAAAGTTTTCAACTATTTTTGTACTGAAAGAAAACCCGTCAATTAATTTTTAATGTATTAACCTTTTAACTTACAAAATGTAAACGTATGGCATTGTTCGTCATATATTTGCAAACGGATAGTGATAGACGTTAATGGTTTGCAAGTTGAGAGATTAAAACAAAAATTATTTGAAGGATTTTCTTTTTTTGACTAAAACTAATTGAGTGATTTATCACAAATTTTTTGGTATCACCTGTAAATACGGAGTTTTATTCATTAATTAACGTCAGTTCGGGGAGATTTATGGTAAATAAAATTTTTGGGTAAAATATTAAATAAATTATTGTGAGAGTTATTATTTATTAACTTACATACTTAATTTGAGAGGTTTTATTCGAAATAATTTTTTTTTACATCGTAAAGGTACAGAAGATTTTTTTTTGTCAACAGTTTGTTTTATTAAAACAACACCCCAAAGGGCAAGGATACAAACATTATCACTACATATTAATCTCAACTTGAAGCCCATATTTTACAGATAATTACAATCATATGAGTGACACGTGGTCTCTCTATGTGGCTTCCACACCTTAGTCGAGGAAGGAAAGAGCGGTGCCGGAACCAACTCGCTGGAATGCCGATCATCTCCATCTCCGACATACTTGAGGTTGATTGCATGTTCTTCAACCTTCAATCACCACCGATCTCGAGATCTTCTTCTCCAATTATTAGGATTGAGCACCGTGAAAAACTTTGAGAGCCAAACTTCGAATCTTGTCGGAACACTGACCCTTATGGTAGCTCCGAATTTTCTGGATTCTGACTTGAACTCGAAAGCATGATCCAAAACTCAAGACTTGATCTTCGTGGAGACTTCACACAAACACGAGCCAAAGCTTTATACCACCTTCGAGTCGAGGACTAAGCTTATCTAACAAAGAGGAAAACAAAACCATCTCGACCAAACAGAATAAGGTTATACGCAGAAGGAGAAGAACTAGGACATAACTATATTTATACTCAAATCATATCAGAAGAGGATAAGACTGATAATTGATTCCGATTTGATTGAATTTTACACTTCAAAAAACTCGCCAACATGAAAGTATAAAATCGATCAAAGATCAACCGTAGTTATTTTACATCAAAAGATAAGAAAACATGATGGTAACCGGCGGCAACCACCGATCACCAGAAATGGTTTTCTGATTTCGAAACTTCTAGAAAGAATATGGAGCGTCTAGAAAGAGAGAGGGTTGGAATATCTTCTTTTGGTACATGAGATTATTTATTATTTGAAATAAATTTAGTTGGGAGTTTTCAGCTTTAAAATTAAAATAATTAGTTGGAACATTGAAGTCATAAACATCACATAACTGATGTGGGAGTAATGAGGAAAAAAAAGAATAAAACAAAAAAGAGAAAGAAATATAAAAATATGAAAAGAAAAATAAAATAAAAATAATTAAAAATAGTTAAGAAAAAAGAAAATCTTTCAACCTTAAAATGGCTGATCGTGTCGAGACGGCAGCAGCACACTTGTCGTCCTTCCCAGAAGCTTCTCCGGTGTTTTCGCAGTCGCAAATCTAAACCGTTAACTAGGTAGGTATAATATATTTAACCTGTATTATCCGTTTCTTATATATATCTGTGGATCTGTCTTTGTCGGATTATCCACTTCGCCATGTCTTCTCTTCACTTAATATCTGTTCCGTTGTTGTTGTGTGTTTTTAAATTAGATGAAAGTAGTAAAGAACTAAACTTTGGTAGTTAGACCAGTGTCTTATTGATCCGATTCTTATTGCTAACAGGTTTTTGTTGGTTTTCGACTCGACCGATTATTTAACAGAAAGTGATTTGCTTTTTCTTCTAGAATCTGTATAATTGTGTTGTGACAAGTAATTTGTTCAAGTTAATCTGTATAGTTGTGCTGATAAGAGAAAGCACTGTATCTGGTATGAATTCATTTCTCTTCAAAAAGTCTCTCTTTTTTTTAATGACAAAACATTATCTGAAGATCTTCCATCATTGATTGACTTTGCTTTGCTCTTACATCTGTACACACACACATTTATGTAGTTTTGTTGCTTTTGGTTCTCTTTACTTACTCTTTATATATTGATACACACATTTCTCGATTTGTGCGTGTCATCTCACTTCTTGGAACTTCTTTCTTTCATCGATTCTTAGCATTGTGTATTCCACTCTAATTTCTTTTACCTCTGAAAAGGAAGATAGAAGAATCATTGAAGAAGAACTAGTGAACACAAGGAATATGGGAACTCACATCAATTTCAACAGCTTAGGAGGTGGTGGAAGTTACCAGATGAAGCCAACAGATAGTCCCAATCCCCTGGCGAGACAGTCCTCTGTTTACTCCCTAACCTTTGATGAGCTTCAGAGCACATTCGGTGGACCGGGGAAAGATTTAGGGTCTATGAACATGGATGAGCTCCTGAAAAGCATATGGACTGCTGAAGAAGCTCAGGCCATGACTTCTTCAGCTGCTACAGCGGTTGCGCAACATGGTGGTGGGAATCTCCAGAGGCAAGGCTCGTTGACATTGCCTAGAACGATTAGTCAGAAGACTGTTGATGAGGTCTGGAAATTTCTGATCACCAAGGATGGTGAAATGGGAGGTAGCAGCAATGGTGAGTCTAATGCACAACAGACTTTAGGGGAGATGAAGATTGAGGACTTTCTGTTTCGCGCTGGAGTTGTAAGAGAAGATAACAACGAGTTTTATGGTAACAACGGTTCTGCTGAAGGGCTAGGCTTTGGATTTGGTCAGCTAAATCAAAACAACATATCATTCAATGGCACTAATGATTCCATGATCTTGAATCAGCCACCTGGTTCATGCCTCAAAGTGGGTGGTACAACTCAGCACCAGCGGATGCCTCAAACCATTTTTCCTAAACAAACAAACGTAGAATTTGCTGCGTCTGTGTGTATGGTCAACAAGGGCTTCACTGGGGCTGTGAACAATGATAATGGATTAGCTAGTTTCAGAGGAGAAGGGGTTAAAATTGCAGCGACATCACCAGGGACAAGCAGCGCGGAGAATAACTCTCTGTCACCAGTTCCTTATGTGCTTAACCGAGGAAGAAGAAGCAATACGGGTGTAGAGAAGGTTATCGAGAGGAGGCAAAGGAGGAAGATCAAGAACAGGGAATCAGCTGCTAGATCTAGAGCTCGGAAGCAAGTGAGTATTAATTTAACCAAACTGTGGTATATCCAACTCTTTTTGCTTGGTTTGATTATTATGTTGGTCTTGAATCTTTTGCACTCATTATCCATTAATTGCAGGCTTATACCTTGGAACTGGAAGCCGAAATTGAAAAGCTCAAGAAAGTGAATCAAGAATTGCAGAGAAAACAGGTATGTTTCTTTTTTTTAATAGAAAATAGCTGCTTGGTTATGACATTGAGCTTCCCCTATGTTGCAGGCTGAAATGATGGAGATGCAGAAGAATGAGGTAACTGTCATTGACTTTATTAGTTTTTTTTTATCAGTTCATCTACAAACCATGGACTCTGCAGCATCATAAAAGACCTTATTTTAAACCCATAAATGGTCTAATAGTTACTGACACCCAACCATTTTTGTTTCTGATTGTACATCTAGTTAACGATGATCACAAAAATGATCTTAGTTCTGCTGTTCACGACTAGTGCTTTTGAATTGGCAGGTGAATGAACCGAGGGGCAGCAAGAGGCAGTGCCTGAGAAGGACACTAACCGGTCCTTGGTAAAATCAGAATGTAACAACATGTACCGAGCATACCAGACACCGGTTTGCATGGGAATAATGTAATAGGAGATAGTGGTGCTACCTGTACAGGAGATTAAGAGAAATTTTATTAAGTGAGAATCTCAGGTTATACAGTAGAAGTATCATATTATGTTTTGTGCCCTGGCCTTCATTAGTCTAGCTATATACTCTGTTTTGTGCTTTCTAGTTTTATGGAGTTTTCTACAAGCGTTTTTTATATCTTCACCACCTATTAGAAATTTGCTTTTCTCCTGAGATTTACAGTTAAATCTTGATTCTATTAGAAAACATATTATTATCTTCCAAAATTGCAATTAGAAAACAGTTTGATGACACGAAGTGCCAAAATTCTAGAAGTGAATCGAAAAGAGAGACCATTTGGTGGAGAGCCAGTCTCAACCAGGAAACTCCGGCTACAATGTGACCTTGAGGAAGAAGCCAAGTCACCTCTCGGTGACCAGCCTTTATCCTCCTCAACAGCCGTTGCAAGCTCAAGATGCAATGGATCACAGCTTTCACTTAACAGCCTCAGGACTTGCTTGATTGATGGCCTAGCCACGCCTTCTTTTTCTGTGCACCACCTCTGAGCTGTTCTCCATCTATGCAGTCTTTGATTCTTGAATCCACCAGATGTATGCGTCTTGATTCTGATGCTAGTAAAGGCTGAGACAACTCTGAGTAGATATCAAGAAAATCAGACAAAGAAACAAACCATAGTAAGAACTTAGAAGACTGTGTCATGTGTATAGATAGAGCAACGCTAAGCTCAGCCACATTAAAGACGTAGCTAGCAAGTTCGAGGGCAGCTGAATTATCAACCTGACTAGCTAATGCAGCGTAGCTTGCATCTCCACTAGACTACGTATGTAGGCAATACCAGAATTCAAGCAACTCTTGCATTGATCTCCCTGTGTAAGAGAGAGTTTCTAGAAACATCTCCAAACCACATTAGCTCCATGGTTCTAGAGATGGAAGTGATGCAGGTATGAGTCAAGTCTGTGCGACTCCAAGATCTGTTAAAAGCTCACTAAGTTGCTTAAAACACCCATAGAAGCAATGATTAAACATAATGATTGCATTTGTTTGTTGTTTAGTGGTTTTTCTACTCTTTCAAGTGGCTATCTCTTCACATAGTTTCGTTTTCACAGATTTCATATCATCATATACACCAATAGTTTTGCTAATTAGAAAGCATAGTTTTATAATCAAAGAAAACAACTTTTCCATGAAACAATAATCCAATAACTATGGTGTGAGGAATATCCTCTATTTCAAATAAAATGTCATCCTACCACTTCCTTTTGTCTCAAAAGAATATCATCTTAAATTTATAATACAATCTATCTAATTAAATTAAAATATTAATTGAAAAGTGAATTGATCTTTATCATATAAATAATTCTGTTTATCTTAAATACAATTAGCTAAATAAATATAATTATTAAGACCATAAAAAAATGTTTCAATCGTTTTAAAACTTATGTAAAAATATCAAAATGAAATTTTTTATAAAACGGATGGAGTATATAGTATTATACTTTTGGATTAAACACTAAATTATGAACGTACGAGCATCAAATATTTTATGAAATCCAAACATATGAGCCATATAATTTATGAGAATGTATAAACTATTAATAATTCTGAAAAGTTATTTTAGTTATATATCATTATTATTAACAAACAAAAAAAAGTTTAAGTTTTTTTTTAAAAAAAAATTTATATAAAAAATAAAAATTTTAATTTTTTTATAAATTAAAAGATATCATTATTAATTTAGAATTCTCTTGAAAACATAAAAAAGCAAAAACATTATTTAAAAAAAGTTGGAGACACTAAAAACACATTTTATGATATCAACTACATTTCTTTCACAAAGGTTTGCAAATATCTGTGTATCTATAACATTCTTTTGAGTGCAATCATAAGTGGTAGAACTTTTTTTTTTCTGAGGAAAAATTATACCACTTCTAAATTTTACTATATTGTATATTTCAAAATCTTGTCTCAGAATATGATAACCATCAAATTACAGATACCGATATCCAGTATAACCTCGTTAAATTAATATTCTATAAATTAATATACACTAAAAATCTCTATAAAATAATATAATTTTATAGTCTCAAATTAAGTTTTTGTTCAATTAGTATATCGATAAATTATTATCTCTATAAATTAATTAAAAAATTATAGTTTTTGTATAGTTTCAACATTATTAATTTATAGAGGTTTCATTGTATATATATCGGTATCTATAATTTGATGGTTATCATATTCAATAACAAGATTTTGAAATATACAATATATTCAATATCTATATATATATATATTTATATCTATATATATTTTTAGATTAAATATTTGTTCCATATAATTATATACTAAAATTAAAAATATTTATTAACTATTTAACGGATTATATTACTCACACTAAGTCATATTCAACAAAACATGTGTGGTAGAAAATGTTATCCTCCATATTTGTTTAGCGCGTGTTTTCTACGCGGTCCAAAATATATATTTGATTCCAATTATGAAAAATTTGTTCTTAGTTACTCAAATAGGGAGACTGATTTTACTATATATCACACTAAACCCTTGGTTGGTAACCATAAATCACATTTCATCTTCTCAGTATCTACCATCTTCACTGCTTAAGCATGCCTCCTCCTCCTGTTGCTGTTTACAGATCGGATGATTTCTTAGCCCGTGTTGCTTTTTACCAGAGATTTCATGTAGCTGCTGCTTTGACTGAAGCACTTGAAAACCGAACTCCCAGTGAACAACGAACTGTAAAATTGATTTTATTTTTATATGATGGTTATCTTTCAAATACAAGTTTACTTATCTTTTCCTCATACTTTAATTGTTCTTTCGTAGTTGATTGGTGAGACGCTCTACCCTTTGGTGGAACTACTCCAGCCATTGTTTGCACCAAAAATCACAGGAATGCTACTTGAACTACCCCGACCCCAAATCTTTCGGTGCATAGAATCACCAGAAGTCCTCAAAGCGAAGGTTAATGAGGCAATTGATGTTTTAGTGGACTGGTATCCCCAACAGATGAAGCTAAACGGGCAAGAAGCTAAGGAGTTTCGAGCAGCCAAGCTCTTATCTAAGCTTTGATGTGATTTTGCTTGGTTTAATTATGTTTGATGTTGCATTTTGATTCTGAATAAAAAACTTAAGATTCTATAATTATTGGTAATGTACTCAATGTTCTAATGAAAATCTGTTAAAAACATCTATTTTGTTTTGATGTCTAAAAATAATAATATGGGATTGATTATCTACGCCAAACCAACCATAAACACAAAACAAGACCAACCATATAAACAAATGCAAAGGCTAAAATAAGTAACCAACCATATTAAATTCTATTTGTGAAAATATATATTCAATTCTAGTTGTGAAAAATTTGTTCTTGATTACTTAAATAGGCAAACAGTTTTTTTTATATAGCAGACTAACCATTGTTCGGTAATCCTACTCACATTTTGTTTTCTCAATTTTCTACCGTCTTCATTGTTTAAATCATGTCTCCTCCTATTTCTATATACAGTATTCATGATCCGTTGTCCCGTGCTGCTTTTACCCGAAGATTTTCCGTAGCTGTTTTGAATGAAGCACTTGAAAACCGAACTCCCAGTGAACAACGAATTGTAAACTGAATTTTTTAATATGGTGACTATTTTGGAAATACTTACTTTAATTTCCCTTTTTGTAGTTAATTGGTGAGACTCTGTACCCTTTGGTGGAATTAGTTGAGCCAAATTTTACAGCAAAAATCACAGGAATGCTTCTTGAGCTAGACCGAACCCAAATCTTTAAGTTGATAGAATCACCAGAAGCCTTCAAAGAGAAGGTTTACGAAGCAATTTATGTTTTAATTAGGAAAGTGGTTTCCCCAACAAATGAAGCTAGACGAACAAGAAGCTAAGGAGTTCCGAGAAGCCATGCTCTTGTCTAATTATTGATTTCATTTTGTGGTTTTATTTATGTTTTGTGTTGCATTTTGCATTTTGATTCCTCATTTTATTCCAAATAAAAACTGAAGATTCTATCATCATTGTTAAAGTACTCAATGTTCTAATGAAATTTTGTCAAAAGGAAAACTTCGTTTTGGTTTGTCCGAAAATAATAATATGGGATCATCTATGCCAAACAAACCATAAACACAAACACAAGAGATTATCTATAAGAAAACATATGCTAAACCAACCATAAAACCAAAAATAAAGATTACCTATAAAATACTCGCCACAAAGATATCAATTGTGTATGAAATATACATTTGCTATAAGGTCTGATCCCCTATATATTAAAGGAGAAGCATTTTTAAGGCTTTCCTTAATTATCTCTTAGTTGTTTTTTTAAGGATGCATGAGAAGGCTCTATTCTCTTTTTTGCTTACGAGTCGCGCTCACATCGTTTCTCACAAAATCATTTAATGTGAAACCATTAAATGTTTCCTTTTTTGATGATTTTTTTTGCAAACTCTTTTTTCATGTCCTTGGGCAGTCGACGTTCCATGTCCTTGATACAAGGCGCAACGATGGGTATCAGAAGCAGAGAAGAAGACGATATGAGGGTGATCGACGTTCTTTACTAAGATTATAAAGAAAGAGATTTTGTAAAGCAAGCGCATCGACGATCTTCTATTTCAGAAAGAGAAAACATCAAAGAATCCCCATCGAAAAGAAAAAAAAGAGAAGAAATGGAAGGCTTGATTCCATTTTTGTACAAAGCCATGGTCATGTATAAAAGAGAAGGAAGCTTTTCGTCAGTTTTGCTCAGCGATCATCATTCTCATCAACTTCCGGTTACTACAGGAGACTTCCTGTAGTACTCCTCCGGTATATTTCGAACATCAGTCCTCAGGCAATTTGGGACCGACCGTCTTGGATTTCTTAAAACGACGCCTTCTTCACCATCTCGCTTGCCCACTAGGAACATCACGAAACGTACGTAAGGAGTGTTCTTGAAAATACTATTTACATAAAGAGATACAAATCTTTCTTGACGTGTCCTCTTATCCTAAGGTATATTTCTTATGAGAAACTACCCAAGGACTTAATAGAGTGATTTTATATTATGATCTTGATTTTTAATTTGATATTATTAGGGACGTTCAAATACGTTCTACCCAGATTTTCCAATTGTTCTAAAGACTCAGAGGTAATATATTTATTGACTATTAGAAATTTTGTTTTAAGTTATAGACCTTTTATTATCTACATAATAATTCATGTGTTTCAGGGTTTTGTTCTGATAGCTGGTAGTTCTGTGCATGGCTCTAAGTCTAATCTGAAGACAGCTGCTAAACGTGAAGGATCCCATATCGAAAGTTTAGAGGCAGCTATCTACAGGGGCACTGTTAACGAACATCGACATTCGGATTCGATTAAGAAAGTGAAGACTGAAAATAGTGGCTGAAGAATTATTAGAAACCTGTCTACAATGAAGATAGGCTTTTTTCTTTTATTGTTATAAGTATTTTAATTGTTTTAATCTTCATATTATGCTTGGTTTTTGGGTTCTGTTTAACAATTTTGGAAGTCTGAAGTGTTTTATTTTTTAACATTTTTACGTACTCTAAGCATATGTTGGTCGTTTTTAATATAAACCCTCTTATCATATTTTGTCTCATCGGATCGATTTTATACTAATTTACAGATTGTCTATAAACTTTTATATGACATAATTGGTTGAAGTTATCTAATATATTTGGGCAATATAAAATACCTTAAAAGGAATCAATATTTATGTAAAGTTTATTTTCCATGGATATAGTCTATAGCTTTGTAAATATGAATATATCCCTTATTATAAAATACAAGTTTACAAATTGTTATAGCACATACTATATACAAGTACAATAAACAGAAGAGAGCAAATATATTTTGTCCTTTTTAAAATCGAATATAATATTATTGTGCGTGCATTTAAACTATTAATAATCTTATCCCCTATTATAAACTAAAATATTCTTAACTTGGGGAAGTGTCTAAAATTATTGTATCAATTATATAAGATTTACGCAATATGTCAAGAGAATATTTAGCAATGGTAGAGGATATATATACCCGTCTTCTTCAAAATATTTGGTGATCAATTCTAAAGAACTACATAATTGTTCGCAAATTATCCCAAGCTTATTTAAAAACACTCAAACCATGCAGCCGTCAAAGTATGTTTGGGAAATAAAAAAAAGTATGGTTTGAATCCTTCTTTCCGTTATCTTTTTATATTTTTAGTCATATCATATTTTCTATTCTGTGAAGGCACGGTACACATGGAAGAATGAGCCATCTTCTACACATAATACTGTGACTTTTCTGTACGAAGATGTAAGTGATCTTCCTTTTTTCTACGCTTATTATACTCTTCATTATAGATCTAAATCTGATGTATCTCATAAAATATGTATCATGACTCCAAAAAAATTGCGAATTCCAGCAAGACTAAAGTGGCCGAACAATGTGAATATAACAGTGACATATATAGTATTTACAGTCATTGAGCAGCCTTTGGAAAAAATTATCCACGAGAAAGTAAAATCCAAGTTTATTGTCTAGATGGAGAATAATAAGTTAAGTCATGATAGTGTAAGGCTCAAATTTTTGGGTTGTGGCGCCAAGAAAACTTATTCGTGGGATTCAAAAGCTAGAGAGTGGAAATCATAATTCAAGATATGACGATTGTTTTCTTATTATCATGCAAGAAAAATAAACTGACAATTACATATAAATCTCACTGATAAGGACAATATACTAAAATGACTTCTTATAGATCGCAGTGTAGAAATCTTAGGATATTTAATTTGTGTACTCAAACTATGGTGGTCAATTGAGAGGGGTAATGGTAAGATTTTTATAATGAATATTTTTTTTTGAATTATACAGAGGTATCATGGCCTCACAGAAGTGATCCAGACTAGTCACGTGTTGCCACGTGTCGGTCCTCTGTCCTTGGCGATGCTGAAATGTTAATTCCCCAGTGGCCGGGATTCGAACCCAGGTGGCGGTACTCACAGCTGTAAGCCCTTTACCACTAGAGCTAGAAGCCCCGGTTTATAATGAATATTAGTTATCTCTATTAGTAACTATGGCAAAAAAAAAATTTATGTTTAGGATCAGAATTGAATTTTTTATAGATCGCTTCAGAAATTTAATACCTTTTGAAGACTTTTCGGATATTTTATTTGATCCTCAGATTCCTCAAATATAGAATTATTTTTTAATCAATGTGAGTATAAAATTATTTTAAATTTGATATAGTTACTATATGTTAACATATATGATTTTTTTTTTACTTTCAGGATTCAATTCCGTGCATTTTGATTAAACTTCAAAAAAAAATTAGACTATAATTTCTTATCGTATCAATTAATTATGTTATTTTGGTTTTTATATTAAAACAAATTATGTGTGTTTAAAGGGTGGAATCACATTCAATTTCTTTTCTCTTAAATTTTTTTATATAATAAAAATAACTATATTTTATTTATTTAATGCAGTTATGGTATTACTTTTCAAATGTTATTGTTCCAATAAAAAACCAGAAATTCATGTATTTTCACTTTCTCTTCAAATATATACTTATGTCTTACAAAATCATAGTATATAACTTCAAACAATGATACAAATGCCTCATCCCGCGCAAGGCGCGGGTTACTACCTAGTATTTAGATAATTTAACATACATATGCATATTACATTTACGGTTCATAAAGCCGATACTCGATAGTGTCTTTTCAAGTATCAACTTTGTCTTTACAATGTTTATTTGTACAAAACGAAATTTTATACCACTATATGGTTATAAAAGATAGTTAAATTATATGAATGTATGTGTGTGCGCAGGAGAACATTCAGTATGGGACGTGTGAGAAATGCGAAGAGGCCAAAACAGGATTCGAAACTCATGATGATTGCGAAACTTACAGCCTAAGCGACCCAAGGTTATGGTCAGGTCATCCATCTACCAAACCGACCCAACTTGGGGTTTCTGTGTATGTCGTAACATGTGTCTCACTTTTTGTCTCCTACAGTTAATATATCCTCTTCTGGTTGGTTCGCAAAGAACTAGCCCCAGTTTAACTGGTACGATGTTGTGGAAGCATCGTTTTTTAGTGGTTAAAGATTAAAGGTTTCTACACTCATATTTAGGGTTCGAATCCCATGCTATTGTGAGAACCGAAATTCGCACTGTCAATTTTCGTTGATTTAGGAAAGACAGGAAACCCTAAATTTCCCAGAGCTCCCGAATATCTGCTAAACCACACTCCAAGCAATCAGAACACGAAAAACAGACTAAGTATGAAATTGATAAAACGAAAATAGAGCAAAGAAGATCTTACTCCGAATTTGTGTATAAGCGTTTACAACAGGTAAGGCCTCAGCCGTAAGAGCTGTCGGAGAGACCTAGTTCTAACCACCTAAGACCTGAAAACCTAGTTGAGTCGCAGCTCGATAATAAAAATGGAAAATTGCCTAAATTTGTCTAACTGCTAAGTTTTGCTCTGAGTATAAAAATAGCCTCCTCCAGCGACTTCGACCTCGACATCCTTATATACTCCTCTAGAGGCAGTTTGATCTTTCCCTCTCTGTCCTCGGTCGAGTTTATCACTTCGCGGAAATATTCTATTTTTCTTTGATCTTTGTATTTATCTTCGGAAACTTCACATTTATCCTCCGAACTTGATATTTATCTTCTCCTGCATAACAAAAGATAAATCGTCATAACGATTGGGCTTGATTTCGTATAAAATCGTAAGTGGGCTCTTAGCCGCGTTCTGGGCCCTTTCGGGTCATTTTCCGGCTTACGCGTTTTTACAATTTTATAAAAAGAGCGTTTTCGAAACGACGTCGATTCTGAAGAACATTCAAATTCCTCGCATGGCGTAGGCAATTCAAGATGTTCGGTTTGCCGTTTTATACGATCAATCCGAATATTATTCGAGAGAACGAGTTCTTGCGGTTTTTAAATCGTAAAGTTCCAACGGTGACTCCGATCAAGATGAAGCAAGAGCATGTTCGATCTGATGCTGAAGGGGAGCTACAAGGACGGGACGAAGGCATGCTGATTGATCCAACTCACCGAACGGGCGAGTTGGACTGATCCAACTCGCCGAACGGCCGAGTTGGTCGGTGCATCCGGTCCAACTCGCCCCTTCAGCGAGATGGATTCAACGTCCGGGATCCGTTGTCCGAGGCCTTGAGTAACCTTTCTCGAAGACTTATCGTGTGAATCCTTTTCGGAATTATTACAAACTTGATTTTAGGTTTTCACACTTCTCTATTCTTTTGAATTTTATCTTTCTTTGATAAAAAAAAAAAAAAATCTTTCTTTTACAAAGAAGACATTTCAAGGGAAGTTTCTGACTTTGATTTCGTCGTAACCGATTTTGACCCCAAAACAACTATGTAAGTTCTTGAGGATTGCACATTAAATGAGGTTCAGGTTTCAATTTCCGGGGAAATCGATTTATTAAACAATTATGCAGACTCCGGAAGAAAGGCTTACAAGGGATGGTGCAAGTAAATCCTGGAAGGCGTGGATCTTCGTAAGACGGCTCAGGTGATGCACTTAAGCGTAAATCTTTATAAGGCATATAGTATTGTCGGTTGTCGAATAGTCTATGTAATATTTCTCATAATTGTAATACCATAATAAATCAGCATAAAAAACGTGTACAATGCAAAACCAATATTTAACAAATCAGACCAGTAACTGAATCAAAAAGGTTTATATTAGATTAATATGGTTTGACATGGTTCAGCCGAGTTCAACCAAATTCATATAAGTTCAAACAAAAAATAAAAATAGAATTAAATTTAAATGCTTTATTAGTTATTTTCAATAAATTTTACAAAAATAATTGAGTTTAGTTATTAAATTTTCAATAAAAATAACTACGAAATTTTTTAAAACTACAAACCAAATATAAAATTAATATTTTGACTTTAATATTTATCATTGTAAGTTATGACTGAAAGAAATAAAAACTTTATTTTATATGCTAACAAACCCATTTTTATCCACCCAACTCAGATAGATACATTCTCGATTCACAGTTTAACCGGGTCCGACCGCTAGTTCCATTCGAATTTAAAAACACTGGAAAAACCGATTTTACTTGTAATGACCCTGCACACACAGAGTTCATTTATTCAATGAGAATCACACTTAGAAAATAGAAAGTTATGCAAATATTTGTGTTCTATATAATTCTCTCGATTGCAATCAAATGTGGTATGCTTGTATTTTCTTCTTCTTTTCTGACAAAAAATTATATCACGTTTAATTTTTATTATATTTTATATCTCAAAATTTTTGTTTTTTATACAGTTATCACACACAAACTTGACACATACAAAATTTATAGTTTAATATAATAAAACTGAGTAAAAATTTTAGAAACATCGCTAGATATTTTCAAGTCTTGAATATAATTATACCAAAATAAAAAATATTTCTTAACTATTTAATAAATTATATTATTCAAACTAAGTCATATTCAACAAAACATATGTGGTAGAAAATGTTATTCTCCATATTTGTTTAGCGCGTGTTTTCTACGCGGTCCAAAATATATATTCAATTCCAATTATGAAAAATTTGTTCTTAGTTACTCAAATAGGCAGACTGATTTTACTATATATCACACTAAACCCTTGGTTGGTAACCATAAATCACATATCATCTTCTCAATATTCTACCATCTTCACTGCTTAACCATGCCTCCTCCTCCTGTTGCTGTTTACAGATCGGATGATTTCTTAGCCCGTACTGCTTTCTACCTGAGATTTCCTGTAGCTGCTTTGACTGAAGAACTTGAAAACCGAACTCCCAGTGAACAACGAACTGTAAAATTGATTTTATTTTTATATGATGGTTATCTTTCAAAAATACAAGTTTACTTATCTTTTCCTCATACTTTAATTGTTCTTTCGTAGTTGATTGGTGAGACGCTCTACCCTTTGGTGGAACTACTCCAGCCAATGTTTGCACCAAAAATCACAGGAATGCTACTTGAACTACCCCGACCCCAAATCTTTCGGTGCATAGAATCACCAGAAGTCCTCAAAGAGAAGGTTAATGAGGCAATTGATGTTTTAGTGGACTGGTATCCCCAACAGATGCAGCTAAACGAGCAAGAAGCTAGGGAGTTTCGAGCAGCCATGCTCTTATCTAAGCTTTGATGTGATTTTGCTTGGTTTAATTAATGTTTGATGTTGCATTTTGATTCCTCATTTCTGTTCCTAATAAAAAACTTGATCCTATCATTATTATTAAAGTACTCAATGTTCTAATGAAAATTTTAAAACATATATTTTGTTTTGTTTTGTCCAAAACTAAAAATATGTGATTATCATCTATGCCAAACCAACCATAAACACAAACACAAGACCAACCATAAAAACAAATGCAAAGGCCAAACCAAGAAACCAACCATAAAATGTCTTTTCAAATATCGAATTGTTTTTACAATTTTTTTATTTATGATTTCAAATGCCTTTTGACATGTCGGATTTGTTTTTACAAAATTACTACCAAGTAAATTACTAAATCAAGTAAAGGTATAAATATCAGATGTTCAAAAACCCTAAATCGCCTTTGGTCTCCCAAATCTGCCGCCGCCGCCATCGTTGATCCTGGTATTGCTCTCTCTCTCTCTCCCTTCCACTGATCCATTATCTCTGCTCAATTCGTGTTCTTGTACATCATAGCTTCAAGCATTTATAGTTTCGTAATCGAAAGTTGAAGACTTTATTAGGTAACCATAGAATTCGATTTTGTTTTTTTACAGTAATGGATTCGAGTTACTCTGATTCTCGTCCTTATGGTGTTTGGAACCAAACCCAGATGGTTGATTCAATGAGCAACGACCAGTCTGAATCTCAGACAATGCCACAGTTAAAAAGGCCGAGACTTGTTGATGACAACAACACTTCTTGGAATGTTCCATCTTCAAACGCTCCTCCTGTGAACAAAGGGACGGCTAATATCTTCTACAAGACGAGGATGTGCGTGAAGTTCAAGTCAGGGGCTTGTAGGAACGGAGAGCTTTGCAACTTTGCTCATGGGATGGAGGATTTGAGGCAGCCTCCGTCCAACTGGCAGGAGATTGTTGGACCTCCTGTGCAAGACAGGGAGAAGGAGAGGGAGAGGGAAAGGGAGAGACTTTCTTCGGTTTCCGGTGGGAATAATAGTACTAATAATGGTAATTGGGAAGATGATCAGAAGATTATCTTGAGGATGAAGCTTTGTAGGAAGTTTTGTTTTGGTGAGGAGTGTCCTTATGGGGACAGGTGCAATTTCATTCATGAGGATCTTTCTAAGTTCCGCGAGGAGAATGGGAAGCTGAGGGAGAGTTTGGCTATAAGTGTGGTTGATCCACTGTCTGTTGAGAATGGTGTTGTTGCTTTTTCTCAGCAAGTTGAAGTGAATAGACAAGGAGGCGTCTCTGTACCTGTACCTTCACCTTTAAACAACGGTGTTGGTGGTGTCAAGACTGTGTTCTGGAAGACGAGGCTGTGTGGGAAGTTTGAGAAGGGTCAGTGTCCTTTTGGTGATAACTGTCACTTTGCTCATGGCCAAGCAGGTATGTTATTATAATCTTTGTATAAATTTGATAGTCCTGTGTGTGGATTGTGTGTGATGATCTTGTGTTTTTTTTTTATTGCAGAGCTGCTGCAACACTCTGTTGGAAGAGTTGAAGGAGAAGCTGTGAACGCAGTAGCAGCGTCTGTGAGTAAACCAATGGTGGTGCCTGCAAATGAAGCTTTTGCAATGAAACCGGCTGCACAAGTAACAGCAGACTCTTCTGGCCTTAACGATGAAGGGAGACGAAAGAAGTGTTTGCTCAAGTGGAGCGACTCCAAGAAGATTAATAGAATCTATGGGGACTGGATCGATGATTTACCGGTCGGTCAGAAGTCGACAAAACCAGTAGAGAGCTAAAGAGTCTTCTTGTTTTGGTTTCCACTTGGTTTGAGTCTTTGGTGATCAAAGGTGAATAAAAGCTTTGGTCGAAAATTTTGAGTAGTAATAATCTGTTCTTATGTGGTTACACGAGCAATTCTTTGATTCGCTATGTTCTTGATGAAGAACATATTCATAGCTTAGCATTTCCCTGTCCTTTTAATATTTGATTACATAAAAGTGGTTTGGAATCACTATCAGCTTCATCTTTCATTTGTTTACAGTTTTTTAAAATAAATTAGTACTCCAATATGATCATTGGTCCATTAATCATATTATTCGAATCATACTATTTACGAAACTTGTACTTGTACTCTTACATTTGTAGTATATATGCTCTACATATCTTGGTTTTTGGCATTTTTTAGCAGAGTCAAGAAGATGACACCATATATGAAGAATCTCTGTATTCGATTATACAGCTCTCTCCAACCCAAAATAAAAGTAGAGATTCTTATCATAGTTCTACACCCAAGACAAGGAGTGCCACAAGTGACATAACCTTTGTGGGTGGACCATTCAGTATTGGTAGGTGGCAAGTCGAGGAAAAATGTTGTTTAGTTAGTTTCTTGGTGTGAGCCTTCGATTTCATATTTATTTCTTCCGTCTTATGAAACCATTTGACAAATAATATATGGTTTCTAACGAGCAGACTATAGATGATGAACAAAAAAAATCGTAACGCAGAACAAATATATAATATATGGACATGTAAAGAAACTTTTGTCCGAAGTTGCCATAACTTGCTTTAAATGTTCTATGCCTTCTTGAGAAAAAGTTGATCGTTATCAGCTCATGTTCTGTCCATGTATTACTTTTTAACTTCTAAGTATGAGTTTGTGATTTGCTTTTGGTATTATGGCGCTTAAGGTTTCTCCAGGAAATGGAATTAGACATGAGAGAGCCCGAAAAAGTCTAAACGATAAGCTTGAAGAGACACTAAGAAGGAGAAACAAGAAGAATCTGCATATGATGATCTAACTGAGATGAAGAGAAGGGGTTCAAACTCTAGAAGCTGAGAACACTCAGCTGAAGAAGTCGCTTGTGGCCAAAGAAAAGCTCGTGGTAAGCCTACTAGAGCGTAAATTTCAGGTGGAGTCAGAATTTGAAGCGTTAATGACAAGCTTAGATTCAGTGGAGAAAGAAAACGCCTTCTTGAGATATGAGTATACTGTTCTTGAGAAGGAGCTTGAGGTCAAAAACAGAGGAAACAGAGTGTACTCGCAAGTCTATGGTTTGCTAACCCATAAGTCTATGGTTCTATATCGATGAGTTATGAAGCTGAAGAAAGGAAGATGGAGATAAAAAGAAGAGATGGAAATAAAAGTGATTTGATGATGAAAGATGAAGTTCAGAGCAGGAAGCTTAGGTATGATCTATTGATGGAGCAGATTGGAAACGTCAGGGCAGAGAAACATTGAGATAAAAGAAATTATTTCGTGTTTGATATTAGAAGTGAAAATAGTGTGATTAGCCCTTCTGGTTCGAAGGAGATGAAGTTACTATTGGATGTTTTTTATGAGATGGAGAAGTTAGCTATTGTTTGTACAGATAAAGATCCAAGAGAGTATGATCAAAAGGAAGGATCCTTTGATTGGATTCATGTTGTTTTGAGTGCTATAACGAAGCAATAGAGGCTATCGAAATGTGGTATTACAGAATTATTACAAGACATCAAAATTGCTTTAGGATGTATGGATGATGATGACGAGAACAAGAAGTCTGAAGGAGATCATATATTCATTTTTTAAAATATCAGTATTTATGATTTACTTCATACTCTGTTTACTCTGTTTTGTGGCTGGAATTACAAATATCCCAACATTTTGGATTGAATCAAATTTTACAGATATTTTGTCCACTTCTGATTTTAGTAATCAAATTTTGTTAGCCTCCAAACTAAAAATAAAAGTTGAAATAAGAGTATGAACTCAAACCATATTGCTAACCAGACACAAACACACACACATATACATACATATATTGGACTTACATGATAAGGAACCCAACAAACAGCAACTAATTCAAGTTGGCATCAGTTAAGCTATTCATGAGTAAAGAGTCTAGACTCGATCTTTATATAATATGTAACTTTCACAAGATATAAAGTATTTGGTTCAAAGCATACTATTTGAACTACACGAACCAAAGATCCAGCTAAACCGAAACTATTTTTTGTATAATCAGCTAGGTGCACAAACCATCTTCATACCCAAGAAAAATATTTTCCTATTTTCCTTTCATTTTTCCGAATCTAATATATACGTCTTTCAAAATATCCACAGTATAACTCATTTGGGACAACAAACACTCATAGTATATATATATATATATATAGAGAGAGAGAGAGCTAGAGAGACTTTAAAGCTTAATATATATGAGAAAGGAAACTATAAGAAGCACTCATAGACCTAACCAACTTTAAGACAAGCGCATGCATGTAAAACGCATTTTATTCGCATTATTCGTACAAGTTCTTAATTAAGGGCACTTGGGTTTGCCCTTGGAGCTAAGCATGTCTCGATAGCAAGGGCACTGATGCTTGTTGCCAAAGGTGCCAGAAGGAACACACTTACACTGTCTGCAACAAATGCCACAATACTTGATACATCTGTCTCGAAACCCTGCCTTTGAACACCTTCCTCTACATCTACTCCCACAGTATACTCCCATGCCTCCTACTCTTCCTGATTATTTTTTCCATTTCAACACATAGTATATAGTATATTTAAATTAAGACAACCTTTAATTGCATAGAGATCTTTTAAATGATCAAAGATCACGCTTGGGTTTATTGGACTCTAGTACCAAGTGGTGTGAGAGATCATATATATGTTTATAGTTCAAAACTAATACATCAGAACGTACGCTTGTATACTATACTGTTGGTCCATTATCTTCTTACTTAACATGAAGTATTTCTAACAAATTTGATGTAATTTCAATCCATAAGCCGAGATGATATGACTATTTACGTTGATTACTTGTGTTTGTTATGTCTCCAGTTTGCTATAATTTAACATGACGCGCGCTATTTTAAGAGGGAATGTATGTTATATATACAGCTAATCTAACTTGTCACTCTTTTAATTTAGTAAAGCGGTTCTTCTTGTTGTAATTAAGTCTTGGAGAACTATATATTTATATACTCTCTGAAAAAGTTATAGTTCAAGATACTTTAAAACATATGCATGCATACATGTCTATATACACAGGGAGAGATCGAGAGATGCATGCGTACTTACCAGGAGCAGCTGTGGCAGGGAGAAGCACGAAGGGAAGGATGAGAAGAGCGAGGAAGAAGAAGAATGTAACAGATTCCTTACCATTCATCGTTGCTTTTATCTGCGTTAAAGATTCTAATGCCCTAAGTGTAATTTGTTAAGTGGAATAAGAGTGTAATTCTCTTAGTCTTGGTGGTACCTTTTAAGAACGGAGAAGTGGTGAGATTCATTTATAGTAACTTCAAAGCTACCACCGCCTAATTTTCTCTGCCGAAATAAATGTATATATATTACATTGATTATATTATCTGGTCTAGACGCGTGGTTAATCAAATTGTTCGGTCACTGCGATTCTTGAAATGGCTGCAATCTTCATACGTCGATAAGCTCGATGATGTCTCTTCTCAAAGTATTGCCTCCTACCGCTTCAACAACACGACACTTATTAGCTTCATAACAAGCCATATGCGCTAGCGTCATGACATGTACATATACCCCTCAATTTATATAGTTTGAATTTTTCTAGGCTAAAATAAACATTTATCGTGTAAATGTCAGTGGCCAAATATGAGAAATAGAAGGCTCTAGTTAAGAGTATCAGAACTGAATATTGAAGGATTACATTGGTTATATTTTTAAAGTGAAATCCGAGAAAATAGTAGTTTGTGCCTATTAAATTTTGTTCTGATAATGTGATCTCATTTAAATAAAACGATTTAAGATGCAAAAAAATCCGAGAAAACAAGAAAGTTGTCTACATGAGTTACATCACATGGACTACAAATCCTATATGATTCCGCAAATCTATCTATCCTCCAGAGGGTAGAGACATGGATGTTAGCAGGGCCACTAATCATATGAGGCCCAAACAAGTCGAAAACGTCGCCGTCTCAACGAATCAGGTTTATTTAAATTACTACGAGTGCATAGCGCAAGCATGTCACTTGAGAAAGAGACTATTAAAAACAACAAAAACAATTGAAAATGGGATTAAACTGTTTATATTCTTTTATGCTAAAAACATTTTTAAATCACTTATTTTGTTTGGATTAAAATGGTAAAAAGACAAGATTCTGAGCATATTATTACAAATCAAAGACTTTTAATTGCCACCGATCATCTCAGTACTTCGCCGGTCTGCCGGAGTTTTTTTCGCGCTCTCTCTCCGGTGATCGCGATGGCGGTGTTTCCTATCGGCTCTCACTTCGCGCCGCCGCACAAATTGACGAAGAGACACGCCGTCGTGACTTCATCCCGTCTCTGTCTCTCGACCAGGTTGCCGCAAAGTGTCTCCTTTTCGACAGTATCAAGCTCGAGGATGTCCAGACACAGTGTTCTCGTTAGAGCTGAGGACAAGACAAGGAACTCTTCTTCACCTTCTCTCGAAGAACAGTCGCAACCAATAGATGAGTCAAAGCTTGAGGTTCGAGTTTCTTCGTTACCGTCAAATTCAATTTTGACAAGAACCCATCTCCTCGTTTGATGCTATATGACTGAATTGGCTTCAAAGGATGAAACTTTACGTTTATGTTTTTATGTTTGGTCAAAGTATTTATATGTATGATCAGCAGGATTTGATGGACTCATGTGACCCTATTTGTTCGGTTGATGAACCTAGTTCGACCTACTTTGAAGCTAATTATCAACCAAAGACAGATGTAGTTAAAGCTATAGCTGTTATTGCAGCAGCTCTTACAGGAACAGCTGCCATTAATCATTCCTGGGTCGCTGCTAATCAGGTTCTTTCCCACGAACCCTCCTTTTGGTTTTCAGACTCAAAATGCTTATAGCTGGACAATGTAATGACACAGGATGTTGCTATGGCACTGTTGTTTGGAATAGGATACGCAGGGATCATCTTCGAAGAGTCTTTAGCTTTTAATAAAAGTGGAATTGGACTTGTGATGGCTGTGAGTCTCTGGGTTGTGCGAAGCATAGGGGTAAGTAAGAGAGTTAACTTACTAGTTAATGTTTGTTTGGATATTATTTAATTATATATTCCTTGTAACAGGCTCCTTCAGCTGAAGTAGTTGTGTCAGAGCTTCAACATGCAACAGCTGAGGTAAGTGAGATTGTGTTTTTCTTGCTCGGAGCAATGACTATTGTGGAGATAGTTGATGCTCACCAAGGATTTAAGCTTGTTACAGACAATATCACCACTCGTAAGCCAAAGACGCTTTTATGGGTGGTAAGTAGTTTATCTCTAGCTTGAAAATTTATCAGCTTTAGTCTCTTCTTCTTCTTCAAGGGTTTACACTTACTTAGTTTACTTATGGTGTTTCAGGTCGGCTTTGTGACTTTTTTCCTCAGTTCGATTCTAGACAACCTGACCTCTACCATTGTCATGGTTTCTTTACTCAGGAAACTGGTTCCTCAATCAGAGTACCGCAAGTATGAACACTTTTGTCTTTGTGCTCCTGTTACTTAGTTTCTTGGTTAAGTTGCTCATGATAGATATATAGACCTTAAGATTCTCAAGGATCCATATTTGGCCTGTAATATTACTCTGTTTTGGTGCTCAGTATTATGATCACAGTAACGTTAATGTTCACGCTTAATAACAAATGGCAGACTTCTAGGAGCTGTTGTGGTAATAGCAGCAAATGCAGGAGGAGCATGGAGTCCCATTGGTGATGTTACTACGACCATGCTATGGATTCATGGTCAGATATCCACCTTGCCGACTATGCAGGTTATCCTTCTCTTCTGAAATAATCACATAATGCTTATCTCAAAGCTCAATCTGTTTCTTTAGTCTAGGTTTACGGGTTCATAGTTTATTAAAGAACAATGAATTTTTTGAAAGCATAAAGCCCTGAAGTTAAAATTGTAAGCCTAGTTCATGGGTTTAGGTTTGTTAGATGGATAAAGAGCTTGATTCTGCTAGAGGCTAGATTCGGATATTGGAACCTTATGGAGCTGTCTGTATATATATTCCTAATGGAGGTTCACTTGATTTCTTTTCAGGGCCTTTTTATACCTTCGGCCATTTCCCTCGCTGTTCCACTAGCCCTCATGTCCTTGTCGAGGTTAAAAACTCATGTCCTTGGCTTCTATTGTCTCTTAAATTGTTTTTCACCGCAGAGACTGATTGATGTAAGTTTTTGCCTTCTTCCTCAGTGAGGTAAATGAAAAAGGACAGGATACATCAGATGTAATGGCTTCTGAAAAGATGGCTCCAAGAGGACAGCTAGTTTTTGGAGTTGGCCTTGGGGCGTTGGTTTTTGTTCCGGTCTTTAAGTCTCTAACTGGACTACCTCCTTACATGGGTATCTTGTTGGGACTTGGAGTTCTATGGATCTTGACGGACGCCATCCATTACGGCGAATCCGAAAGACAAAAGCTCAAAGTACCTCAGGCCTTATCACGAATCGACACACAAGGCGCTCTGTTCTTCCTCGGCATTCTATTATCCGTTAGCAGGTACTAAATCAACTGATCGTCTCCAAACTCTGATGTTCTTGAAATCTTTTGTGATGCTCTTTCCTCTTCTTGTGTCAGCCTTGAGGCAGCAGGGATCCTCCGGGAGATTGCAGCCTACCTTGATGCTAATATACCTAATGTTGAGCTAATCGCAAGTGCAATTGGTGTTGTGTCAGCAATCATAGACAATGTTCCATTGGTTGCAGCGACTATGGGGATGTATGATCTCACATCATTCCCTCAAGATTCTGAGTTTTGGCAGCTCGTTGCCTTCTGCGCCGGAACTGGCGGTTCAATGCTAATCATTGGTTCTGCTGCTGGTGTAGCCTTCATGGGCATGGAGAAAGTCGATTTCTTTTGGTACTTCCGAAAGGTAATGACATAATCTTTTCTCTTGTCTGAAGCTCACTTAACAACACAACATAGCATTAAACTTACTCTTGAGGCTCCTTGCAGGTCAGTGGTTATGCTTTTGCTGGTTATGCTGCTGGTATCGCCGCTTATCTAGCAGTTCAAAGTCTTCATTTTTCGATCCCAACAACGGTGGCTCAGATCCCATTTCTCACTGGCTCGTAAGCTGCATCAATCTCTTTGTTTATCTTCTATACAAAAAGAAACAGGATAAAGGCTGTCTGGCTGCATAATAACACATCACTAAACCAATCTATGTAAATTGTTTCATATACACACTCGATTGTATGATTAGTACAGAATGAATCATCCAGTAATCCAATAAGATTATATCCATTTGGAGTTTTCTTATGTGCATCAATGTAATGTATTAAGACTATAGTTTGAGAAAAACAAACTCTTCAATGGCAGAAATGTCTCCAATTTTCTTCAAAGTTTCTTTGCTGGGTTGTTCATCTACACCAATCGCCATCACCGCTTGCTTCCCCGGAGCTATTCTTCCAACGCTCATGAAGCTCACATTCACGTTTTCATCTCCCAAGATGCTACCAACTTTACCAATCATCCCAGGCTGATCAACTTGCCTGCACAGAATCACACTCCCTTCTAAACTCACATCCACTCCGAACAACCCCACTTTGGTTAAACTTGGAACTCCTTGTTTCACTCTTCCTTCTACTTTGATCTCTCCCGACTCTGATAAGGCGCTGGCAAATCTTGATTCCACGTTTGCGATTCGGACAGTAATGTATTCTATTGGATCCTCAGGTGAGCCGTCTAGAACCATACGCTCTTCTGAGATTTTGACTCCTCGTTGCTTAGCAACGTAGTCTGAGTTAACCAGGTTTATGAACACGCTGGAGATGGGTTCAATGAGTCCCTTTATGACCATGGCGCGGAGAAGTCTCGTGTCGAGATCATCAGGAGATCTTGAAGAAGCGTAAGTCACTTTCACAGCGTCCACACCGCTTCCACCGGTTACCAGTTGTACAGCCAATCTCCCAAGCTTCTCAGCTAGCACAACATATGGTTTCAGCTCCCTCAACACCTATAACAGAACAATGTCAGAGAGTTTGCAGGACAAGACAATAAGCACTAACTTGAAGCTACCTCTGGTGGAACCATTGGTGCATTGACAGCAGTAGCAGCGAGTTCTCCTCTCAAAGCTCCAACAACAGCTTCAGCGATCTCTACCGCCACTCCTTCCTGAGCCTCCATAGTACTGGCACCAAGGTGAGGCGTGGCGGTCACACTCTCATGCAACACCAGCTTGTTGTCTTTAACAGGCGGCTCCACTGTGAAAACATCAAGAGCCGCCTGAGCGACAATTCCAGAGTCAAGCGCCCTCAAGAGAGCTTCCTCGTCAATAACTCCACCCCGAGCAACGTTGACAATACGCACTCCTCTCTTCATCCTCGCAAAGGTCTCGTCATTCAGCATCTTGGAAGTAGCAGCGGTGAGAGGGAGGTGCAAAGAGATGAAGTCTGCAGTTGAGATAGCTACTTCAAAGCTAACTAGCTCCACACCTATGGCTCGTGCACGATCCGCTGGTGCGTAAGGATCGTGTGTGATGACATGCATCCCGAGCCCTCTGGCTCGCCTAGCAACCTCTGAACCAACTTTACCAAAACCAAGAACAGCTAGAGTCTTCCCCACAAGTGAAACACCAACATACTTGCTTCTCATCCACTTCCCTGCAGCAACCATTAATCACATGCATTTTATTTTATTTTAATATATTTGTAAAAAATATCAAAAAACCTGAAACCACACCTAGGCTCCAATTGGTGAAAAAAAAATATGGTAAATTCTTTATTCCTCAAAATTTATATCAGTTACATTGAATTTTTGGTAAATTTATTGATAGGTGGATCTTTTGCAATTACGACGAAGAACAGAATGAACAAAAAAATTTCTATTTTTTTATTTTTTCAGTTCCTCAGATAAAAATTTATATGACTTGATAGCCGAAATACATACATTTTAGTTGAACTAATTCATTTCTACAGTGTCTAAAAATCGGTCTAGACGATTACTTACTCGACAAATCGGGTTTGAGCGAAACTATTTTTTCAAACCAATTTTTTATCGGTTTAGGCATTCAAAAAAATAGGCATTTCTACATTTCTTATCGCAATTTCTCAGATAAGCCCTCTAATAACAAAACTGTGGACTCACCAGCTTTGATAGAAGCATCAGCTTGAGCTACATTCCTAGCCATGGCGGTTAAAAGCGCGATCCCATGCTCAGCAGCCGCCACCGTGTTAGCAGTCGGAGCATTCACAACCAAACACCCGTACTCCGTCGCCGCCGCCAAATCCACGTTATCGATCCCAACGCCAGCTCGTCCCACAACCTTAAGCCTCCCTCGAGAGGACTCGAACACGTCTCTCCCGACCTTCGTGCCGCTCCTCACGATCAGCGCATCGCACAGGGAGATCTTCGTGCAGAGCTCCTCGACGCTCAGATCGTACGAGCAGTCCACGTTGGCGTGCTTTTTGAGAAGGTCTATCCCCGCTTGGCCGAGCTTCTCCGCCACGAGGATCGTCGGTTTTCCTCCTCCTCCGGCGGTGACGAGGATGATCCGACGCCGGTTGAATTCTTTACGGTGGATGGGGAAGACGGAGGGAGTAGTAGTGTATAGCCTCGAGGAGAAGAGGGATGATAGACCAAGAGGCGTCGCCATCAGTGGTGGCGGGAATCTTAAGAAGAATGTAAGCAAAGGTGTACGTATCGTCGGCAACAGAGTAAGATATGGATTTTGGGTTTTGTGGGGTTTTAATATGTTGTGGTTAGATTGCGCCAGATTCTTTGCCCATATCCTCACTGCGTGGTTGATTTTGAAGCACTTTATAACACAAAAATTTTAAATTTAATAATGTTTTTTTTTGTCTGCTTTCAACTTAACATTTAATAAAATGTTAAGCTGGTAAAATACAGTGAACGCTGAACATAAATATAATAATTTGTTACAAAGAAAACATTTGTACTATTTATGATAAATTACAAAATTAGTTATTTTATTGGTTATTATTTTAAAATGTCGTTTTGCTAAAAATTCAGTTATAATCTTTAAAATCAGCAATTATGTTTGAATAACCACTCAAATTGTATTAAGATTTATCTTACTTCAACAAGAATGCTATAAATCATTTGTGTGTAAACTAAAAGACCAGAAGTTCTTTCAAAAGACACAAAAAAACCCAGAGAACCATGAATCTAGTAGAACAGAGCAAACACAGAAAGATTAGACCAAAGCAGAAAGATATGAACAAAAATCTGTACTGCGATTCACTTTTTTTTCTGCTGCTTGATCATCATATTATAGCAAGCAAATCCAGTGCCATTCATGTGTGTTAAAAGCTGGTGTAATTAGTCTGATGAAACAAACCGGCAGTTTTTTTTTCCACCTGCAGCGGTTCAGTAAAACAGCAGTCAAAAGATCTTGGACAAGTCATGACTATAAGCGTTTCACTTATTTCTCAAATGAAAAGGCTTTGCTTACTTACTTACTTACACTACCTACTGATACTTCTTCTCTTTGCTTACGGGCATTGGAATCTTCCTTGAGATATTTCGAATGACTTCTGAAGTTGAACTCAGCTTATCATCGATGTGCTCTTGGTACTTCTCGTACACAACAGGAACAGAAAGACTGAGAAGAACCACTTCGAGACAGATAGAAACAGAGATGCATGATTGAAAACGGATAACTCAGAGAGTATACGATATACATGAGAAAAAGGTTAGACAAGACGCTCACCAATGTAGACAAGAGTGAGGGAGTTGATTAAAGTCCCGACGTAGGATATAGCCCACAAGACAAATGAAACCTATTTCACATACGAGAATGATTTAGACTAATCCAGATTCAAAAGCAAATAGTTTGGCCAAGTTATGTAAAAGAGACTAGACAATAACCTGAAGGAGACGAATTGGATTTCTAGCAATGGTGATATCACTTGCAATTGAGAGTACATGATTGATCAAAACCCGAATCTCATCAGCAGCCTTGATTGCAAACTCCTCAGGGATTTCCATATTGGGAACTGGAGGTAGAGGTCTGAAACAAAAAGAATCATCAGTGATATACACATGAGTCAGTTTTCTCATAGCGTAGTTCCAATATTCACCAGAAACTTATCACAAAACAGCAAAAGCAGATCTATTAACCAACAATGCTGCATAAAGGTTTCATCTTTTTGGGAGCAAAAAAGAGAGAAAGAGTTACCGGTTGAGAAGCGAAGCAGACTTGGCCCATAAGAAGAGGATGGCAACAAGAAGAAGCAGAACATTGGAGACGAAAGACAAGAGATTGTAACCAGCTCTCTCGAACAGGAACCAAAACCCAGTAGACGAGACAAGCAAAATGACTGCACCTGTCCTGTTTCTCCACAGCAGCAGATCAGCAACTGCACTTTACCAATCCCAAACAAGAAGATTCAATATTCCAAAATTGTTCTCTAAGGACACACAACACTTCCTCAAATGGGCTAAACCAATCGAAGAAAAACATTAGAACAATGATCGATCAATCCAGAAATACAGCAATCAATACAAATATATGACAGGGAAAGAGAGACTAGCCTGAGCCACCACCAAGAGATTTATGAACAGAAGAAGAAGAAGAAGAAGAAGCGGAATCTCCCATAGTGAATGATCAGCTAAGGTTCTTCCGCGTATACAGATTTGAAGGCAAAGTGATTTGACGAATCGATATCTCTCTTTGATCAATCGAGCTCTTTCTACACCAAAGATCAAAGCTTTTTCCTTTTCGCTTCGGCGACAAAAGTTTATTTTTTTCAGTTTTAAGTAACCATCAAATTAAAAAAGTATTTATATTATATTTTTAATTATATTGCTCTTTTTTATCAACAAATTATATTTGCTCTGTTTCACCAAAATTTCTTTAGTTATATATTTGCTCTGTTTCCGGAAATTATAGTTCTAGAGCTTTTATATACTTTCAGCCAAAAAAAAAATTCGTTCATATTGACAGAATCTAACCAAAAATTCTCAAAATATTAAAAAATACAAATATTATAAATAAATAGATCAGTATCTAAATATTCTTGGAAACTCGACTGATAATATCTCAAATGACATATTATCAGTTGGATTTTCAAAAAAAAAATTATCTTTAAATTAAATAATATTTGTTGTATATTCATACACCAATATATGTAAGGTAAGAAATTCCAATTGGAATTGCTCTAAAAATAAGAACGAAAAATTCTACAGCCATCTAAAAGTCTGGTCTACGTGGCTAAAGAAAAAGTAAATATTTAAAGAGTAAAAACATGACAGCCAACAGTTAAAAAGGTTGTAAAAACCTTGGAGAAAAAAGAGAAAGTAAAAGTCTGATTGGCTTTAGAATAATTGTAAGATGTTGCATACACACGCCAATGGGAGCCTTTGACTTCAGTAGAATGAGCTGCTCCTTTCTTTTATTTTCAAGCCAACTACCAAAACGGAACCATCCAAATGGAATAGAGAGATGCCTAGAAGGAGAGAATAAATCCAAATCCGAAATAACTCACTGAGAAACAAACATCGTTATGAAATCTTAAACAAAAGAATTTGTTTTGATGCTCAAAAAAAAAAAAAAAAAAAAAGAACTTGAGAGCAGTAAGCAGTGGCCTACCGATAGATCCTTGGTCCGAGGATGCTTTTTCGTTGCAAAGAGAACCCCTACATATAAGTGACAAGAAGATATAAGCTTAACATGATACTAGCTTTATAAGTTGTCACGAAACAATGATCCTCCAACTCATATCACCAGACCAGCAGGAAACCCCATTGCAATAATGTTATCTGTTATTTAATGTATGTAAGATCCAAATCAAACCCTCCTTCCTAAACCACCACAAAAGAAACTAGGGTGGGCGTTCGGGTACTCATTCGGGTTCGGTTCGGATCTATTCGGGTTTTGGGTTTTCGGGGTCAAAGATTTTAGCCCCATTCGGGTATTTCTAAATTTCGGTCCAGGTTCGGTTCGGATCTTTGCGGGTTCGGTTCAGATATTTGCGGGTTCGGTTCGGGTTTGGATAACCCATTTAAATGATTTTTATTAAAAATTCATTATATACTTTAAATTTCTCAAAATCTATTAATAAAATAAAATATCACCTATAAATTTGAATAACATATGTTAAAATACCTAAACTTAACAAATAAATTAGTTTGGTTTCAATATTTTAATAGAAAATCAATAGATATTTCAAGTATTTTGGTGTTTTGAGTATTTTTTAGCTATTTTAGACATTTATTTTTTGACTATTTGTATATATTTTCAAATATCTTAAACAACTTAAAAGTATCTTATATATTTTGGATATTTCAGTATACATTAAGTCTAAAAATAATTAATATATTTATGTATATAAATCTATTTCGGATATATTCGGGTACCCGAAATACTTCGGTTCGGGTCGGGTTTGGATTCGGTTCTTTAGATACCAAAATTTTGAACCCGTTCGGATATTTAATAAATTCCGATTCGGGTTCGGTATTATTTTTTTGGATCGAGTTCGGTTCGGTTATTCGGATTCTGTTTTTTTTTCCCAGCCCCAAAAGAAACAGCATGTTGAGCCTTGACCTGTGCTAGCTGTCCGATGAATCCACCAAACCTTTCGTAATGGTCCCAATGAAACCAGGTTATGAAGAAGTTCCTTCCGTGTTCTCATCTGGTTGATGAGGACACAAACGAATCCCTAACCCACTTGTGAATTTCGCAAAGGCTGACTTTTCAGTATCGTTGACATCGGAGAATGGCTGGGAAAGTTTGAAACTTTTGGCCCAGGTTGAGATCCCAGAGGCATGCATATATATAGCTTCGAAGAATCCAAATTGTGAAAATCCAAGTGAACAACCAAAAATGGAGTCTAGAGGAAGAGTGTACTATCAATCAATCGGAGATGATCAAGTCGCCGTCAGATATACACTATTTTGCGTGAAATTTTAATTCTCTAAGATAGAATTTCAAATCTAATAAAGATGACATAACAAGGATGTTTATCATTTCATAATAGTAACCAAAGATAAAATAACATATGCGCATAGGTATAAGTTTGATAATAGATCCCGAAACTGAAATACATAGAAAATGAGATAAAATAACATATGCATAGGTATAAGTTTGATAATAGAAAATGAGAGACGTGGACGTGGGAGAAGAGATGATGATGATAGACGTGGACGTGGGAGATGAGATCACGAGCTCCTCCTACTCATTGCGGTAGTGAACCAGGAGAAACCGACCGTACCTACGTATAAAAGATAGTATTAATACATTGATATTACAATTTGCTTTTAACTTAATAGATAAAAAATTTTACCTTGTGCTGCACCGGTACATCCTGCGGCAGTAAGTCGGAGCTGGGGGAATGGCAGGGCGTGACTGGGTGACACGGATAGTGTGCCCGCGATGGCTGTGTTGGAAAGTGCGCGTGTCGTGTAACCCATTCGTGTAATTGTAAAAGCGTGGACAGTAGAATAGGTACAGGCCGATGACCCCATGGTGTGGATTTTCGTCGCTGGAGACTGTCAAGGATCGTCTACGCCTGAGAATCCTGTAGATCTCCGGGCCAGTGAGCCAGCGGGTCAAGGATTCCTGGATGATGAGTCCAACCCTAGCTGCAAATAAGCAGGCCCACAAGCAAAAAATAGAGGATTAAAATTTCATACAGAATCGGCCTTGTATTTAGCAGGCCCACAAGCAAATTTTCATTTATTCAGGCCTCTTATTACTTGATAAAGAAACTTAAAATACATTGCCCTTTTAGCGATTCGAACCTCTAACCTTAAAGACGTTTATATAGTTAAAACATGTCATCACTTTGCTTTAATAACTTGCCCCCTAAGCAAACTAAATCCTTCACAGACCCCAAGCCCATACTTCAGGTCCGGCGCTGCTATCATATCAAGTTTTTCGGCAAGATCGCAAGAGGGGGAGAGATATGAACGAGAGAAAAGAAGAAGCAGACGAGACCAGAATCAGAGAGATGAAAGGGAACAGAGGAGAGAAGAAGCAGACGAGACCAGAATCAGACAAAGGTGACAAAAAAGTGTGGGGACATCTCGCTGATCGCAAGAGTGGAACCAGAATCAGACAAAGGTGACGGACAGATAATCAAAATAAAAACAGAGGAGAGACGAAAAAGTGTGAGGACAATCTCGTTGACGTCGCATCACGTTTTCCGGCTAGATCGCATGAGGGGGAGAGAGATGAACGGGAACAGAAAAGAGAAGAAGCAGAAGAGGCCAGAATCAGACAACGGTGACGGACAGAAAATCAAAATAAAACAGTGAACAGAGGAGAGAAGAAGCAGAGGAGAGACAAAAAAGTGTGGGGACAATCTCGTTGACGTCATATCACGTTTCCTGCTAGATCGCAAGAGAGAGAAAGAGATGGAAAGGGAACAGAGGAAAGAAGAAGCAGAGGAGACTAGAATCAGACGGAGAATAAAAAAAAACAGTGATCAGAGGAGAGAAAAAAGTGAGTACGCACGATGATGGCTGTGATTAGTTTGAAGATTTCGGATCCCTGGCATCCTGTTTTCCCCTGCAATCTGTGCGTTTACAGCATCTACCTCTTGATCCATATTTGTGAATATTTTGTTCTCACTCTACTCTCGACCTGCGTGCTTCTTTATATATAATCAAAAAGTAGTTTAGGCCGTCACTCACAGATATTACCTTTTGCGTGCGTGTGTGAGTGTGACTGACGATCTCAACAAATTACGAAATTGCCATCTTGTTTGCCACGTGGATCAATAGGCGATGGTGTACGAGAGAATCAAATCATTGTTTTCAAAACAGACTGGCAAATTACGAAATTGCCATCTTGTTTTCATTATTTTTATTTTTAATCTGAACTCGAATGGGACAAAACAAGGGCTGAACATTTTATCCGTTAAATTTGATTCGATTCGTGATTCATTCTGATTCGATCATTTTTGGATATCCATAAACTTTCGAAGCTTAGCAAATACTAAAAATCAATATTTGTTAAAATTGAAGCAAATCACAAATATTATTTCTTTGGAAAGCGGATATCCGATCCGATCCGACAATATATAAATACATATATATTTTGATTATATTTAAAGCTTTAAATATATAAACTAATATAATTATTATTCTAACACATGATTTGATAAATTATATTCACATTATTACTTATATAAAAGTATTACATGAAAGGAAGAGAACACATTTGTGATAATCAGGGCCGACTAACAAGGGAGGACAAGTGGTGCGACTGCTCCGGACCCAAGCCCGTGTTTCCATGTATAATAATAATTAAGGGGTCTAATTTTTTTATAAATCTATATTTTTATATATAAAAAATTATAAAAAAAAAAACTAAAAGGTCCCCAAAATTAGTTGATATATATATAGTTTTATTTTCATTACAAAATATATAAAATATTACTGATTAAATTTTAAAAATATATTAAATATTATTTAATATAAATTTTAGAGGGTAAAAATAAATTTTTCCGTAGGGCTCCTAACAATGTTGAGCCGGCCCTGATGATAATTATAACTTTTTTAAGTTTTGTGTTATTATAATTGTTAACTAAGTTCAAAAAATTTACAAAATATGTAAATTCACTACTTCTTTTAATTTTTATCATATATATCATGCAAAAAAATATTTTACAAAACAAATTTGTATCAAATTTTTAAGATTATTTGTATTAATAAAAATATATGAGATATCCGTAATTTTTCGGATATCCGTTTTTCCGAATATCCGTTTTTTTCGAAGCAAAGCATATCGAAAAATTAGATATCCGTGACTTACGAAGCAAATCACAAATACCTTTAAAAATCTGGATATCCGATCCGTGCTCAGGCCTAGACAAAACTACAATAGTAAAATGTTATCCGATGTTGACAAAGGAAAAAAACTGTATTTTCCCAAAAGAGGTATAAACCCCTTTTGGGTGATGTGATTCTAACAAATGTTGCTTTTCAGTTTAAATAATAAAAGTTCGTTTTGTTTGCCCAATTTAACTATTTTAATGTGTGACATCACCAAAGTCACTTAATTCCTTTCTTCCTCTATAACCATTTTCTTATCATATCACCCAAATTTTGATCCGGGAAACCAAATATAATTACTAAAATTAAAACCTTCATTTTCATGGTGGCTGTTGAAAATAATTAGAAACAAAACAACAAAATTAAAAATAAACATCCTATAGTCCCTTGATTTGGCTGACCTCAACAATGGTTCGAAGCAGACATGGTTTACATGAAGAGATGAAAAAGGTGGTACTAAAATAAAAGACTAATTAAGAACAATCAACTCCATCAGGAAGAAAAAAAAACTGTTTTGTCAACCAAACAGAAACAACTTAATCTTTTTGTTTAAAGGAGATGACACAATAAAACAAAATGATACTAATAATCTCGTTCTTTCCTTTTGCCTCGTCTTGCACGTTGCTGGATCTTCACCAATGTCGGAAAATAAGAGCACACGAGTGGCATACTAGTGTATTCTCCAGTTTTTTCTCGGTGGTATCTATCCTCTCCGAGATCCAATGTTTTGTAATATCCATTCTCCCCAATTAGGTAAGCTGTACTGTGGATATATTCTTTGTCTTTATCGAAAATCAGGGCGAGTTTTTGTTCCTCGTCAATGATGAAACTCCCACCGGAAAAATCAAACTGATGAAGACCAAAGAATGGTTCAATATCCACTGATAAAAACACCTTTCTCCATGACACTGCATTAGGCTCAATTCTATTTGTAACCCATATCTCTACTAGACATGATGAATCCCCCTGATATAACACTGCAAGCTGCTCTTCTCTAACACTAGACAGGGCCACAGTTTCCTCAGCATGAGAGTGAAACGGCATAGGCAGACGCGGTCCAAATCTCTCTCTTGTAAAATCAAAACAAAGCAGAAACGTCTCTTGGTCTGTTACGTCTATTTCTCCTTCTCCGTCCCATTCCATTTTTTCTTTAGCAAAAAAGTAAGCACTTCCCTTCAAAGACAATCCATGATGATAATAATCCATCTCCCAGTCAGCATTGACATCAAGATCCCTCCATGAGTTAGACTTTAAATCGTAGATCTCACATACAACATAAGGGTTTCTAAATGTCGCGTAATCATCCAAAAACCTCAATATTTTTTGGTTCTTGTTTACGTCGTAACCGAGAGCATATATGTCGCGTTTGTGGAAAGCTATCCTGGGTTTGATCCGCCTAGTTTGTCCCAAGTACGGGTTCCAGACCACGAGCCTACGCTTGTCTTTGGTCGAGCATAAGAGTAACCCGTTGCAGTGAAAAACTTTTGATATCTCGGGATCAGAATTATTTAAGCTAGTAAGCTTACCTTCTTTAACATATGGAGCAACGTCCAAGTCGTCCTTATGGTTGAGGCTACCATGGAAATCGACGCTCATTAACCAAAGCCTAAACTGAGACCTCATGATTATCAGCCTTGACAACCCTTTAACAAAGTGTTTTGCAAAGTCTGGATCCCTAGATAAAGTGTTCCACCGTTTGCATGTAGAGCGCAGCTTTCTCATAGATGTCATCAGTGGAACCCTCGATAGTACATTCTCTACCAAATCCTGTGGAAGATCAGAGATCATCGTCATCTTTTCAAGTTTCAACGAAGGAAGGCTGTAATAATATGAGTGTGACGGCTTTTTCTTTTTTTCCTCCCTCACTTTCTTTTTAATAGGTAAAAGAGGCTAGGAAGTTGACAAAAAAAAAAAAGGTAAAAGAGGCTAGGTTAAGAATTACATGGTAAGAAACTCCGATTGGAATTGCTCTAGAAATAAGAAGAAAAAAAAAATTCTACAACCATCTAAAAGTCTGGTCTACGTGGCTAAAAAAAGTAAATATTTAAAGAGTAAAAATATGACAGCCAACAGTTAAAAAGGCTGTAAAAACCTTAGAGAAAAAAAGAGAAAGTAAAAGTCTGATTGGCTTTAGAATAACTCTAATAAGGACGGTAAAAGATGTTGTTAAGTCTCAACAGCATACACACGCCAATGGGAGCCTTTGACTTCAGTAGAATAGAGCTACCCCTATCCCTAATTATTTTTTAAAAAATTGAGCCCCTCTTTCATACTGTTTTTGTTAAAAAATGTTTGGGTCCTGGGCCCACGCCCCCTTGGCCCATGCCCTAAGCTGGCCCTGCTCAACATTGTGGTCTGAAATGGTTATGGATGGCCTGATCCAATAGGGACACACCTATGGAACCGGAATCCTCTAAGCATACACCTAAAATAAAAGGAATTATACGATGTCAATACACAACTGTATGCACTATGCAGCATTGAGGTATATGGTAAAGCAGCTTACTTGCGGCCTGGTTGATTTTCACCGTTGAAGTAGGTTAATATTCGTTCAAAATATATCACATATCTCTACAAAATATTGATTTTAAAGAGACTAACTAGTCAGCAAGAGAGCAAAGAACGTTTTCGTGAGCGGTTTAATTCTATAAATTGCAGCAAAACTAGACTTACGATTTGGCTAGGTAGCACAAGCCCTTTTCCATCCACACATCGTTTCTGATTGTAGAAGTCCATGCACTCTTCAGCAGTAGGAAAAAACTATACAAGAAAAAGAAACATATGATTAGTTCCCTGTGTGTCTGACTAGGGTTTTAATGCAATGTTATGATACATGCTTTACCTTCAGATAGAGAAGAAGACTACATATCATGAGCCCTGTCCTTGCCATTCCGGCCTTACAGTGAACAGCCACAACATTCTCTATGTCCTCCTTTAACCACGAATATGCACTTTGGCAAAATGATGTAATCAAATGGATTGGTGGGCAATTATAGTCATCAAAAACTAGCCACCTGGAGGCAAAATTACTAGTGCAAGAAAAAAAAGATGTTTAAAGACATTAAACTGACAAAAAGAAGAAGGGAAACTACTTTGCAATTGTGCCTGCATAATCTGAACATATCTATCAACCTAGAAACATAAATCATTTGAAACAAAAAATAGAGCCACTTCATGCAGCAGGTATTTTACGTGATATCTTCCAACGGTCCAGGTAAGAAATGACCAAAATAATCTCAATCTTGTACACAAAGTTTTTATCATCTAAGTGTTTCATAGGTACCTAGGAACTAAAGTAATTTGAAATAGTGCAGTGGGTGAACCGACTTAAACCCACAAAAAAACAAATTAAACCCATGTTGAGATCTCAGAGGCAAATAATAGGCATTTTAGTATGGACTGAACCGACTTAAACCCACAAAAAACAATTCAAACCCGAATCAAAAAATTTTAAATACCTAATTGAGTTCAAATGTGCATGACTCGAAAAACCCAAACCTGATAGGAACCAATTCGGATTTGATCCAACCAAATGCCCTGACCTTGTCTCAACTATATTTCTTAGTTATTATTATATGCATCGACGGATCATTTTGGGGATTAAAGTGATTTTTTTTTTGATGAAATTTGCATGCTTTACATTAGCCAAACATAATATGATTAAGATAGAAGTTTAATATATAATAACGTAACGAGAATGTTTATGATAAGTCCATAATAGTAACCCAAAGATACAATAACGTGAGAATGTTGTTTATGATAAGTCCATAATAGTAACCCATAGATACAATAACATTTTTATTAAGACAGATTAACATTGATCTAGGTTTATCATAAGTTCGATATAGTCACTCAAATATGGTAGGATAGACGAGGAAGATGAGATGAGATCAACACCTACACAATGCGGTAGTGCACGAGGACAAACCTGCCGAAACTATATAGTATAAAAGATCGTATTAATACATTGAAACTGATTTTAAGATTAATTTTAAATTTCAAATAAATTGATTACCTAGGGTAGCACCGGTGTAACCTGCGGCTATAAGTGGGAGCAACAGGACGAAGGGGTCGAGACTCGGTAACTCTGATAGTGTGCTCGCCATGTCTGCGAGTAAATCGACGCGTCCCTACGAAGCCGTTCCTGTAGTTTAAAAACCGGTGGCAGTAGAAGAGATAAAGCCCTTCGACCCCACGTCGGGGATTTTGGTTGGTGGAAACCGTCAAACTCTCCCGATGACTGAGAATACTGTAAACATCGCTAGCACTGAGCCAGTTGTCCTCAGAGCGCCGGATGATATTCCCAACGTCCGCTGCAACAAAAACAAATTACGATATACAATAATAGTTTCATAAGATTCGTCATGTGAATATTATTATGTTAACGAGTCAGAATAATAGTTTGAATATCGTTATTCTCCGACGACGCGTTGATGAAGATGATGAAATGCACTTCTCCCTCTTAAGACGATCGCGTCACACAAAAAGAGGAAAGAGAAAAGCACACACTAAGATCGAGCTGAGTAAGTAACCACCATCTTCCTCTGACTACTCTTCACACCGTGGCGTCAGATACGTGTAGCGTCACGTTGAAAGAGAAGAGGAGGAAAGTAAAAGCACGTCTAACGAGTAAAGATCGATATGGGAAGAAAATCAGTGAACGAAACAGAGGAGGAGATGGGGGAGAGAAGAATCAAACGGAGAAATTATATGAAATGACTCGACGGTTTCACGGCGAGGAGAAAAAATGATCTAATCAGTGTAATGTATAAGGGGAGAAGATACTTACGGTGGTTGCGGTGGTTCGTCTGAAGATTCCTTATCCCGCTCATCCGGTTGTTCTCTGCTATCTGGCTATTCTCTAGATTCATTTTGTAAATTTCTTCTCTCTCACTCTAGTCTCGCTCTAGTCTCGCTTTAGTCTACTCTACAAAATCTGTTATGCGTGCGTGTTGGTATATAACCTCGAAGAAAGATATTTGTGGACCCCGTATAGCTTTTCTGTTTGTGTGAGTGACAGTAAAGAAAATTTGTTAGAGATGACACGTGGGAAGCTGCGGTTTTCAGGTGGAAGAATAAATTGACAGTAAAGAAAATCTATAAGATACTTATTAGATAAATGTTAGCAGAAAAGAAGTCGTCTATGCCCGTTTCCCATGTTATATTTGTCACTAGGTGAATTCCCGGGTGTTACATATTGGTTATATTCTGTTCAAATTATCGGGTTTGATCTCATCAAGAGTTCTCTTGGGCTTTTGACATTTTGGTATATGACCTGCAATTCTCATGGGACTTTCTTAAGGTTTTAGTTGAAGATAACGAATGGTTACCAGAAACCGAATGGCATTTATTATGTAAGTTACTTTTTATAACCCACCTATGTTTTGCGGATGACCTGATGGTGTTTGTGGAGGGGTCTAAAGAGTCTGTTAAGGAAGCTCTATCAGTATTTGATAAATTTGCTGATTGGTCTGGTCTGCGTATCAGTATAGCGAAGTCTACGTTATACTTAGCGGGAGTTTCTGAGGAGGAGGAAGTAAGAATTTTGTCAAATTTCTCATTTGCAAAAGGTGTGCTTCCTGTCAGGTATCTTGGTCTCCCATTAATGACTAAAGCTATGAGAAAGCAGGATTATTTCCTGCTGGTTGAGAAGATCAGATGCCGAATCAGTACCTTAACAAGTAAATTTCTCTCTTATGCGGGAAGACTTCAACTGATTAAAGCTGTGCTAATGAGTTTGGTGAATTTCTGGGCCACGGTCTACCTTTTACCCAGTAAGTGTATTCAGGAAATAGAAAGTCTCTGTGGAGCTTTTCTATGGACAGGGCCTGAATTAAAAGTCATGGGAGCTAAGGTTGCTTGGAACGTTGTCTGTCAGACTAAGCAAGAAGGAGGATTGGGTATTAGAGCTCTCAAAGTCGTCAACAGAGTTAATGTGTTAAAGCTTATTTGGAGAATGCTTTCGGGTGCTTCATTGTGGGGGAAATGGGTGGAGAGTAACTTGTTAAAACATAAGACATTTTGGGAGATAAGTGAGAAATCTCAAGTAGGCTCTTGGATGTGGAGGAAGATGGTAAAGATGAGAGATGTAGCCAGGTCTTTTCATAAGAAAGAGTTGGGGAGTGGGGAAACGACTTCGTTCTGGTTTGATGACTGGTCAATAAGAGGATCTCTCTTCACTCTGCTAGGCGAGAGAGGCATAGTTGATATGGGTATTAGCAGAGAAGCTACAGTTAAGAAAGCAGTAAGTGTTACAAGACAAAGGAGGCATCACTCTCAGTTGCTAAATAACATTGAGTCTGATTTGGTTATTGTTAAAGAGAAGCTGACAGATGGAGTGGAAGATGTAAATATGTGGAGGAGGAAAACGGGTTTTAAACAGAAGTTCTCGACATATGAAACTTGGTTGTTAATGAAAATTGAAACGGGGAGATGTGACTGGTCAAGAAGCATCTGGTTCTCTCAAGCGACCCCAAAGTATGCATTCATAGCCTGGTTAGCAGTAAAAGATAGACTGTCTACGATGGACAGAATCTCCAAGTGGAATCGGGATGTTGATGTGATCTGTGTGCTCTGTAAGAGAGAGTCGGAGTCGAGAAGCCATTTATTTTTCGACTGCTCCTACTCTTCTCAGGTATAGGAGTATATTACAAAAGGTAAACTTCTCAATGAGTACACAAATGTTTGGTCAGACATATTGACCATCATCAAGGAGGAGAGAATGGAAATGAAGAAGAGATTTTGTCTTAGATATGCTTTTCAGGTTACTATCCATGTCTTGTGGAGAGAAAGGAACAGGATCAAGCATGACGAGAAGCCATTGCCGATAGTAACTGTTATGAAGTTGGTGGATAAGGGGATGCGAAATAAGTTGAGTATTATGAGAACAAAAGGAGTTAAAGGGTGGGAAGAAGGATTACAATTTTGGTTTAGCACAAGAGTTTAAAATTTTTTAAAAAGTTAAGATCATAGGAGTTATGAGTTTATAAAATAAACAAAGGTCACACTTGTTGTAAGAAGAGTTTTTTGATGAATAAATTTAACATTCATTCAAAAAAAAAAAAAAAAAAAAGCTCATCCGAGGATGAACCCGCACGTTGCAATCTTGTTACGTTGTTGGCTAACTGAGTAATTTTGCTGAGTAATTATAGCTGAATGAAAGAAACCAAGAAAGTTATCTCGTTTTCTTTTGTAGTTATTTCAACTTCACCATACTATAAAATCTCATTTACAAACTATCTTTATATTGATCTTCTTTAAAAAAATGAATCTTTATCGTCAATAGTTTTTAATTGCCCTTTTTGTCTTCATTTCAATGTGTCTATCATCCAAGTTACTTACTTCCTTTCTTCATGTGCAAACATCTTTTCTTTCTGATATTCAAATCAAATCACCCAAAATTTGATCCAAGAAACCAAATTTACTAAAATTAAAACCTTTATTTTCATGGTGGCAATGGCCACAATCATAGAGAGGTATAGAACACTGTTGAAAATAACTGGAAACAACAACAAACAAAATTAAAAGTAAACATACTACAGTCCCTTGATTTAGCTTGCCTCACCACAATGCATGGTTGGAAACATACAAGGTCTACATGAAGAGATGAAAAGAACTGATAGTAAAATAAAAGACTAATTTTTCTTTTTGATCAAACAATAAAAGACTAATTAAGAATTATTATTCAGCAAGGAACTCCATCAGCAAAAACTGTTTTATTAATCAAACAGAAACAACTTAATCTTGTTTAAAGGAGATGACACAATAAAACCAAATGATTCTAATAATCTCGTTCTTTCCTTTTGCCTCGTCTTGCACGTTGCTGGATCTTCACCGATGTAGGAAAATAAGAGCACACGAGTGGCATACTAGTGAATTCTCCAGTTTCTGCTCGGTGGTATGTATCCTCTTGGAGATCCAATGTTTTGTAGCATCCATTCTCCCCAATTAGGTAAGCTTTATTGTACATTTCTTCTTCGTCTTTATCAAAAATCACTGCGAGTTTTTGTTCCTCGTCAATGATGAAACTCCCACCGGCAAAATGAAGCAGATGGGGACCAAAGAGTGTTTCAATATCCACTGATAAAAACAACTTGCTCCATGACACTGCATTAGGCTCAATTCTATTTGTAACCCATATCTCTACTAGACACGATGAATCCCCCTGATATAACACCGCAAGCTGCTCTTCTCTAACACTAGAGAGGGCCACAGTTTCTTCAGCATGAGAGTGAAACGGCAGAGGCAGACGCGGTCCAAATCTCTCTCTTGTAAAATCAAAACAAAGCAGAAACGTCTCTTGGTCTGTTACATCTATTTCTTCTTCTCCTTCTTCTCCTTCTTCTCCATCCCATTCCATTTTTTCTTTAGCAAAAAAGTAAGCACTTCCCTTCAAAGACAATCCACGATGATAATAATCTATCTCCCAGTCAGCATTGACATCAAGAACCCTCCATGAGCTAGACTTTAAATCGTATATCTCATATACAAAATAGGGGTTTCTAAATGTAGTGTTATCATCCAAAAACCTCAATATTTTTTGGTTCTTGTTTACGTCATAACCGAGAGCATAGATGTCGCGTTTGTGGAAAGCTATTCTAGGTTTGATCCGCCTAGTTTGTCCCAAGTACGGGTTCCAAACAACGAGCCTACGCATATCTTTGGTCGAGCATAAGAGTAACCCGTTGCAGTGAAAAACTTTTGATATCTGGGGATCTGAATTGTTTAGGCTAGTAAGTTTACCTTCTTTAACATATGGAGCAACAAAGTCGTCCTTATTGTTGAGGCTACCTTGGAAATCGACGCTCATTAACCAAATCCTAAATTCAGATCTCATGATTATCAGCCTTGACAACCCTTTAACAAAGCGTTTTGTAAAGTCGGGATCCTTAGATAAAGCGTTCCACCGTTTGCATGTAGAGCGCACCTTTCGGGTAGATGTCATCAGGGGAAGCCTCGATAGTACATTCTCTACCAAATCATGTGGAAGATCAGAGATCATCGTCATCTTTTCAAGTTTCAACGAAGGAAGGTTGTAGTATGAGTGTGACGGCTTTTCTTTTTCCTCCCTCCCTCTCTTTTAATAGTTAAAAGAGATTAGGTTAACCTACCTGAAAAAAAAAATATATATATATTGAATGTTACAAAAAAAAAGTTATATATATATTGATTAAAATAAAAGAATAATAGAATATGTGTTTTCCAAAACTTTTTTATTTAATCGGCGATGTTAACCCGATGGGAGGATACACAATTTTTTTAATCTATTAACATGGCATACTTAATCATTCTCTGGTGAGAGGACCGAGAACAGGATTTTATTTCACTTTTGTTCCTCTCTACGTTTTGGATTGCGTTGCATGCTGATAATTTTCCGATGCTGATGTGATCACCAATGCAAATATGAATGATAATAAGCATGAAAAAGTAATATAGTCCAGAAAAACCTGTGGAATGCATGGGTATCAATCTCGCCATTTTGTCACTCTGAAACGGATCAAGTTGCTCTTTCTGATGAAGAAACTGAAACTAGCTTTCATCTTAAAGGAGAAGGTGAGAATATGAACTTCTAGCTATTTTGTATCATTGTTTGTAATTGCTATATTGATGATAACGAAATCACTCTATTTTGAAACTTTAGACAGGTTACCTATATAGAAGATTAATGGTCTCTTCTGGACATGGATCATTTGAATTCTTTGCTAGCAACTGAAGCCTTGAAACTTGAAAGCCAGAGGCTTTGTCTTCCAATTGTTGGAAAGCTTGTGGTGAGTGCCTGTTTGCATGGATTGTGCTTGTTTTGGCTTATTCTGTATCATTAGCTCCGGTCTCTTAGCCGGGGTTCTTAACAAATGATTTGATATTTTTGGTTTTTTTTTTGTTTTTTTTTTATTTTTTTTTTGGCTAAGAAACGGCTCTTATATCTTTTATTTAAGAAACGGTTCTTAGTTTTTCTTAGCTAAAATCTAAAAAAAAAGAGTTAAAAATCATCTTTTATCCGAAGCTAAGAACCTCATTTAAGAGACTGGGATTAATCATGGTCTTAGAGTGTTTTCTGAATGCTTTTTATGATTTTTTGTGTGTTTTAAGTTGATATTCTAGATCTCACGCATGTTTGTTAGCTTAGCTGTTGATGTCATGCACGCTATGCAGTCTTCCATATTATCGCTGAGATCGAAGGTAAAAAGTGTAAATAAGAAAAGACGCACATAATACAACTAAGCGGGATATAGACCAAACGGACTTCACAACTGTAGAGGCTGATCTCCTCCGAGTTTATGGCGACTCTCAACCATGAGAATAATAGAAGGCGGTTCTTGTTACCTGTGAAGTTAGCATTAGTTGTATACAATGAATCTTTTGCCTATGTTGATGTTCAAAAAATCTCTAATGAAAAAAAGATGTAGATACGAAAATTTAAGGTTCGAATTAATATCCGTCTGATCACTGATTCACCGTTTTGCCACGCTGCTTTTTCCTTATGGATTGACATTTGACACATTCCAGATCTTTCCCATTTGCTTATTTAGAAGTTGCACTTTTCTCATCTCACATGTGCCGTTTCTTTTTTTTGTGTGTAGACTTCTTGTCGTTCTTTTTAATATATCTTGTCGTTTTCCCCAGAGTGCCGCATCAATGCAATTTGGACTACGTATTTCAGTGTTTTGATGTGCTTAACGAACGCGACAAATGACGTTATCATTCTCATTTGTTAAGTGCAACCAACAGAGACACCAACACTTGGTGACCAAGTGATCCTTATTTAAATAACAATTCTAGATAGATAACAAGAACAAATAAAACAAAAGCTTTTTGAAGATGTGTTTGGATAAGATTATATTTGGCAACACGTCAAGAACATCATAGTTATATGCAAAACGAACACGAATGGAATGGACTCAATTGATGGTTATTTTAGTATTTTCAATATTCATCTCTCTTAGATTACAAACTTTTTTTGGTAAAATAGATTACAAACTTTTTATACCTTTTGTTACTTTTTTTTTGAAACTACCTTTTGTTACTTGTCATTTACATAGTTTCTTCACTTCTCTTCTATGCCAAAATTGGGTTCTTTTAGTTAAGAAAATGAAATTAAAAAGTAGTTTCTTTTTGTAAATTAAAAATAGTTTTGTGGTCTTCTTTTGGTGAATATGTCACAGCACCGCCAAAACTATCGCTTTATAATTAAATAACTATGTTTTATTGGTGAAAATTAATAAAAACGTTGGAGAACATAGAATCAGCGAAGACTTTATATGGTTTTATCGAGTTTGCGACGGGTATTAGTTAATGACTTTACACTATAATAACGTGTTTGGTTCTCGTAATTTGACTAGGTAATACCAACCGTACACGAGGCAGTTTCAGTAGTATGGAAGCAAAACGAAAGAACCAGTATGTGTATTATCTATCAGCCAATCAATTAATCCAAGGGCAAACTTGAAAAAAAAAGTCAATTAATATCCTAATATCAAACACCGTTATATGTATATTAATTAGTTAAAGTGGTAAAAGATGCTTGAATTAATGTTTTGTGGCCAAGGAAGTTACGCAGGTTAAGGACATACCTAACAGCTAAAAGAACCAATGCACAGATTCGTGGTCACATCTGTATTTATGATTCGATATAATCAACAAAATTGAATAATGATGCATGCATTGCTAAAACGCATGTGCAGTTAGTTACGATTTAATACGAATAAAAAGAAGCTTAGGCTATACACTATACTTTCAGTGGCCAATAACCCCATATCGGAAGGTATGACAAAGAATAAACATAATAAAAATAACAATTTGTTATGTATGGACCAAATTAAGTATACATGTGCTAATTGCTAATCAAGGCAACCACATGGAAGGATTCTCGTTTGCCAACTAGTATTTCTACTCTGGGTTCACACCCAAAACGCCACGTGTCCCATAATTTACAGCGTGGATTCAAGGGATTAGCAGCTAATTAAAAATAATTAAAAAGGAAATTCTGACAACCAAATTCATCAATCAAATTGAATCAATCACTAACCGTCTAAACATAGATGAGTATATATCCAATCCCAGAAATAAGAAAAAAAATTGTAACGAATAAAACAGAAACTAATTACATAATAATAGTAGACTAATTATTATATTCTTAGAGATAAATCTTCTTTTTTGATGACTTGGTCGTGACCGGTCAACAAAAGCGGTTTTTTACCGGTCAACGGACTTAGAATCTCATCGTCGACGACTGGGTCGTGATGAAGGCTGAGCTCCGGTAACGCCGGGAGATTCAGATCTATAATCACACGGTTGCTTCGTTCTTCCGAAACCGTACTTGACACGCTTCCACTGTGGCTCACCGACTTGCTTCCTCCTCCGCCGCCGCCGAGGTTCCCTTCGTAGTGACAGCGTTTGTGACCGCCTAGAGCTTGACCCGTCGGAAACACTTTATGACAGATAGAACACTCGTGGATCTTCCCTGAAGGAGCGATGGCTGTGGAAGTCAGATGCTTTTCTCCGGCGATGCTCGGAGCTGTTGAATCACCGGCGGTTGGAGGCTTGATGCGGTGGCTGGCTTTGTGGCCGCCTAAAGCCTGATACGAAACAAACGCTTTTCCGCAAACGCTACAGTTATACGAAAGCTTCGTCGTCCTTTCTTGAGGCGGCGGCGGTGACGGTTGAAATCGCGTCCGCGGCTGGTCTTTGGCGAGCATGAGGAGACAGAGAGCGAGATACTCTTCCTCCGAAGGATCCTGACTTTGAGATTTAGCGTGAAGTCGAGGCGGCGTGGAGGAAGAAGGGCTGGGAGAACGCTGGCGTTTGGAGCGTTTGCGTTTCAGCCAAGGCTCCAAGAAAACGGCGTCGTTCATCAGATCATCCGTTGCTCCGATCCTATCTTTTCGGACTGTGAACGGGGACGTAGTTGTCGGAGAGTTCATCGCTTCGAGAGCCATAAATCAGATGAATCTTTCTCTGTTGTGTTGTGTCTTTCTTCGTTGATTTTATATCAGAAAATTTGAGAAATTTCAGAGTATTATCGCTGGAGAGAAAGAGAGAAGAAGATGGAGTGAAGTGCTGAAGAAAGGTCTGTTTTTATATGGAAATCTACGTGGCCGATGAATATTAAGTCGGTCAATAATGTTTATCTCTTTATTGCGTCATCTATACACACTCTGTTGCTTAAGAGGCCTGTATACTATACTAAATAACTAAATATAGAAGGAAATTTTTATAGAGTAGAATAAATTATAATCTCAACAATGATTTTATAATTATTGTACAACATTTTAGCTTTTCAATATGTGTCAGTTTAAAATAAAATATGATGCACAAATGCTATGGGATACAAGCTATATTAACCTATCAAATCTGAGGTTAGCACCTTTTATTTTCTTTAACACTTTCATATTTATGTCTTCTATTTATTTTATAAAAATAGCCTATTGATAATAATTTTATGTATAAAAATATTTTATAAATAAATAATCTTCGATTGTTAACTAAATTTGACCAAAAGCTGATAAAACAAAAACTACATTTGACCAAAGAAACTAAGCGAAGTATCGATGAATTTACTGTACGTACCGGGTTCTTGGTCACGGCTGACCTAATCAGGTATTAGCCATCACGAGTGAGAGACCAGTTCAAAGTCAAAAACCAGAAAATAAACTGGTAAACCCAAAAATAGATGAGGTTTTAGCTAATTTTAAAAAATAAATTAAATAAAAAAGGGCCTTACCTTTCCCGTGGAGCTGGCTTATGTGTTGGCTACGAGCCACGAGACGTGTGGGGCACGTCTTAAACCGAACGCGTACACGCCTAATTACGGTTTTATCGGTACTAACCTTTCCATGATTTATCGAATATTTTCGATTAATTATCATTATCTCACTAGCATGATCTCGATGATTAGTTAATTCTTACCGCATGACAACAATCAGTAAGTAATCATTTAATGAATTTCTCAGAAAATACTTGGAATAACTCGTTAATATTCGTCAAATGAAAGAAACACCTGGATGCCTCGAGAATACGTAGGAATGTTGAGCTAACTTCAGTGGAGTTGAGTGTAGGTGAGGACAAAGATCGTCTGTGGCGTGCCGTACCGTGTTAGCAACTAAAAGGCGGCGTGTTTATAGGACACGTGGTAGTTCCGTTACACTTGTAGGCCGATGTCACTTTTCTTGTTATACCCAACAAGCAAAAATAGTGGACGTGATTTATCCAAACGCGTTGGCGGAAACGTCACGTGGCGGCGTTTAAACGTGTCAAATTCATGTGAAGACAAACAATCATAGACATTTTAAGACGCTTTCTCTTATTCTAATCTTCTTCTCCTTTGCTTGTAATAACGTGAAGTGTAATGGGACCTTACGTGGCTGTGCAGTACTGCTGGACTGCTGTTTCCGTTGGTTTCAGTGTTAGCCGCGCGACATAAAAGTCAGACAGTACTGTCTCTTTGTCGCCACTCCCGACCTTCTTTTGTTTACTGAAGTAAAGGTTGAATATGATTTAAAAACACTGAACAAAGCCTGCATTCAAAAAGCTCAATGTTATACTTCAAGACTGTTTCCAGTGTTGGAAATAATGACATTTTGGGGATGTATAGTGTTTAATTTTGCTCTGGTGCTAGTTTAAACCAGTTTGAGCTATAACATGTTCCCAACCATACCTCTTACATCAGTTTGCAATTTCTAATATCTGAAAGTTTACAGCGTATGTTGTTAGCTTTGTTGAAAGAAAGGTTGCAATCATAGGCTGCTTAGGCTAAGAAGTATTTTTCCTCATATTTGTACTTGTTCTCAGATATGGTTTCAGATGTCATCTGAAATCAGAGGCTGGAAGATAAATTGTTTACCTTGTAAATGCCATTGTCTTCCATCCAATGTGAGTTCTTATCTTAGCAGCAGGAGTCCAACTGTTTCCTAGGTTTCTACATTTACTACTGTTTTTAGTCCACCTAAATAAGGGAGGAGGCAAAACTTATTTAGTGTCAGTTGAAAGCTAGTTGGATGCTAGTATGCAATGTTTGTAAAAAAAATCTCTAGCTATTTTGTTTTTGTTTCTAATATATTTGATTCAGATATCATAGACTAAACAAGACAAAGGTTTACTTATGCTTTGTCTGAGAGAGAGAAATAGAGAGGAGATGATGGGAACAATTATAACGCGTAGACGCACTTCCCTGAATAATCATCCAAATTTGATAATTGCAATTATGGCACATTTGCAACCAGAGGTTGTGATAGTTTTGTGAACATTTGGGATGGGAACAACAACAAGAAGCTGTATCAGGTTTAGTAAATGACTTGAAAGCTTTTTGGTTTCATTATCTGAAAATGTTTCTTAGTGTGACACAAAAGTGTATTATAATGTTATATGCTCCTTGTTTCATTTGAAGTATTCGTTAATAAAATTGAAGTGCAACCCATCCAAAGCATATCTAAATCATGAAATGTAGTAAGGAAGAAACAGAAGCATCCTCAACACATGTTGGGTTTTGCCTTTGCAAAGAGTGTCCCTAAGTATGAACTTTTAATCCTTTTTTTTAATTGTATGAAGTAGAAGTATATACTGATGATATAATATTACCTAAGAGATACTATTAGATTAATGTGAACGAAATATATTAAAACACCTCGTATGGAATATGCTATAAAGGTTTTGTACTCAAAATAACTTTGCAAAGATAATCAATACTTCTTACATATGGATGAGATCACAAACTGACAACACTTAAATGAAGTTTCTACACTTGAACAGACTTGCAATGCTTATACAAAGTTTTTACCGAATAAAAAGATTCTTTGTTGACATGATTAAATTCTATCTCTTGTAGCAGCAGCCTCACATCTTTTGACTCCAACTCTTTTTCATTGGCGACTCTGAAGAACTCACAGTGAACTTCTTTAAGTAACTTCAAAACATTGGCCAATCCACCGTTGTTTTCACTTTCGTCTGTCTTCTCCTCAGAGAATGGCTTTGAGTGTCGGCTGTTGTTCATTCTAAAATACTTGTATCTGCTAATTTCAATCAAGTTACGCTTGTGATCAGGCCATACATCACGTGTATCATCCACTATCACCACTCCACGCTCATGAGCCAAAACTAAATCAAGCGTTTTCATGTACGGACTCTCATCTCTTGTTATCACTCTTTCCCCGAAAAAGATTTGCTTCGGATCAATCACGTCCAAGATGAATTTAGAGTAGTCGCGGTTACCCATTGTGTAAGCATACATTGTGAACATCTCATTAGCTTCTTTCAAGAACTCGCGAACATAAGGCCTTAGCTTTGTCAAGAACACCATGGGATCACCTGGGGCTTTCCACTTGTACAGATCGTCTCTTGTATTCGAACCCGCTTCTTCGATTAGATACTTCTCTGCTTGGGTGAGACGTGGAATACGAGTGGTGTGGAGAAGCGTGTGGTCCAAGTCAAGGACCAAGTGGAGTTTTTTCTCGTTGGAACAAGAGACTAGTGTGGTAAGGTGTTTAGTCACCGCTACAGCCTCGTGGCTTAGCTGTAAACCATGGGAAAGATAATCGAAAGCTCTGCTTTGAGATATGTCAACTGTTGATTTGCATGTGGTGCAGATTCCGTAACGGACAAACCAGTGACGACATCTACGAGAAGACGGCAAGTAAGAAGACGTGTTGATCACGGGTTCGATTCTTTGTCTTTTGGCTCTCGGTTCAAGAGAAATATTCTCAACAAGGGACATGGTTTCTTCTCCGTTCGCTTGTAATAAACCTTCAAATATACAAAAACTAAAGTCGAGTATCAACAAAAGTAAAACCCTAGTTTGATCGCAAACCTGTAGAGAAGAATTGTAGAATCGAGTTATTTACTAATGGTTTTACAAGAACAAGTGGAGTCTCTCAGTCTGATATCGTTGTTTTTTTATAGAGAGAGGGGAGCGACTTTTTTGGAAAGTGTTGAAAAAAGGAAAGTCGTTATAAATAGTTGACCATTATGCCCTTAAATCTATTTGTTGTCTTGTGTTTTCCCTTTTTAGACCAATCCGTTGTCTGTGTGTTTCCTTTTTCTTGGGAGCTCTCTCCAACTGTGCCGTTTTCTCCACGCGCAAACATTCCTAATTGACTACTTTCACCCTCTTTAGTCGTATCCTCATGAACCAATTAACAGGCCTGACTTTTACTGTTTTTTTTTTTTTTTTGAAACTAAGACTGACTTTTACTGTTTTACATGCCTTTCTGCTTATTTACAAATTTTTTTACTTCTAAATAAATGTGTTGATTAGTGAAGTTACTATTTCTAATTTACTAGTCCCTCTGTTATTTGAAAAAAAATAAAAAATTAACAGAACATGTTTTATGTTTCCATTAGTTAATAATAGAATACAAACTTCACAAAAATTAAGTATACTTATTAGAATACTATTGGTCTACTGTGTTTTATGTTTGTAATTGTAGAATTGTGAGTTAAATAAAGGGAAGATGCATAATGTATTAGTATTAGACTATTAGTGTAAGGTGCTGGTGTTCTATCCTTGTCCACTGAGTCAATCTATTTGAACTTTCAGACATTGTTCCTGAGTCTTAGAGATGGTCACAAACAAGTAAATGCTTGAACCGCACACTTGAGTTTAGCAATCTTGTAATGCGAACCCAAGAGCATCATAACTAAACCACTTTAAAAAGATGGCTTTAGAGATATTATGCATATATCTTTTGTATTTGGTTTTGGGTTATAATTCTCTTTAACTGGGTCGATGTGAGAGAGTTTTAAGGCACGAAAGGTCTACCAAACCAATGTGAAACCTAAAACCAAAGCATATCCAAATTCTGCAGCTAAGTAAAAATGAAGCATCATGATTCATGAACACAAGTTGTTCTTTTCATAGCTAAGAGTGTCCCAAAGATTCGATTGATAATTATTGGGAGATCAAGAAGATCTACCATATCAAAATTCTGGAAATACGAAGATAAAAAAATATTTAGGAATTTGAGACGAATTTAGAGTAACCTAGAAAGGTCAAGAAGAATAGAGGGATAACATTTATTTAATATATCATTAAATACTAGTTTAAGAAATTAGGTTGGTTTATTTTCTATATAAATATATATAAGCCGCCATGCTCAAAATCATTACTTTGGAACTTTTGCTATTCATATACAAAAGCTAAATTTTTTTTATCTCAACAAGTTTATGTTTTTCATTCACGAAAACAAAATTTTGTGATTAAATTCTCGCTTTCATAAGTTGTTTTTCTACTTCGCAATTGCGAATTACTACTTGGACAATCACAAGTTTTTGTCCCTTATTTGAAGAACCCTATACCCGATGATGAGCCGAGCGGTCGGGTGTTGCTGCCAGTTTGACTCTACGATTTGAATATAAACATCGTTTACCCGACGGTCGGTGTTGCAGTCGATTTGACTATGTGATCGAGTATAAACATCGCTTTATTTGCTTCAAGGTAGAGTATATTGCTGATATTTTAAAAAATTTGTACATTTTCACGTGTTACAATATATGAGCTTGCACGAGGATATTGGAAAATCGAGAAAATCAACCATATCAAAATTATGGAAACATGCAAATAATTAGAAAAAAATCTAAAAAGATCAAGACAAATCTAGAGTAATTTAGAAAGGACAGAAGAATAAAAAGTAAACATTTTTGTAATATATTATTCTATATTAGTTTAAGAAATCATGTTGATTTAATCTCTGTATAAACATATGCATCTTGTAACATTATTTCTGTGATTTCTGTGAGAATCGAATAATATTTCTTCCAATTCATAAACTCTCATTAATTTGTCGATAATTGATTCAAAATATGTTTTAAGTTTTAAGACTTTTAGTCCTATTTTTCTGGATCATGCAGAACTAAATACTAAAAATACATTCCTTTGTAGTTTCAAATTCTTTGAGCGATCTATACTATTATTACCCAAGAGATACTAAGATTAATGCAAAAAAAATATAAGAAAATACACATATTCATCTCATATGGAATATGCTTTTAAGGTTTCTACTCAAAATAACTTTGCTTCTAAACCTCGATGAAACTTCTACAGAACAACAGATCTTTTTGTTGACACAGTTGAAGTCAATCAATCTCATATAGAATAATATGCTTTTGTTTGTAGAAAAAATAAATTGGATTCGCATTACACTTCTTATACATGAAACGGCGGGGATAAACAGATTTACAACAATTTTTATAATATTTTTTTTTTGACAAATTAAAAAATTACTTGTCAGACACGATTGAATGCTATCTCTTGTAACAGCAGCCTCACGTCCTTTGACTCCAACTCTTCTCTAACCTTAAAGAATCTACGGTGAACTTCCTTTAGTATTTTAAAAACATCAACCAATCCACTCTTGCTTTCACTTTCGTCAGTCTTCTCCTCAGAGTATGGCTTCGAGTGTTGGCTTCTCTTCATTCTGAAGTACTTGTATCTGCTAATTACAATCAAATTACTCTTGTGATCAGGCCATACATCACGTGTATCATCCACAATCATCACTCCACGCTCATCCGCCAAAACCAAATCAAGGGTCTTCGTACAAGGACTCTCGTCTCTTGTTATCACTCTTTTACCGAAATAGAATCGATCCGGATCGATCAGCTCCAAGATGGCTTCGGCGTAGGAGCGAGTACCCATCGTGTAAACGTGCATGGTGAACATCTTGTTGGCTTCTCTCAAGAAATCTCTAAGGAGAGGCCTTAGCTTTACCAAGAAGTCACTTGATTTCAACTTCCACAGATCGTCCCTAGAACCCGCCTCTCCGATTAGATACCTCTCTGCTTCGGTGAGACCGTAAACGTTTTCCGCGTGGAGAAGCGTGTGGTCCAAGTCGAGGACCAAGTGGAGTTTCTGCTCGCCGAGGGAAGATGATAATGTTTGGAGGCGTTTGGTTAACGCTACGGCGTTGTGGGTTAGGTGCAAACCGGGAGAAAGATAATCGAACGGTCTACGGTAGAGGTCGAGTTCGTCGACGATCGAGTTGCAAGCGATGCAGATTCCGTGGAGAGAGACCGAGTGAAGACATGTGTTGGAATGCGGTGAGAAGGAGGTGTTGATCACCGTTTCCAGTACAGACATGGTTTCTCAAACAATATCAGAGGATATGGTGGCGATTTCACCAAAACGAAAAGTCTGAGAAAGTATTCGAGTTAAGAGGAAAAAAAAAACGCTATCAGTTCTCATGCTTCTGGTCTCCTATCGTCTTTATAAAGACTAAAGAGACTGAAAGAGAGAAGCTACGAGAAAGGAAAATTTAAGTATGCATGATTGACTATTATGCCCCTGTTTTACCAATTCTTTTTTTTTTTTACCAATTCAATTATATGGGTTTTGTTATCACACACTTTAATTCAAAACAATTTGTTATTTCTGTTTGTAGTGTCTATATATACCTCTATGGCATTAAACCTGAAAACTGCATTAGAGAAACAAAGGAAAAACTACTATACAACAGATTCCTACTGTCAGTTTGTCACGACCAAAAAACAATGAAAACCTAAAAAGGAACTTTTTCAGTAGTATTGTTGATGAGACATGAGATTGGTATTACGTTGATGACTTAACAAAGAAGTTTTCTCAACATGTCTCAAAAGAATCCTATAAATCTTATTCCTCACTCGACCACAAGCCTCTCTTTCAGACTCTGACATCATCATCACTTCCTCTTCTTCTTGTTCCTCCTCTTCTCCTTTAAACATGGCGTCTAACCAATCACTCACTCTTTTTATCTGATACATCGTTTCCCCTACTTGCTGACTACTCATCTCTCTCCACTTTGTTACGTTACTGATCTCATCTAAATACTTCTCAACGCGGCTCAAGTACCACCTTCTTCCTTCCTCCTTAACCAAGTTTCTGAGTTCACTTGCTGCTCTGCTTAACCTCTCCTTCCTCTCTCCGGACCCCGAGTCTCTTTCCCTTGTGTTGTCTTCACGGTTATTGGTTTCTTGAGCGATTAGGGTAAAACTCTTCCTCGCGGGACTCTGCGTAGGCTTACTTGCGGGTAAAGAAACCGGTTTAAGATCAGTAGCTAAAGCTGATTTGATCCACTGAGTCGCCTTTTCGCGCCTCTCCTCTCCCGTTCTTGAGTTGCAATGCTTTGTCTCCTCAGTTGATAATGATTGAATGATTAGCCTGCTCTTGCTTAACTCATCTTGGAAGCTCAAGAACTCTCCTATAGGTGGCTGTTGACTCTGATGGTGTTGAATCCTCTTGTCCGAAAGCTCCGAGTATGACCTAAATAAATCATTTTGTGATTAACATTTCTTCAGGAAGAAGTTACATTTACTTGTAGCACATACCTTAGACATTTGAGCAATCTTTCAGCAGCTGAAGCCTCTAACAAAGCTTGAGAGGCAGCGCGAATAGCCTTATCTCTCTGCCTCAAAATCTCCTGCCAAATTATATAGTTTAAGTTTCATTCAAACTGATTTCTTGATCAACAAGTTATCTGTATTACCTTTCCTAGGTTTGCAACTTTGGGAGGAAGTGAGTTCCAGAGAATCTCTGTCTCTGTCCAGCTTCTTTTCCTTGATATCGAATCCGAGGATTCTAGGGTATTGCTTCTAGGTGGAAGAAGAAGGTTCTTACTCTTGCTACTTCCACTTCCATAGCTTAAACTCTTAGCCCATTTTGGAGATGGTGAAACAACAATATCTCTTCTTCTTGTTCTATTACTTGACTTCTCTTCTATCACTCCACAGCTCCTCACAGAAGGAGAGGGAGAAGCCTGAAAAAGATACAATCAGCAAAATGTCAAATTCGGGTTTATTACGAGCTTCCAACTTAAAAACAATTAGTGATAATTGGATTGGCCTTAAGATACATTATCCCTAATACATTTCTATAAAACTTACAGCAGGATAACTTCGAGTTCTTGAAACATGTAATCTCATGTCATGAACATGACTCTTAACCATAGATGGATCTAATGAATCTATTCTCTTGCTAGCATCACCCAAACCCATCCAACTTCTTCTCCTAGCTGCTGAAGACAAAGAAGAAGAGCAATTTGACACCATTGACTCTGTATCATCCCTCTCCTCCATTACACTCGAGAGATTCTTCAAAAGCCCAAAATCTGTAACATTCATCTCGGAGACGCTTGAGCTGCTCCATCTCGTCCTTCTCGGCCTCTTCACTTGTTGATCATAGCATTCCTCGGTATCAGACAGGCTTGCACAGAACTTCTCTATACGTTCTTTAGGGATCAGGTCGATAGGTTCACCGGTGCAAGCCCTTCGACCTGGTGTTGGTCTAATGCCTTTGATCATAGGGACAGGATAAGCAAACTCAAGCTTCTCGACGAATATTAATTGACCTATCTGTAACTTGTCGTAGAGGACAAGGTCGTTCTCTTCTCGTGGCAATGAGGCGTACATTGAATGCGATGAGTCTGAGATTCTCAAGAAGAAGCCTTTGTTTGGCCATAACCCTCCAGCTGCTAGGACAGGGATTATGCTTCTTATCTGAAGCAAAACTGGTCTGTGATCAACGTCTCTCCGCGCTTTTCCGACACCCATTTCCTCTAGAAGCTTGAATAGAACACCTGATTTTAGTTCTGCCATTGCTATCAACAATGGCTGTTGGGAGATTTGTGTGAGAAGAAACAGATAGAGATAGAAAGAAGAAAGAAGGGTGTGTTTCTCAATCTGATGCATGCAGACAAGAACAAGATTGGTGGAATGTAATGTGTTCTGAGTTTTGATTCTGATTGGAACGAAGAAAGAGGTTTGTTTTTTGGGGAAATCATTCACTGGTTTTGTGATAAAAATTCCCTAATGTGGATCTTTGTTGTTCCGTGACTGCCAAGCAATCAACAGATGTTTTCTCTGTTTTTAGTCATTGCATTGTTTTTGACAGTTCTCTTTTACTATTATTGGTAATAATTTTCATTGAATACAAAAGGTCAGTTAAACCAAAACAAACAATTTGTCTATTCTGTTTGATTTGTATAATACATTAATATAATAAATAAATAAAATAAATTAATAACATTGACTTGTACTGTATCTGAAACTTGTTACATAGACTGACCATATTTATATTTTTTTTTTCTTCTGTTCTTTCAGAAGCTCAACGTCTATCTGCAAGCTGAGTCTTTGTTGCTATATTCTGAGAAGAAGAATCTTTATTCACGGAATCATGACATGATGTGTGATCGAACATATCCATTATCACAGGTGGCTTGTACTCTGATCTTGTTCGACGGTGAGAAGATCCTTGTAATGAAGAAGAACCTTCTTGTCCCATCATTAGTGGTCGGTAGCTACGGCTCGATCCTTCAGACATCGACCGATACCTCATATGCTGAGACTTATGGTGTTTCTTGATAGCATGAATCAGATATGGAATTAACCCCTCCATTTAAAATTCTCTGTTTCTGTATATGAAAATATAATACAGAAACCTAATATTTATATATCATGGTGCATAAGATGAGAAACCAAGTTTGTCTTTGTATTGAATTGACAACTAGTATTGGTTCAAATAATTGGATAAGTATTGACCACTGTTTGTGATATTATACCAATTTTTTTACTTAGGCTTTCGTCATAATTGATGATAGCATGACGGTGTTTACTTTGACACTAAGAACTTCAATAGACAAGGCTCAAGCCTTCGCAAGCGTCGAACTCAATGGTAACTTTCTCTGTCATGCTTCTTCCAACTTCTACTCTCTCAAACCCTACCAGTTACGTCTGTGGCACGACATCATCAATAAGAGACTTTAAAGACACTGGTGGTATCAAGAACACAAGCACTACACGACTCCCGGACCTTGTGACCCCGATGATGATCCGGATCTCTGAAGACGTTAACGTTGAGAGTCCAATACGTAAGACCAGCGAGTCCTAGGTTTTGTGTGCATCGCTCGAGCCTCCATCGAAACCACTTCTCCCATCTTTAGCGATAACGATGTATTAATTTATTTTTATTTGATGAAGCCTATGAGGACCATCTTTTTTTTTTAGTGAGCCAAGTGTTTTCACCAGAGTAATGGGGAACAAAATGTGAAGTAATTAAGAAAAGGGTTTTGAAGAGTGACTTCGAAGATAATACAAACCATATATCTTTTGTCTCTTTAGGAAAATTTCAGATATGTCTGGTCCTAAAGTTAAAGATGCAGATCTTCAATGTCTCTAAGTGGTTCTGCAGGTCTCTTGTTGTCAGGTTGGTTCACGACTAGCTGTCCGCAAGCCCCACTAATATCCTGACCCATTTCTTTGCGAACCGTGGTTCGTATATTGTAGGTTTCTCTCAGGATTTTCTGGAAACTTGAGACGCTTTCTTTGGTGCTGGTTTTGAACTGGCTTGTGGATCCAATTGGATTGAATGGTATCAAATTTATCACCTATTATTTGAGAAAACAGCAGAGAATTTCCATCAGATAATTGCTCAAACTATTAAGAGTATAAAGAAACAGAAGATTTTTACCACTTGAAATGTCTTTAGCAATTCGCCTAGTTGATGAGCGTTCTCCTCTTGATCATTTACTCCATCAAGCATGATGTACTCAATGAAGATTTTCTGCTGACTGTTTGAAAATCGAAGTATGTTATGATCTTTATCAACTTTTGAGATTATGGTTTGAACATGCAGTAGCAAAGTTACCTGTTTTTCTGGAAAGTTTGAAGTGCATCCATGAGCTTTTGAAGAGGAAAGGCTCTAGCTGCTGGCATGATCTGGCAGCGGATTTCTTGAACTGGTGCATGAAGAGATACCGCCAAACTTATACCTGGTAGATCATTGTGAAGCTTGTTAATCGCATGAACAACTCCAACCTATGTGCAAACGATATGGGTTAGTGGAGAAAAAAAAAAATAAGAAAGAGAATATTTTCTTCTCTGATTCATGAATGTTTCAAGGTAGTTTTCTCAGTACTTACGGTTGAAATGGTAATTCTCTTGGGTGAGAGCTGAAAAGGCTGCTTTAACATGGCACGAACAGATTCAACAACAGCATTGTAGTTATTTAAAGGCTCTCCCATTCCCTGATCACAATCAGCAAAATCAAGCCAACAACTGGTGAATGTTTACTTCATCGATACAGAAACTATAGAAAGCCACATCTAGCAATTACCACAAGGCAAGAAGTGAAGACACGGATACATAATGTAGTAACAACAACAACAGGCAAAAAGAAACTTAGATGAGATGCGTTACCATGAATACGATGTTGCGTATATCAGCTAGGCGAGAGGCGTGGACTAGCTGCTCCACGATTTCTCCAGATGTTAAATTGCTTTTGAATCCCATACTACCAGTTGCACAGAACGTGCAGCCCATTTTGCAACCAACCTATTGACAAACCACTTGTATCAGATGCTCCACAGTGATTCAGTGAAACAGCGTGATGAAAAAAATCAATACCTGGGATGAAATGCATAGAGTAGATCTCACACCTCCAGGGCGTGGCTTCCCTCCACACATCCCCAAACGAGTATCGTATCTCATTATCACAGCTTCCACAAAAGCTCCATTCTTTAAAATCAAGAATCAAGTACGAGTTCATCAGATAACACTATAACAAAGGACTTACTACAAGCAATGTTCAGCAGCCAAATCTCTTTTATGTATTATTAAAAGGACAGCTTCTCATCTACAAAGACTAATCTCATCTATACAATCTTAATAACAAAAACATACTCTCATTGTATACACACTCACATCAAAACCCAGAAACAGAGAGAGCGAGAGAGAGAGCAGAGTTACCTGGAGCTTGATGAGGAGTTTAGAGGTGGTGCCATCGGAGGAGTGGAAGAGGGAGTGAAGAGAGGAAGTGAAAGTCTTGAACTTTGAATGGAGGAGAGTGTATGCGGCGGTGGGCAACGAAGGGATCTCGTCCCAAACGCAATCGGGATTCTGAATTACATACTTCCAGATCGGGATCATGAAATTGGGGTTTATTCCAGCTGACTCGAACTCCGATTTCATCTCCGGAGCGTCGAATACAGATTTCATCTTCATCGGTCTCACCTCGCCGTCGCTGAGTTTCACCGGTTAAAAGTTCGTCTCGCCGATTTTAAAAGCCCTAAAACTTTAAAACCCGTCGCCGAAAATAAAAGAAGATAAAACCGGTTCGGTTTTGGTGGGAAACCGGTTTGATTAAAACCGGTTTGATTAACCTAATTGGTTTTTGGCTGTTGAGCCGAGTATATTAAAATCTACGCCTGGGCATTCGGGGTTCCAATCGGGTTTCGGTTTTGTCCAATCGGATCTCGGTTTTTCGGGTTTATCAAAATCAGTTCCATTCAGATTATATAAAAATTCGGTTCGGGACCGGTTCGGGTTTTATCGGGTTCGGATCGGAGTTAGTAAATCTTCAAAGAACCGGTACAACCCGGTGTACATTCGGGTTTTGGGTTCCAACCAGTTCTTCGGTTTTAAAGTACTTGATTTATATCTATTTTGTATCTAAAACATAAGTAAAATCAGTTCTTCTGGTTTAAAGTACTTGATTTGTATCTATTTTGTAACCAAAACATAAGTAAAATCGATTCAGAAATAAGAAAAAAACATCAAACATGATCATTCAAAGTCAAACAAAAGGTATACGTTGTTATTGATTGAAAGAAACCAATAAATGAAATCATAAAACGAAAAATTAAGTTCTCATGAAATGAAAAAAATTATTCAATGAAAATAAAACCAAACTCTAAAAATTTCAAGCCTCAACCGACACTTTCAACCATCAACCTTCGTGTAGTAGATAGTTATTGTAGATGTTTAATAATATCTTAGTGTATTTTGGCTTTATATCAGGAATTGAGATCATGTTTGGTACACGTTCTTTTTTGGCATTTTGAATGTTTTGGGTTGTATCGGATATCCATTTAAATTCGGGTTCAGTTTGGATAATACTCATAATCCAAAATACCATAAAACAAGATCCATTCGGTATTTATGTCGGGTTCAGATCGGTTCGGATTCATTTTTATATCGGGTTCGGTTTATTTGCCCAGTCCTATTGAAATCTGTTGAATGATCAGACCAACATAATGCTAGATGACAAACAGACTAATCTATTGCAAATGGGTATGAACATTAACATAGAGCTGTTCAACGATGAAGTTGCTGGTCCGGGAAAATCCATGTGGACTGTGGTTGGTTGGAGGTGTTGTCGGAAGCATATTCCTCTATGTTAGTGCATTCGGGTGGTGTCAGCATGAGCTATTGGGAGAATAGTGTCTCTTCACATATCTTTGTACTTGTACACTTTCGATATTTTTCTTTTTATTTTTAATCATGCAAGATCTTACTGGCTATTAGCCTATTAGCATAGTTCAACTTGTGACACAGAGCAAACAAGAAATAACATTATTTTCTTCTCGAATGAACATAGTTGATAGTTTCATTTAACCATTTTAAACCAAAGATTCTTTAGTTGATTTTTAAAAGCTTTTGGAATGCGGTGAAAAAGGCGAAGACGTTTCATTGTTTGGGCCGCTTGGAACCAATCTCTTAGCTCTGAAATTCACTATGGAATGTGAAGACGTTTCATTGTTGGAGCCGCTTTGAACCAGTCTCTTAATTCTAAAATTCACTATTGAATCTGGTGGAGAAACTGGAGATGTTTCATTGTTTGGACCAGTTGGAACCAATCTCTTCACTTCAATTTCTGCAATAGAATGTGATGGAGGAGATAAAGATGTTTCATTGCTTAGACTGTTTGAAAACGATCTTCTTACTTCATCATTGAAAACATTTCTAGACACATTAAAATCAGAATTAAAAGAAATTACCACGAATTGCTAACGATAACGTAAGAAATAAGAAGAGAAACACCACAACTCCAAAGAAACTCTTCATATTTTTGGTATTTGATATTTTTGTTGTTGATTGATATATTAGAAATGAATGTGATGTAATTTAGCTATCCGAATAGAACTATTTATTGTTATTAGTCTCTCTACATAAATGTAGGTGTTTCATAATTACCTGTTATAGGAAATTCTAAAACAATTTAAGTAAAATATCACTTATAAAGAAAAAATATGATATACACAATAAAATCTTTTGAAAATAAAGACATGTATATGCAACTTTGTTTATATAGAAGTATATTATCTTTTTTTTTTTTGACAAATCTCAATTTATAGAAGTATATTATCTTTTTTTTTTGACAAATCTCAATTTATAGAAGTATATTATCTTTTTATTTTGAAAAAAAGAAGTATATTATCTAATTGATGAAATGCATAAAATAAAATAAAAGATTTATCGACAAAATATGTATTTTATTAAACCATGAAAATTGTTTGAAATTAATATTATTACTACATTTTATTTACACAAAATACTATTGCATATCAATCTAAGACACTCATTGATCACATTTTAGTACTACTAAAATTATGGAACACTTAATATAACAGATAATCTACTATACATTAGAGAAATAATAATATAGATCAAACCAGATGATGATTTCACGTAATAGTATATAGCAAACCAAATCAAAGAATACTATAACACAATCATGTTACCTAATTTCCTAATTAAATTGGTTTTGACCATCATACTTAACCAAGTCAAACTTTGATTTCACGTAATATTTATAAGTAAACCAAACCATACACAACATATTACCTAATTATCTAAATTTCTAATTGTCTAAATTTATTTTTACACTATTAAGTTAAATCACACGTAGGATTATATGGTAAATGTTTTTTATATATTGGTTTAAACAAAAAAATTCAGTTATAGAAAATTCTTTTTATTTAGATAACTAAATCATTCTTATAAATTAAAACTTATAAATTACAATATATGGTAACACTTTATAAGTGTCATTTATATATAAATGCAACATCATTTATTTTAGTTATTTCAATTAATTGTTTTTTAGTGTATGGAATGTGGTGGAGAAGGTGGAGACGTTTCATTGTTTGGTTCGCTTGGAACCAATCTCTTCACACCAAAATTGGCTATAGAATGTGGGGGAGAAGGTGGAGACGTTTCATTGTTTGGACCACTTGGAACTAATCTATTCACTCCGAAATCCGCTATGGAATGTGGTGGAGAAGGTGGAGACGTTTCATTGTTTGGGCCACTTGGAACCAATCTCTTCACTCCAAAATCAGTTATAGAATTTGGTGGAGAAGGTGGAGATGTTTCATTATTTGGTCCGCTTGGAACCAATCTCTTCACTCCAAAATCCACTATGGAATGTGGGGGAGAAGGTGGAGACGTTTCATTGTTTGGGCCGCTTGGAACCAATCTCTTCACTCCAAAACCAGCTATAGAACGTGGTGGAGAAGGTGGAGAAGTTTCATTGTTTGGACCGCTTGGAACCAGTCTCTTCACTCCAAAATCTGCAATAGAATGTGGTGGAGAAGGTGGAGATGCTTCATTGTTTGGACCGCTAGGAACCAATCTCTTCACTCCAAAGTCCGCTATGGAATGTGGTGGAGAAGGTGGAGACGTTTCATTGTTCGGGCCGCTTGGAACCAATCTCTTCACTCCAAAATCCGCTATGGAATGTGGTGGAGAAGGTGGAGACGTTTCATTGTTTGGACCGCTTGGAACCAATCTCTTTACTTCAATATCCTCTATAAAATGTGGTGGAGAAGGTGGAGACGTTTCATTGTTTGGGCCACTTGGAACCAATCTCTTTATTCCAAAATCCGCTATGGAATGTGGTGGAGAAGGTGGAGACGTTTCATTGTTTGGACCACTTGGAACCAATCTCTTTCCTCCAAAATCAGTTGTGGAATGTGGTGGAGAAGGTGGAGACGTTTCATTATTTAGGCCGCTTGGAACCAATCTCTTCATTCCAATATTCGCTGTTGGAACCGGTGGAGAAGAAGAAGGAAACGTTTCATTATTTGGGTCGCTTGGAACCAATTCTTTTATTTCATCATAAGAAACATTTCTAAACACATCAAAATCAGGACTAAAGAAAAAATTATCACGAATTGCTAAAGACAATGTGAAAAACAAGAATTGGAACACCACAATTCCAAAAAAACTCTTCATGTGTTTTGTATTTTTGTTGTTCATTTGAAATTTTGAAAAATGAATGTGATGTATTATTTAACTGTCTACCTAGAGCTATTTATATAGTTATTAGTCGCTTTAAATATACAGGCATGTCATAATAATTTGTTTAAGGAAATTGTTAAACTTTTAAAGTAAATTATCACTAATTATATATTCGTAGTAAATATTTGATATACCAAATCAAATCTTTTGAATATAATTACACGTATCTGTACATTTAACTTTGTTAATATTGAAATTTATTGTCTAATTTGATCAATGCATGAATAAAGAGATTTGTTGATGAAAGAAATATTTTATTACAGTTGAATCCAAATCTAATAAAAATAGACAAAGATAAACATTAATTATCCCAACAAAATTATAAATGTATTATTTTTGTATTTTCCAATTTTTCATAATTCTAAACTAATAGTATTTTAAAAATTACAATTAATTTTTTGAATTTATTATTTAACATTCTCCATCCGTTTTCTATTAGATCTTGTTTAGGATTGTTGCACATAGATTAAGATAATATTTTATATTTTATATTTTCTAAGCAAAAAATTAATAATTATTCACTTAAACACAATTCAACAAATAACAAAATAGACTACATAATACAAATAGTCATATAACATAAAAATTTATATTTTTTCATTAATAACGGAAATTTTATTATCTAATTTGGAACAGTTTTTTTTAAATGCTATCTATTAGAAAATGAAAAGAGTACTAACTAACAAAAATTGCATTAAAACTTCAAGCATGCGTTTATTTGAAACAAAATTTGATTTTAAAATATTTGTTCTTATAGAATTAGAGGAAATATTTATCTTGTACAATAAAATAAAATAAAAATATAGTAGATAAACATGTTCATCGATATTTTAGAAAATTATAAAAAAAAAACATAACTATACTGATTCCATACTCATCAAATATTAACTTAAGTTTTTATGGTCATTTGACAAAATTTCACAAGATTGTATTTTTTAAACTGTTGTGAAATACAATCTCGTAACAAATAACTATATTCATGATTGTCATGCAAAAAAAAGATTTATTTCTCAATTGGGATTACTTACAAAAGTTTAAAATTTCCAACCAGAAATTTCGTAAATTCATTGAAATTAGACTACTGATAAAAAAAACATGGGAATTTTGCTAATAGGAGACAACTAATCTCATATATTGTCTACTCTATCATCTATGTCTAAGTACGCTAAAATCTACACTATATAACACAAGGAAACTATACACCTACTCACTACCTGATTTTTAGTCAACACAACAATGACCGTCCAACAAAAGGAATAAATGAGCATCCACAGCGTTAAGAGACTATACTGAATTACTTAAAATTGAAAAATAAAGAGTTTTATTTGATTAAAAAGTTAGCCAATGAAAAAACAAAATTCTGGAGGAAATTTTTTTATTTAAGAATAAGCAGAGTACCGTCAGACCATCTCCAAGGGCACTCTATTTTTTCCTCTATAATTTACACAAAAATAGAGTAACTCTATTATAGTGTAACTTTTGCTCCAATGGTGTTACTCTATAATAGAGTTACTCTATTATAGAGTGAAATATAGAGGAATGTCACTTTTTCACTCCAAATATAGAGTAAAATATGACATTCCTCTATATTTCACTATATATTATAGAGTAACACCATTGGAGCAAAAGTTACACTATAATAGAGTTACTCTATTTTTGTGTAAATTATAGAGGAAAAAATAGAGTTACATTGGAGATGCCCTCACAGAGAAACGTTTCTGATTCTCTTTCCTACTTTACCTATTTGTTTTGATTTTTTAATCTCTTGAGACTGAATGAGATACTGACACTACGGATGCCCTTATACTCTTTTTATTCTTCTTTTTCTAAGAGCATGTTTATAGGGGTTGCTTACCCTTGGTTTTATAACCAAAAAATTAATTAAAAATTTGTGGGCCCCACAGAAGACACAAAAGACGTTGCTTGTGTATGCAAAAGAATGGATGTTTTCGTTCCGTTGCTTAGACTGTTTTGCGGGCCCCACAACACGTGGCGGCCCGGATTGATCTTTTTTTCTTTTTTTTTTTAATTTTTTTTATCAGCCAAAAAAAATAAAAATAATTTTAAGAAACTTAAGCTAAGAGACAAACTGATAAACATGCTCTAAATTCGCATATATGTTTTAACCGAGTTATATAAGGCACAGACGAACTCAGGGCTGCCCATTACCCACACCTACTTTATCTACAACACCCCATCTTTTAAAAGGTTATGGCGTTTCAATCACTTTAACCGACCTATCTGAAAATCCAACAGCTATGTGGTTCAGTTCTTGAGGAGCAGTGATTACCCGTGGGATGATGAGAGCAATGTTGCAGAAAGATACCAGACTTTTGTTGGCTACCTGTGGGTTTAGGCATGCAGGCTAATGGGGTAATGCGACATCTGAGTCTCAAGTATGGAGCATCAATAAATCTAATGTTCCCATCTAAAATGATGCATAAACCAACGGGTTTTGGAGGAGATTAATTAAGGATTTAATTGTGTCAGATATTTTTCAACTTTGTTCAAGTAAATCTTCACCCAAGAGTACAACCATTGTCTATATAAATTTACTAAAGCATCTTAACATTTGCTTTGTGTCATCTCCTTGTGAGCTTTTAGCTTAGTAAGCTAGGGTTTCCTCAATCTGATAGGCTTTTCCAAATCCATTCAGCACTATCAGAAGGAACTGTAAACTCTGATAAAGGATCCCCTAAGAGAATATAGCAATCATGCCTATGTAAAGTGTAAGTAACCTCATCCCCATGTGTCTTGTTTGATGTCTTTTGAGAGTAGCATAAAATTCGATTCTCCAGGATTGTTCAATGCCCATAGATAACTGTCCACTAACTGTTTAATGCCTATTCTATTTTGATTTATACGCTTAACTTAACATAAATCAAGTGTAATACATGTTACCAATCAAAGACAAAGTTATTCAATATTTTCTTCTTTTATTCTATTGTCTTTGTATTATTCTAGTTTTATTTATTGTTTTATTACTCTACGTAATTTCTATGTATTTAGGTAACTTATATAAATAAAATAGTTGTTAAAAAAACTTTAAAAAAAAGTCTAAAGCCACTAAATGCTGGTTTTTGTAAAACTTAATAAATGTAACAAGAAGAAATTAAAGAAAAATTACTTTTCTTAAAAGCTTTACAAAGAGTAAGTCTCGTTGATTAAAAAAAAAAAGAGAAAGTCTCAACAGTCTTGATTCACAATCAAAACCAATATATGTGCTGAGACTTCTGTGTCAATTACAAAGAGAGTATATTTTTGGCTGGGACTGCTAGATATGTCCAGTTGTCCTAATCGTTGTGTCCAGTACAATTCTAGGGTTGCTGAGGGTGCTAGATATGCCCAATTGTCTTCGAAGGCAATTTGTCCTTAATCCATAATACAAAGACTAAGGACAAATTGCCTTCGAAAACCAAAAATTTTCTCAGAAACAAATTCCTAACAAAGGGAGACTACTAGCACAACAACTAAAACATACAAGCAGAGGTTGGAACCAAACCTAACATTTGATCAACAAAAAAACAAACAGAAGATGATGGTCAAACTGAAACATCAAAGCAACAAACACCTTGAGAGCCGTTGACAGAAAATCACCAAATTTCGAAGATGACTAACTCCTACAGTGAATAGCACATGAAAATTACAGAGAAGATAGTTTTAATAACCAGCAATAAAGACTGGAAGGGCGAAATCAACAAAGAAGTGATATGGGAATGTCAAAAAGAAGCCATATGAGAAGCGAGATTCCGATCAGATCTCAAAGAAGAATAGAAGGAGCGAGTTGATATCCGAACAGATCTACTCACAAGGATGAGACTAGAATTTGATCGAAACTAGAATGGATCCAAAGAAACATACAAGGCCATGACGAGGCTAGACATCCAACGAAGAACCACCAAGATGATGATTGCGTCTTGTAATTAAACCTAACAATGATTAAAACTGTGCTAACTAAAAATGGTTTATGTTAGCTAATTTTGCATGTGCCATGTCAACATGTACTCAGAGTTTAATCACATGTGGAAATTAATCACATTTGACACATCAATACATCTCATCGTAGCCATGTTATATTTTAGAAATGATCAAATTATAATGCTTTTATGTAAACGTATTTTTAATTAATCGTACGATGCTAATTTATTTTGTCTAAATTAAAACTACAACTGTATTAGCTTAGTCATACTTTATATGAAAACATGAAAAGTTTTATATGAATATTTTATTTCTTTGGATATATGATTTAGCTTCCACGCATGTGTCGCCTTTCTATTAGGAACTAGTCCAGAAAGTTGGATATATATAGCTGTCGTATGAATGATGATTTTGATAATACATATTGATCTTAAGTAAAATAATGAAATTAACATTTTGGTTCTATGTGGGTGGCCATACATACAGCTGCGGCTCGAGAGTCTCCTCAAGATCCTCCTGTAATACAGATTGGTCTTCTTGCTCATTTGACTTCTATTATCCTTTTTATATGTCAAACTTCTAATTTCTCAACTAATTCATCACTTAACAATTAACATAAACCCATATTGACATGACTATGATGATTATAAGTTTGCGTAAAGGGAGGGAGATTGTAGTTGTAGCTAATCTCAGACCCCACCTTGGTATCCAATGGCAGCCAAGAAAGGGAGGAATAAAACTGGATCCGATCCGGAGCTCCATGTTACCGTACGGGTTGAACCCGACCCGAGATTCGTGTTTCAATTCGACGGCGAAACAAGTACACGGAAACACGAAACAAGCGGTGTTCACTTGCAAGTTCGCCGCGAGGAGTTGCATATCGTCGGACAAGGAACAACAGTCCAAAGAGAGAAAAGGTTAGTCCACAACGGTTCATGACCTCTCCGGCTCACCGGTAGCGATGGCTTCCATGGTCACACCATTCGTTCCATCTCCAGGTTCGAACCGCGTGACGCGATCAAGTCCCGGCGCGTGGCTTATTCTCCGACCCGACGGTTGCACGTGGAAGCCGTGGGGACGACTAGAGGCATGGAGTGAAACTGGTTACTCCGACGAACTCGGTTACCGCTTCGAGCTCTTCCATGACGGAGTCGCCACCGAGGTCTACGCATCGTCGTCTATCAGTTTGAAAAATGGCGGGAGTTTCGTTATCGACGTTACCGTTGGGACAAACACGGCGGTCTCTACGCCGACAACGAGTCCTCAGGGAAGCTGTGATCTCGGATCCGGATCTAGCGCCGGGTCGAGACCATGATCAGGATCCTGGTCGGAGTTCGGATATCTACTGCCGCAGCACCCGGCGCAAAAGAGAGGGGTTTGTTATATTGGCTTCGGTGGAAGGAGTTGGGAAACGGAGCAAACCGGAGGTGGAAGTTGGTGCGACGCACGTGACATGCACGGAGGATGCAGCAGCGCACGTGGCGTTAGCTGCGGCGGTAGATCTCAGTTTGGACGCTTGCAAGCTGTTTTCTCATAAGCTAAGGAAGGAGTAGACAGCAAAGCCAGCTTGGTGTCGTTTGACGTATATTGCTTTGTCGTTTTACCGATTCATGATGTCTTTTAGAAAATGTTTATTAATTTAGGACTTTAGCCAACCAATTAAAATTGTTTGTATATTTCATGTACAGCTAAAATGACAGTAACAACTTCTTATCTCATTATCCGATCCTTTTTAACTTCTTATAAACAAAAAAAACTATAAAAGTAATTCATTTCATATCATTGAAAAATCATTAATATGGTTTTTCTCCATTGTAATTACCAGGAGGATCATAGTTGCATGTAATAAAAGTACCACCACTGTTACACACCACTTTAGCACATCCCAATCGAAGAGAGTTTCTCCAAACCACTTGTGTGTAATGCAGACAAGTACCACCGTTTGGATCATTACAAGTGTTGCTATCGTAGTCGTAGTACTTCTTCTCGTCGATCCACATTTCCGAAGCATCCTCAGCCGACATATCTACGCTACTCCATGCTATGTTCTCTCCAAACGGTCCATTCGAATGGACCATGGCACAATCACTGACTCTCTGGTTTGCATAGCTCGAGGCATAAGCAGCGACCTCATCGCTCCAAACCAATGGCTCTACCCCAACCTCGTGCCGGGCTTCGTTATGTGCCTCTAGGAATTCTTGTTTCCAGTCTTGGGCTAAAGATGGAAGAATGAAATTACAGGAAAGAGCGATTGCAAATATTAATAAGATGCTGGGTTTGAGTCTTTTGACTAGAGACATTGTTCATTACAAGTTGATTACGTGATGGTGATGAAGCTTTAGGAGGTCATAGTAGTATTTATATTTCATATTTTGGAATAGTTAACAACTTTGGTTAGTAACAAAGGAAACAAATCTTTCTCAAAAAGAAAACAAAGGAAACTAATTGCTGTTATTTTTCCAAAATTAAAAGAGGACAGTAATAACATACTCTCTATATAAGAAAGATAACTAGTCAACGGAAACAAATTCCTTTGATTTTACTGATTCTGGGGGATTTGAATCTTATGTACACACGTATCTCTTGGTAATGATTGAAAATTTGAATGCTTATTATGGAAAATAATCACAGATTAAAATTTAATTTCCAATTCAGTTAGATTTTTTTTAATGATATTTTATTTTTGTTGTATGACAGCCCGGTTACCTTGCTTTTATAACTGTCCAATACAAAGCACAAGACATTTTATGGCCCTTAATATGGTTCTTTTTATCTATCTGGAGGATTGAACTTAGGACTATCCGAGTTACATTTCCTTTGTCTAGTGACAGTAAACCCTAAAACCGAACTTCTTCGTATGTGGGGATTTGAACTCAAGACCATTCAAGTTTCTTGCTTCTCAAGCTTCAAATTCCTTGCATATTAATCTACAGTAATGAAACTTGTCTTAGTTACATATAATTTGGATGTTGTCCACACAATACGCATATAATGTGAACGAGAAGAGGGATTTCAGGGTGGTGCTAATGAAGTTGGTGACATGGAAGACGCAGGTAGAGGAAGAGTTCGGCACGAATAGAGACATCTTCATGATGAGATTACTGAAGTTTTGTAGTTCATAGTTCATAGATTGGATAACCCAAAGGACTTATTGTACAACGATCTCATGCCCAATAATATAAAAAGTTCTCAATAGTTTTAAATAAGTACAGCTCAATTCTTAGAAGACAGGTATATTTCTAAGAACATAGTCACATATAAGAGTTTTTTTATTATCAAATTATTGTCCAAATTTAATAGCCAAAGGTAGCTAACCTTCGTACAATAATATAACAAATAAACAGGCTATTCTAACAACGACAGTTTGGCCGAGTGGTCTAAGGCGCCAGATTTAGGCTCTGGTCCGAAAGGGCGTGGGTTCAAATCCCACAGCTGTCAACTTCTTTATTTTTCTCCCTTTTTGGTTATCAGTTTTAAGTTCTTAACTCTCTTCTCTATTCAGGTTTTTCCTTCCAATTTTCACAAAGGAAATGTTGGCATTTTCCTCATTGACGGTATATTCGCTTTCCTTCGATAGAGCAGAGTATTAATGTGGAAATAAATTAAAAATTAGAACAAAAGGAGTGGTGGATTGTGATACATGAGAAAGAGACCGAAAAGTCCATGAATAATTTAGCACTAAAGGTAAGGGGACTGATATAATTTGAGAAATAAAATAATACTAGAGATTGATCCGCACGTCCGTGCGGGTGTTAATTTTTATTTCTATAAATTGATTTTTTTTTTTGCATGATCAGTATTATATTTTATATGTGTGATGATATAATTAATTGTATAAGCATTTAAATATTTTTAGGTTTTTATAATCCGAATCGAACTCGAATCAAATAGGGTAATATGATTACTTTTGGTTATTTGGTTATTTTAGGTTAAGTTTACTTTAAATTCAAAATACCCGAACTGAATCAATTAATATTGTTACATTTGGTACAAATATCCGAACCGATCTTAGATACATTAGATTTTGGATATTTGTAGGTTTCTATATATCTAAACTAAATTCATCTTGACTTGGGAAAACCCGATTCGAAGCCCACATGAAAATTTATAATACCGGAATGAAGCATAGTTTCAAAACTCAAAAAAATCTGATATCCAAAAGAAATAAGCCGTAGCTGAATAGGTACCCGAATGTGTATGTCTACTTGATTATGTAAACATAAAAAAAAAAAAATTGTTAACCATTTTAAATTCTTGTCACAAATAAAGTATTTTCATTCAAATATGTCAAATTATTATAGTTAATATGTAAAATAAATACAGTCAAAATATTATAGTAAATATAATTAATGAAGTAGTTAAAAAGTAAGAAAATAAAGGTAAGATAAAAAAAATTGAAAACAAATAAGTTTTGTTTTGTACTTCTGTAGCAAATGATTTTAATTTATTTAGTAAATATAATAAATGAATTGGTTAGAATTGATTAAAATATAATGAAAATCTATTTAAAAAATCACTTAAAAATAGGCAAATATTATTTTGTAGTATGATATCACTTTGATTGATTTCATACCTAAAAATAGGAATTGCGTTTCGAGTATCCTTGATTGTAGGTATAAGAAAATCGGTTGAACATAGCATTCAAAATGTTTTAGCTATATTTTGTTAAGGTTATTAATATAATATTTGTGATTAATGGCAAACCATGTTTTAGTATGTAATTTATTCTGGAAATATTAAACAGAAAACATGTTTCATGTTCTACATTTGTAATCTATACAAACCGACATGACATTTGATTGTATGTACACATATAAAAATTATATATATGATCAACAGTTCCATGTTAGTATTTATGTTAGTATATAATCTATTGTTGTTAGTACCTAAACTATATAATATTTTTTTCAAATTCAACGTAATTTTAACTCGAGTACAATTATTTAATTCAGTTTGTGATGAATTGGAGTTGTCTAGTTTTCTGATAAGTTATAGTTTAGGTTTACATACGTTTTTTCTTTGGTAAAATAAATTCAGTTGACCAGACAATTGATTGTCGTTGGTTAAAGTTGTCAAAGATGGTTTAATTGTAATATATGGTTCAATAATTAAATAGAATTGAAATGGTTTATTTTAAGTATTAATCATGGTTTAGGCCAGTGGCATTAGAATGTAAATATTGAGGAAAAATCAGGATTAAGATTTATTTGTACTTCTGTTTTAATAGTTTAGATGTACGTGTAACGTGTTGGTGAATGGATGCATGCATGTAAAAACTTAAAAATATGTTCTCGGAAACTTAAAAAACTCTACGAGAGCTTGATAACTGCGGATCGATTCTGTGGCAAGCGACAGTTCTCTCCGAGTGTATCCTTTGTGTACTGCGGTGGTGCTTGTAGTGAGTTCATTTGTTTCCTTAAGTTTGAGTCTGTGTTAGTTTCATTATGTTGGTCTGCTACTAGTCATCACTGTCAAATCCGTAACAAACTTGAAATGTGGTAAAGAAATCTTAATATTTTTTTACCAAAAAAGAAAAAAAAATGTTCTCGGTAACCGTAAATTGCATATATTATCTTTTGTATTAACAAGCATATGCACGAATCAAGGTTTTTTAGATCGGGCCTGGAACGGCTGGTCGGATCGGGCCTGGAACGGCTGGTCGGACCGGGACCTGGCTAATCATTCGGTCTGGGTTTGAAAACAAGTTATAAACTATTTTTTTCGTTTTGTAGAAAACAAAATTATTCTTGTTTATAGTTTTTAATTAGAAAGTCTATCACCCAATTCATGATGAAATCATAGTCTTTATGCATAATTAATTACACGTGAACAAATAGTAATAGGGACTACTGAAAACTGAGAAAAGCCATGGGAGTTTATTTATTATGTTTCTTTTTTTTTTGGTAAAATTTATTAAGTTTCTTACCACCTTTATAAAATACATCACAACATGATAAATAACAAAGATCTAGAGACATCTTATGATGTTTCATACATATAAAAGTTGTTAAGTTACAACTTCAAAGTTTCAACCCTGGTGTGGTGGCATCGGTCAACTCCACCGTCCACCCCTTCTTATCCTCGACCCGACCCATCTGGATATCTGTTAACGTCGGAAAGAGCTTCGCCGCCAATGTCTTATCCCCTGTTTTGAATTCAGTCCTGTACTTGTTGAATACATACACAAAATTCTTTAGCCAACTTATGTGAAAACAAAACAAAATCCAGTACAGAGTATATATATATATATTTTTTTTTTGAGAAAGCATAGTACATATATATATTTGTTGAAAAGAAAGATTTTATATGTGGTAAAAGATTACTTTATCTCCTTGAAGGTTACGGACGCAATGGTTGTCACAATTGCAGCAGTGCCAGTGCAGAAAACTTCTTCAGCATCGAGAAGATCCTCAACGGGAACAACACGTTCCTCGACCTAGTAGAATGATGATACCGTTAGATATAATGAATATTTTTTACAAACTTGGATCAAATATGATATTGACTTATTCAAACCTTGTAGCCGAAATCACGAGTTAATTCGATGATACTTTTTCTTGTGACTCCCGGCAAAATGGTTCCTGAAATTTCTGGAGTCGACACAACATTTCCCTACACCACAATATCACACCGATCTTATAATATTCTTCTTATTCTTTAACATCTTAATAACGTTTATATGAATATTTTTTTTTTCTCTAATTACCTTGACTATGAAAACGTTAGAAGCGAAAAGCTCTTCGACGTTTTTGCCAGTAGCAGCATCCAGAAACAAAACATCAGAGAATCCTTGTGCTTTCGCCTCTGCTAGTGTTATCCAAACCTTCAACAAGAAAAAACTCCATGACATTAAAAGACAGCCAATTAATATTAAAGTTTGATGTATGTAACTCTTTCTTTCAAACTTACAGGAGAATAGTTTGTGATGCTCTTCACGCCACCAGTTCCACTTGGGAAAGCGCGACGAAACTTATCTTCAATTTTCAGGTTCAACCCCGCGTTATCCTGTTACCAAAAAATAAATCGTTAGAAAAAATTGCAATAGCTATTATCGTTTAGTATCAAGAAAAGTAATATCGAGAAGAGCACATTCTCACCTGGTGAAAACGACCAACGGGACATGCGAACACTGTGAAGGTGTATTCGGGAACAGGAAGTGAGCCAAGAATAGGACCACTCCCAAACAAGATAGGTCTGATATACAGTGTTCCTCTCCCCGGAGGAGGAATCTATTTATATACAAAATTAAAAGAAGTCATCACATATTTCAAAAATACACATGCATTAGAATTTTGCATAGTTAAAAAGATACACGTCTGGTTTGTGGGTGTGCCAACAGTCTTTGAACATATTAAGGCATGTTAAAACACGTTTTTTCTAGAGTTATGCATAACATGACCCAGATTTTCGAAATTTAGAAAATATATATAGAACAAAGTTTATTTGTTTTTAGAACCTTTTTTGACTCAAGCTTTATACATACCCATTTCTTGTTGGCAAGAACAACTTGTTTAACAGCGGAGACGAATTGATCGACGGAGGGATATGGCATACAAAGTCTGTGGGCTCCTGATTGAAGACGAAGGGCGTTTTGGTCTGGTCGGAATAGCATAATCCGGCCATCTTCTGTCCTGTAAGCCTTCAGCCCTTCATATAAACCCTATTCATTCCCAAACCACAAATATTTCAGATTATTTTCCTTGGGCATCACTCAATCCATCATCATCTTTTTTCATTTTACATACAGATTTACAGAAATTTGCTTGTACATTTTTATGGGGCAGTGAAGCTATTCATTTCGCTACACATATAGGTTTATCCATGTGTTTTTAACTTAATAACTGATTGATCAAACAATTACTTGAGAATTGTTTATTGTGCATATGTATCTATTAGACTACACAAATACGTACTAGTCAGACTAATAGCAATATCATCATCGTATCAACACTTTCAAACGAATTCGTTTGATTTTTGTTGGCTATGTATATGATCTCTTAAAAAAACTTAAGTTAAGTCCAACTACTTGTTAAAATATACATGGAATGCTATAACAATATTATGTGTGATGGGGTTATATGTTCTGATTATAATTTTATCTTAGTTAGTTGATATCTAGTAATTAGTAGAAACCTGGCCATAATTAAGAACTGCAGAGCAAGGGCTGATCTGAAAATCAGCGTAAGGAACAATACTTCCCTCTTGGAAACTCTCTCCATGCTTGCACTTGGCAACATACATGTTGTCCGTACGATAAAACCCGAATCCCAATTCTTCCCACTTCACATTCGCGTATTTCTCATCCGACACACTGTTATAAGAGAAATAATTATCATCATCATCATAATATCATATGATCATATTTACACAAGCTAATGCGAGACTATTATAAGTTTTTTCTTAATACATATAACTTCTTTGCAAGGATATGTTTTACCTTGTGGAAAGAGTTTGCGCAGATGGAGCCATGGATTTAGTGTTTGAGTCGAGTTGCTTTAATTTTGTGTAAGAAACTGAAGTTGTCTGTCTGTAAAGCTTGGACTGCCTCTCTTTATATATACGTTTACAACAATTTTATATTCCTTAAAAAATAATATTAAACTCAAGCGAATATAAATAGAATCTCTCTTATCCATTTTTAAGAAATTAACTTTTATTTCTTCGAGTGACGCGAACCGGAAACAAAAGAAAAAAAAATATTTCTCTTCTTTTTTTTGTCACAAAAGTAATAAGGTTTTATTAATTTTTTTTGATAAGTAATAAGTTTTTTTAATTATTTTTGGTGATCAAACTAACTCACTTATCCGACTAAGTTTATATGTACAAATATTTTCTTCCGGTTCTCTTCTTTTTTTTGTCACAAAACTTATCCGACTAAGTTTATATGTACAAAGTAGCTCATGCTGTAAACAAGCTTATTTTTCTTTTGAATCTAATTTAACATTCTATTCAAGAAAAAAAACTTATCGTCTCATTTACGTCTTTAACGAAAAAAAAAAGAAAACCGGAAACTGTAGTTAGATCACATAATAATCATCGCGTGGAGAAAACAATTGTTTCTCGTCACGTGGAGAAAACGTTACGGTTTCGAATTTTCTATTTAATAATTATTATTATTGTAAGGATACGGCTGAAAGAAAGACAGTGTTGAAAATGTGAATGTGCTCTTAGTTAGGTGAAGGTTAATAATGGGTAGGAGTAGGAGGGTAGGTCAAATGTGTATTAGCGAACAAAAATATTTAACCTTTATTTAAGAATAATTACAGCCACAAAATGTACATAGCAAAATGGACGAAACATATTTGTTCACTAATCTTATTTGAAAAACATTGCAACATTTTTTTGTATCCACATGTCATCACTAGAATGATTCTTAGAATTCTTAAAGAAATATGATGGTCCATTTAAATATATAATAAACTTTTTATTAAACCACAATAAATACATTATTAATGTGATTCATTATTTCCTTAAATAAGATTACATAATTACCTAATGTGGCTAAAATATATATGACAATTAATGATTTTGAATAATAAAGATTTGATAAAAATAAGTTTGTATTATAATTATATTTGTTTAATTTTAAGCTAAAATAAATTAAACAATCATAATAACCATATAATAAAAATTTAAAAAAATTATTTATATATTATATTTTAAATTTTTAAAAACGAGTATAAATTACTAAAACTGTTAAAAGTTTCACATTCAAATTTTGTGATCTATGATTTAAAACTTTTGTTATGACATGATACAAATAATTGAAAAATAATATAAGTTGAAAGTCTCATCTAATAAGTATCAAAAATAAAAGATATATAAATATATGTATCATCTTAAATTAAACTATATGCCATATAAAAATACATAAATATCGTAATTTTGAAGTTTACTTTGGATATTTTTTTGATAAAAAATTTGAAAAAGTATTGACAACTTAATTTTTTTAAATATTATAAATTACTTAAACCATTATTCCCACAGTGAAAATTTTGTTATCACTAATTTAAACTTTTTGCTATAACAGATGTTTAATTATATATCATATCAAGTAGAAAAAAAATTTGATTTATTAAATTTATTTATATGTTTGCACCAATTTAATTATATAAATAATAGATAATGACTTTTTAATTATTCAATATATATTTATTATTTCATAATATGCTATAAACATATAATATATAAAATAATTTATATATTTAATGTTCATCTCGCGCAAGGCGCGGATCTTAACCTAGTATTAGTTTATTCTTCTAAATTTCTGTCCAATATATCAATTGTACCAGTAATGCCATTAGTCAACTGGAAAAACATTATAGATGGAATCTAGAAGTTATAGAATCTGATGATGCTCGGAACAAAACTAATATTGTTTATTGTGATTAGTAATGTTACACTTAATTTTTCTATTCCATGGAAAAGCTAGATAGAGGTTAAAAGATACAGATCTATTTTCTCTCTTCTTGCATGCGTCCATCTTTTTTTAAGAATATTATTGTGTTCCTGTCATATCCGAAGTTTCTAACACACAAAAAGTTCCCTAATGAATGAAAACACTCTTCGACCTAAACTAAATTATGTAAATGAATATCTTGAAAAAAAAGAGATTCATGATGACTGCTTAAGTCATTACTGCAAGGAAGGTGCCTTTAGATTTTGAGCAAATGCGTCAGATTTTAGTTTAGCTTCTCATTCATCACTCAGAATTTATATTTTATCTTCTTTATCCGTCCAAAAACATGAAGACATAATCAAATCAACATAACTTGTCTTTTAAAGTTAGTTCCTGCCATCAGTCGAGTATCAGGAGTCCGACTTTTCATGAGCCTTTTAATTGGGCCAAATGCTACAGGCCCATCTTAAAAGTCAGTATTGCTTTAAATAAAAGCCCAAATAAGAAGTCGAATATTTACAATAATACAATCGTATCCGCGCTCATCTCACGGGACAAGACAGCTCATTCCAGAGATAGAAACTAAACGACCGAAACCCTAAGAGAGAGAAAACAAAAACGGAAAGTAATGGCGGAAGCGAATCCTAGCCGTGGAGGCGGAAGGAGAGGCGGCGGGCCGATGGATAACGACAAGTTAGTCTTCGAGACCACCGAAGGGATCGAGCCCATCACCAATTTCAACGATATGGGTATTAAGGAAGACGTGCTTCGCGGCGTCTACGAGTACGGCTTCGAGAAACCATCCGCGATTCAGCAGAGAGCTGTCATGCCGATTCTCCAAGGGCGAGATGTTATTGCTCAAGCTCAGTCCGGTACTGGAAAAACCTCCATGATTGCTCTCTCCGTCTGCCAAATCGTTGACACTTCGTCTAGAGAGTATGTTTTGTCCTAAAATTCAATTATTTATGCTCTGGTTATGTCAATTCATTGGTCGGTTCGGTTTGATTATTCGGTTTTTGGTTAAAAGATAGCTTTTTAATGAATTCCGGTTCGATTTTGGTTGCGTTTTTATTAGGTTCGGTTTAAAATGCCTACGCCAAGCTCTTATTTACATCAATTGGGGTGGATGCAAGAAGGGATTAGGAGTCACATGACCCTATAAATTGATAAATATATTATTTTTTGTGTATATTTGCTTAAAATTAATATAATTTTGGTTTTCTTTGAGCAAATAATATTATTTTGGTTTGTTACAAAAGAAAAATATAATTTTGGTTCAAATCTGTTTTTGATCCCATTAATTTGTGTTGCACTTATCCATTTATTTTTTATATTTTTGCTATAATGTCATGTATTATTTAATTTTTTGATATTTAATTTATATGTTTTTGACCCCCAAAAAAATTATTTATTTTTGGTTGCAGAGTTCAGGCCTTGATATTGTCCCCAACAAGAGAGCTAGCTTCACAAACAGAGAAGACTATTCAAGCTATTGGATTACACGCAAACATTCAGGCGCATGCTTGCATTGGTGGGAAGAGCGTTGGAGAAGACATCAGGAAGCTGGAGAATGGTGTCCATGTTGTCTCTGGGACACCTGGCCGTGTCTGTGACATGATTAAGAGGAAAAGTCTACGCACCAGAGCTATTAAGCTTCTGATTCTTGATGAGTCTGATGAGATGCTGAGCAGAGGGTTCAAGGACCAAATCTATGATGTTTACAGATATCTTCCACCTGATCTTCAGGTATAAAATTTCACATCTCAAACTGTAGTAGGAGGATATGCTAGATTCTGTTATTTGATATATCTAACCTAGTGCACTATGTTCTGTAGGTTTGCTTGGTTTCTGCAACTCTTCCTCACGAGATTTTGGAGATGACGTCCAAGTTTATGACGGAACCGGTGAAGATACTTGTGAAGCGTGATGAGTTGACTCTTGAAGTACGTTATGTTCTTCTGCATCTGTGTGCTTGTTGATGTTTTAGTTATAAAGTGTGATCACTCATATTGTTTCACTTTCTAACTTTTCTGTAAAACCATTTCAGGGCATTAAACAATTTTTCGTTGCTGTTGAGAAAGAGGAGTGGAAATTTGATACGCTCTGTGATCTTTATGACACTCTTACAATCACTCAAGCTGTTATCTTCTGCAACACTAAACGAAAGGTAATCCTGGTTCTCATCTTAAGTTAAGCAACTGTATCTGTACTTTTTGGGAATTTGTTAGATAATCAGGTATCTCGTTTTGTTAACACTAAACTAAGCTCCCAGCACGGCTGTCTTAGCTTGATTTTGAATCTTCTAACGTCCTGGGACTATTATACTCTCTTGTTACTTTATGTAGTTGTTTGCTCTAGAAAGGAGTCAAAAATACAACTCAATCGCTCTAAAACACTTACAGTCTGTACTCTGCAAATTTCTAGTAGATTGCATTGGCCTCTTAATGTATTCTGTGATGCTATATAGTATACTGGCTAGACTTTACTTTCAGTTGATTTGTTAACTAGGTTTTTTGAGTTGTGGTTTCTTTTGAATGTCTCGCTCAACTCTTATCTCGGAATTTGTTATAGGTGGATTGGCTAAGTGAGAAAATGAGGACTAACAACTTCACAGTCTCATCAATGCACGGTGACATGCCTCAGAAGGAGAGAGACGAGATCATGAATCAGTTTCGGTCAGGGGACAGTCGTGTTTTGATCACGACAGATGTATGGGCACGTGGGATTGATGTGCAGCAAGTAAGTGATTCCTTTATTCCCTATATCATGTGCACATGATAATACAGGAAACAAGTGTTTAGTCTCCTCTGTTACTTAAGATGGTAGAGGTTGATTTGATAACATGAGAAGCTTTCTTTAACAGGTTTCTCTTGTGATCAATTATGATCTCCCCAACAACCGTGAGCTCTACATCCATCGTATTGGACGATCTGGTCGTTTCGGCCGTAAGGTAACTGTGATTTATTATATAGTTTATACGTTGTTTCTTGTCGATTAGTCAGTTATAATTCTCTTAACATGGAGGGGATATATATATTTAACAACTTTGCGGTCATCGTTGTAGGGTGTTGCGATCAACTTTGTTAAAAGCGACGACATCAAGATCCTCCGGGACATTGAGCAGTACTACAGTACTCAGATTGACGAGATGCCAATGAATGTAGCTGATCTTATCTAAAAGACCTTTGTCTGAGATCTTCTGGGATGGTCTTTGTGCTTTCGGTGGTGAAAGTGTCTGAATGAGGAGGTTTTGTTCAGAGCTTGTGTTCAGGTTATTGCACTATCTTATGAGATGCATCCAACTCAAAACCGACCCCCTTTGATGTTTCTTTGGTTCTTTTGAACACTTTGTGGTAAATGCTTTATGATTTGAGAAACGATTTAGGTTTAGGGTTTGATTTTGGTGTTTTGATTGTGGCTCAAATCTCAGCTCAGCTATCATTAACTGCAAGACTTATTGTGTAAGTGTTTTCTTATTTTGTATAACTTTGATTATATTTTTGCAAAACAAAGCCCAAATCAGTGACTAAAATTGTGAATTCCAGATTCGTGAAAATGGCCATTGCCTTTTGGGGGATGGCAATGTTGAAAAATCATATCAATGAGCTTGAAGAAAGCTTAGCTACTTTACATTCACTTCTAAATCTTATTTTGAGTTTTATTATAGTAAACCGATGAAGAAGAAGATACAAATCCAATTATGTCATAATAACATGGTTATTTGAGAATATTTAAATCTCCAAAATAACTACCCTTTTTTCCTTGGGACAATATAGTTTGATAAACTTGTGATTTGGTAAATAGATTTGTTTGTGGCGTGAATTTGGGAGTTGTTTTTCAGAACATTATTGGACTATCAATCCCACCATTTTTTATGTCATCTAAACAATATATCTGTCATAACTTTTACAGCTGCAGTTCGGGTCTACATGGTAAAACGTTTATTTTCGGGACAACAGTGAACAAAGATTCTGTAAAAGTACATTTTAGCAAGATGCACAAAAGTGGGTATGTTAGGGTATGACAGTTTTAGGCTACCTTTGTGGTATAGTACTAAGTACCATTATTCATGAACGAATCTCATTTTCAAGAATTTCAAATCTAGGGAGGCATGTGACGTATATGGCCAAGAAAATATTCCTCCCGTGATTTTGATTTTGAATTGTTTTATACATATAATGCTCAACGCATGATTTTTGAAAGGCCAATATGTTGATTTATTTGCATCCAAAGTAACAGAATTACATGCATTCTCAAAACTACAGTTTTTTGAGGCATGCAACTGCTTGTAATATACCCTGAGTAGTGCATGTGGGTGATGATTATATGATGATCTCGATTTAAATATATATAAAGAGAAACAACACAAATTTAGGAATGTAGTTGATTAACAAAGTCTTGGAAAATTAGAACTCGAATGAAAATGTCCATGAGTCGCCAATCTTGACACTATTTCACTCTTCTTTTCCTTACAAACCTTTTCAGAATGATCCATCACTTTATGCCAATGCCTCCTCTCTAAATCCACCCTTCGATCATCTTCAAACCTATCAACTAATCTCTCTGATATCCCAAATCCTTTCAGACGCACCAGTATCGGTTTCTCTTCTAAGTACTTGCGCGAATTCCTTGTCTTGTTTAGTTTAATCTTGTCTTCTCTTGAGTCTGGTAGAGTTTCGTTCGATAGTTGTTGTGACTTGAGTGCTTGAACTGCAATACTTGGAGGGATCTTGGGATTTTTTGCAAGTTGTTTGCATATCTCCAGTGTTAGTTTCTTGTAGTTTAAACATCGACATAGTTTTGTTCTATCTCCGGATGATAGATTTGGATGAGACTGCAACATCATAGTATCACAAAAAATTAGTTAATATATATATTGACTCATCACAGAGATTATATAGTACTCCCTCCGTATTTTAATATAAGTAGTTTTAGAGAAACTTTTTTGTTCCAAATTATACGTCGTTTTCGGTTTTTTATGTAACATTTATTAGTAATTAATGTTGTCTGACCAATGATAATATATCTTCTATTTTTCTATTGGTTAAATTGTGGTTAGGTAAATAATTAATGATGTTTTTGTTTCGAAAATATAAGAAATTAATGATTTTCTTAATCTATGTGCATAGCTTCAAAACGACTTATAATAAAAAACGGAGGGAGTAATAAACAATTTTCACGTGATACTACTAATTTTGTTCTTACTATTCAGAAACTGGTGAAGCAATAGTAACTAGTCAAACAAAAGACAGCTAACATTGTCAGATTCTGACATGAATGTGGAGTAAGGACAATATATTATATTATTACACATTGCAATTGATTCTATTTTTACATATTAAATTGTTGCAATTACTCTTTTTATTTGATAAAACCATATAACGTTTTAAGTTTCTATCAAATATTTCTTAAACAAATCTAAACGTGAAAAGAAATTGAAACAAAATTATCGTTTGAGTTTTTACAATTTTCAACTTAATGTTTGATATATAGAAAATAATATTAGTTGGTTATTTTAAAATATAGGCATAATAATTAACATCTTAACTAGGTAACATAAATTTAAATGTAAAAGAAAGACAGAAAGAAAACTTAAGGCTTTTTCATATCTTGAGAACTGTAAAAAGCCAAACTATATTGGAAGTTATTAAAAATATATATACTGGAAGTTGAAGTTATTTGCTTCTTTGTCACCTTCTATTTCACTCTACTTAGTTTTTTTTTTTCATTTTTGTGCAAAAATCATTTTTCTAATTTCCAACATTCAATTATTTTGATAAAAAGACAAAGAAAAAAAAACATACTGAATAAAAATCTGACCTCCAGATAGATGTCAATGGCTCTGAATAGTCCATCAAACCAATCTCTAGCTGAACCTGGCAAACTCTCAGCAACTTCAAGAAACTTTGACACTTCAAGATTCTGGTCTGGAGATATCTCTCTCAGATACTTATCAGTCAACTTTCCCATTCTTCTAAACCTCAAATCCTCATCTCCTTCTGTGTTACAACTACTCACGAACACTTTGAGTAACCTTATCACCAAATCAACATCATAAACCCCTTTTTCTCCCTTCTCTCTTGTTGGTATCAGAAGATCATCAAGTGTTGCTTGATCTAACATTTCTCCTATGACTCTCTCTAAACCATTTCTTGACTCCTTGCTGATGCTAAAACCCGATAAAACCCGAAGAACCCAGAGGAGTTTCCTGCAGCAAAACGCGGTTTTCGCAATCAAGATCACTCCCTGAACCGCTGTATCAGCTAAACCTGCATACTCGAGCTTGTTGTTTGATTTGTAATGGACCTTTGTCTTGAGGTAATGGAGGAGAAATCTTGTTAGGACTAAACTGTCATTGTTCTGATCGTAAGCTCCAAGGTTCTTTACCAGCTTCTCGATGATCTTTGGCCCGAGACTTGACAAATCTTCGAACCACCACTCGTTGCTTGTCTTGCAAGAAAACGATCTCGAAGTTGACCTAGTCTTTGCCGTCTCCGGTGACATAGAAGAGGTTGAAGCAGAGGAAGATGTTGAGAATGAGGCAAAGACTTGACTCATGTCCGAACCCTGAACGATTTTTGCTAAAACCCGGAAAACTAGCTTATCGACAAGACCGTACGAATCTGCGTGTAAGAACACTTGCTCACAGCTCTTAAGGCATGAAACGATGTCGTTCCATGACCAGTAGAACATTCCTTCAAGAAACTTCTCTGTTTGTAGGGAGAGATTTGAGGAAAAAAAATTCTCTGTCATCTCAAGAAACACAGAAGAACAATACAAGATGGAGACATTTGAGACATTGATTGAGATTCCTCGGCCATTAGTGTAACAGAACCTTGAAACCAAGTCGAACCCATTTGATCCACCTGGAAAGTCTTCGATATGGAGAATGATTCTATTGTTGTTGTTTTGTTTTATCATCTTCTTCAAGAACCCTGAGTACTCTGAGATCAAACCCTAACCAAAAGAAATAACAGTGAGACAAAGTTTAAGTCATCATAGACATAGTGGAAGCTACGTTTAGATTAGAGTTATTACCTTGTTGACGAAGAAAGTGAAGTCTTGATTGAGATTGATTTGAAGATCACAGAGAAGAGACATTGTGTGAACTTCTTTTGCATTTGATGATGAATGAAGATTCTAATGAGTGACTCTTGTGAGCTTTCGTTTGTTCTTTTTGGTTTGTTCAGAGAGCAATAATAGTTATCACATGGAAACAACTATTTATATAGAAACCATTTATATATCTTTTATTCGGCATCCTTAGTCTTTATGTGTATATAAAAATCTTTTTTATGTCTTCCTTTTAGAACTTTCACATCCCTTATATATGAATTGAGAAACATTACGACCTTTAAGTGTAGCCACGTGTCATCACCAAAATGAAATTCAGAATCCTTAGAAAATATGTTGGTCCAATTAAGTATACATTATACTTTTCATTAAACTAATCATACAATTAATTAAAGTGTACAATTACTATTTTATTTTCTTTCCTTAAATAAAACCTACGGAATTACCAAATATGACTAATATATATATGACAATTAATGATTCTAATAATAAAGATTTGATAGCAATTTATATCCCATCCATTGCTTTTGTTTAATTTTATATTATTAAAATAAACTAAATAATCAAATTAGCTATGAAATTAAAATATAGATTTTTTCGTATATGTTATATTTTGAATTTTTAAAAATGACAAAATTACTAAAACTGTTAAAATTATTATGTTAAAAATTAATGATCAATGGTTTAACATCCCCTATATATTAATAGAGAAACATTTTAAAAGTTTAGAACATGTAGTTTGTACTAATTAAAAAAGTGTCAAGATGAGTTGTCACGTAAGTTGAATGCAAATAACTAAAATGACACAAAAATGAGAAAAATATTGAAGATATATAGTATTGACAAGTGAACGTAAACTTCTCATAACCATAATTAACTTTTAAATTGCTAAATCATGATATAAAACGGAGCTGACATAGTTTCATTGTAACTAAATAGTCGGCATGAGATTCTTTGGCTTAAACGTTAGGTTTTTATGTGATAAATAATTTTTTGACTTAAAATATTTTTAAAAATGGGACCAGTTCATTAGTAAACAAATTATGTAGTTAACAAAAAAAGTTTTAAAAAATTGTTTAAGGGCCAAATATTAATTCGATCAATAATATAAATTTATTTTCTATACGATATTTCTTAAATAATTTTCATATAAATTTACCCTGCGCAAGGCGCAGGTCTTATCCTAATGATTAATTATGTAAAACATATTTATACAAACATATTGTAGATTATAAATTTATAAAAGAGAACGTGGATCACAACATCTAAAACTAACTAACGTAGATATATACATTATTTAGTGATTTGCACTAATGTCTTTGATGTCCATTTTCAAATCCGCATGTAATAATAATACATGTTGGTTTCTGAAGGCAGGTTGATGGATATGGGGGCACGTGCATCCATGATAATATCGTAGTTATAGTTTTTGCTGACCCATTTAAAAAATATTCTAGCTTCGCCCTGAAAATAATAATAGATGAATAGTGTACATGATGACTTTATTGGTCGACTTTTTTTTTATAATCCAGATATTCGGATCTTTCATTTAGTCCGACTATCCCACCACGTCCAACCGGAACTGGCGAGAAAGGTTCTGGAAGCCAAACAGAAACCTTGTTAAATCCACTGTGGTCGAGACGCAAACTCGTGATGACGGACACCTCAACCGAGGTTCCTTTACCACCAGACCACGAGGCCCGGTTTATTGGTAGACTTTTTGTTGTGTGAACTTATACGAATCATTTGATAACTGAAATCTGTTATATGCTTACTATTTTTGATACTGAATCTGGCTATTAGATTGACATCCATTAAGATTGATTTTTTCATCCAGTTATAAATATAGTTAGAATTAATTGAATAACAGTTTGAATTTTTGTACAATTTTCATTTCAACTCAAGTCATGAAACAAAACATATCCCTTTCATTTTTGGTCATTACTGTTTTGCATCAAATAAACATGTTATTATGACCAACGAGGAATTGGTCTAATGGTTAAAACTTTTAAATTATCTAGTATGCGTCTAAAAGGTTATAGGTTTAAGTTCCGTTAAAAGCCATTTGCCATTTTTCTTCGAAGTAGAGTAAATTTAAAATGGTGTATGCTTCGCTCAAGGGAGATATCACCGAATGATGTAGGCTAGTCGATCATGTTGTGTACTTAATTTGAATCTTGGTGAAAGAAATATTGTATACAATGTTTTTGGTATTAGTGCAGGTTGATTTCAGACCAACAAAACCGATTCAAAGTTCAAACTCCTAATTAAGAAAATAATGTTTATCTAAACCGTTCAGAATTTGAGTTATTAAATATTCAATTTGATTTACTTATAAGTTATTACATCCCTGTAAAGATATACACCTTTCGGTCTATTACTGTCAATCATCCATAAGGAAACATAAACCTTGACTAAAGTTATGCATTGACGGGATATATTTTATTTAAAACTTCATATATTTTTAGTCTGCAGAGTTCAAATCGATATGACGAGGCGTTGAGAAAACAAAGGTTTTATAGAGTATAGCTAATTAACATTAAACAAAATTATTGGGAGACTCGCCTAACTATTGTGTGTACGAAAAAGTGTATAAATTTTTTTCAGAATCAAATATTCATATACAACTATTTACAATTAATTGTTTGTAATCCAGTTTGTCATTGTTTTCGGTCCAGCTGCTTGTATTAGTTAAATAATTATATAAAAGTAAAATTTTCATTGGATGTCAGCCCAAATAATAATACCAAAAACTCTGAATATATATATATGTCGATTTTTCTCACATTTTTTTCTGTTATAAATCCACTGGTCACCACTTACCAGTAGTGGTTAAAACTGATTTTCAAATATGCAAATATCCATCACAGAAAGTGATGCTTCATGAATTCACTTCTGACTTGTCCATAGCACAAGGACTATGCTACTCAAGTAGCATTACAAAACTCTGTATCATATGCTGTTTTATACATACGCACACGTATATATAATATATATAAGCGAGTCCCCTTTTGTTTTTTTTTTTTTTGGTAAAAAAAATTTGTGAATTATAAATATTCCTACTCTCTTGGCCTTATATTATAAAATTTGTAATACTAGTTTCCAAATTTAATATGAATTGTCCAGAGTTTTGCTTCTTTTATTATAGGTTGCTTGCAGAGTTGGGAGCTTCACTTCCATTGCATGTGAATGGGTAGGGTTATGAGTAGTATGACTCGTACGTTTGTGAATACAGTCGACTACATGTTTTTTCATCATCATTATCCAAATCCAGCCATGCATTTGATAACTATAAACGATACAAATATTTAGAAAAAAGCATACACCATTCTCAGTATACAAGCCTTTTTATACTAGTTGTTGTATAAGGAATATTTCTCAAGATTACAATCTTGAATATCTAGATGAACAAAGAAATGAATAATCGAATATGTAGAGTCGAAGCATGCTCTTGAAATTCACGATTCTAATACAATTATAAATTATAAACTAAGAAAATACATAGTTTTAATCAATTTAAAAACAAAATCATCTATACATATTAACCATTTATAATTTTGGGAATTAATTTTTATCATAACATAAAAATGAGATAAATAGCTTTCCATTAGAAGTGGTGTCAAATCATTTGGAAATGTATTCTAAAAGTTATGACTAAATTACTATACACATATCAATTATGCCGCGAATAAAGAAGCATCCAAAAATCTTGAGAGTACAACGGACAATAAGTCATTACAATAAAATACTTTAATAATTAACTTGATGTGATTAACTGAATCACTGATGATCTCCTTTAAAGAAATTATTTATGTTGTTCAGTTGTTCACCATCAGGATGTTTGGCTTTGTTCACAAAATAGACTTGGTATTAATATTCAAAAAAGAACTGAAAACTATTTGTACTAACAATTTTTTAGATACAAGCAAAAATATATTAATGGATAAACCATCCAATAATTCTCTGTGATGATTATAACAAAGAAAAAATTGGTTTTTAAACTAATACAAGTATAACAAGAGAAACCAGTCAATTAACTTATGGAGACAATTGGATCATCATGTCTCAGATGTGGTCTCGAAATCAAACCGACTAAGCCAAGATTTTGATATAGCCTATTAAAAACATATAAAATATGTTGCAGCATTCTACAATATATATATCACATATAAAATTGTGCATAACCATTATGATATGTACAAGAAATGTACACATAAGACAGTCGCTCTAATACATTACAAAAGAATTGATATGGAATGACATGTCTTTGAGAATATGTATAAATCACTAAGCATTCGGCAATCTAGCAATAAATGGTAGAAGTAATTTGGAAAGACTTGTTATAAAATGAAAAACATGAAAGAAACAACTAGACACTAACATCTTAAATCTGTTGGTTAAACTGACCAAATATGAAAAGTATCATGATTAGGTTATTGGTAATTTATTCAAGAAAAAGAGGAAACATATATTATCCCCAAAGCACTAAACTCTAAACATTAAAATATTCTGTGTTCAATAAAGAAAAAGATAACTAATATGTGATCGTTCAGTCGGTTGCGCATATAACAACCAATAACCTAATCAAAACACATCAAAATAAGAATAACCATGCAAAGAAAGACAAAATGATCTGATTCCAGAAAGAAGGATAAAGAAAATGCATGTGTTTGAGCAATCAAGATTAACGAGACATGATGCAAATAAAATAATAATTTATGTACCATTATGGATATCGTGAAACTCTTGAATGTTGTAACGATAGGGAGCACGTACGAGCCCCATCATTGAAAGAAAATGAGGTGGAATAAGTTAAGCCAGTGTAGAGGTGATGGTTGATTCTAATAAATGGTTTAATCTTTATATTCTTAAACCTTTTATAAAATTTTATAAAAGGTTTAATAAAAAGTTTATAACACATTATATTTGTTGTATAATGTCTAATCCTTATATTCTCAAGAATCAAATAACTGGTTGCGTAACTCTCTTTGGTCTGATTTTTAGACTCGATGCTTTATGGGTTAAGTTACTTTGTTTATTCTTGGGTTAATGTTTGTCTTTAGCTTTGGCTCCAAGGACTATCAATGTCCGTTGGCTTTTTGACTCTGGGGTTCTTCGAAAACTCAACGGCTATCGTTGGTGAGTGTTTAATATAATCTCTTATTGTTAAAAAAAAAGTTTGGTTCATCTCATTGTAGATACCTTTCAATCAATAAATATCCCCTTTGTGTTAAACATATGTATTTGAATTCTAAGAGTTGTGCATGTTTCCAGCTTTTAAAATTCTTAACTTATCAAAACCTTTTCTATTAAGTTTTATGGTGTTATACAATCATCATTTGGTTAACTATTCATCTCATTTACCGGCAAAATCAAAGAGAGTTACATAGTAAGTTGATTAAGCTTAATTTCAGTCTAAATAAAATTCATCATCTGATAAAGCAGAGAGAGTTATGCAACCAATTGTTTGATTCTACCAATCTTCTTTATTGATCATGGTCCTGTTCTACATCATTTTAGCTAAGAAACCCGCCTGGCTCTCCCATACACACTCAGTCTGAGATAGACAAATGGAACATTTATTTTTAGTTTTTTTTTTCCTTTTGAGAAAACATTTATTTTTAGTTTCATTGACATAAATGCTTTACATACGGTTTGTTTTCTCCCTCAGTGCTACATATAGTCAAGAATGTTGATGTGATTCAAGAGAAGATGATGACTATGTCTGCTGTTTCAGAGTCGTAGGTAGAGTACGCATCAGTTCCAACGAGAGTGCTTGACCAGCAAGATCTCAGTCCACAAAAAGAACCGCTTCAGGTATTGAATCTTAACCTGGAATCAAGCCTTAGAATAGCCGTCGGGACACTCTCTTCTCTTAGAGACGAGAAACTGGCAGCCTTATATCAACCAACCAAAGAGGTACATAAACCAGAACTGATCACCAAAAGGACAATTAAGCTTCCCTTCCCAGTAAAAACACCTTGTATGCCTATGATAGTTAATTAGTATTCACGTGTAGGGTTGTACTCAACAAACTGTCCGTTTTTAAATGCGGTTTTCCCGTGTTGGTAGAACCAAGTCTTGAACCACCACCACACATTGTTGATCTCGTTCCCTTTCTTCTTAGCCTCTTCTTTATATGTGTATGTCCCAACCATCATCACACCTTCTCTAGGATTGTAAACCATGTCTTCAAAAAAGTTGGGAATCTTGAACTTGTCTCCATATTTGGGCGCAAAAGAGTCTATGTAATCTTCAGATAAATCTTGAGTCAAGGGAGCGACTGGTATGTAAGTGAGTCTCATCTACTCCATGACAGGTATAAACTTGATCTCAGCGGCAACAAGGGGTCCAAGCGTTCCTTGAGACCATGGGATTGCATAGAAGAGATCAGAGTACTCATTATCGTTTGTGGCACAGACAAGTTCCACACCCGCTAAAACTATCTCATAAGCCTTGACGGTGTAAACAAACCGTAGAGGTGAGAGCTTCCTTCAATACCATATCCATTAATGAGTCCAACAACAGCGAGAGAGAGGTTCATGTGGACAGTGGCACGTGAGATCTGTCCCATTTTGACGAGAGTCTCCACTCTAGCAATCATCTTCGCCGTGTTGATTTCAATGATGTTGCGGAACTCTCCCAAGTCAACCCCCGGGCTCTCTTGTAGTCAATGTTCCTCATTAATACAGTGATCCATGTCTTACGTGCATTGCTAGCAAGACCGTCCTTGGATGTGTCCCTCTCTTTAAGCCGTTTGCTGACTTTCATGGCGTTCTGGTCGTGTTCCTTGAAGCATTTCTCATAGGATTTGGACTAAGACCACATGCCACCGAGGTAGGTGAGGAAGTAGAGTGTGGCTCAGATTTAAAGGACGATGAAAATGACAATGAGCCATCTGAAATTGACAAAGCAATCAACCCATGTCTTCTTTCTCTTTCTCCTTACAAGTGGTGCTTGAAGATGACATGGAAGTCATATGGGGCCGATATGCCGAATATATTTTGAAGATACAGAAACATGATAGCTCTCAAAACTAAGAGAAACACATAGACTACAAGACCTAATCGCCGTAAAATACGTTTTTTTTCTTGAACATTTGTAGAGTGCCTACCGTGATCATAGGTACACATTAATTTTAACTAATGCTTTATATATGTCATATACTAATATATGTTGTCAATTAACATATTTGATATGTTTTCTTTTACAGATTACATCAACAGGTTGGAAGAAATGGTTTAATTGCAAGGATTGATATTGGACATGGTGTTTCAACAATGACCATGGTTGAGTCCATAGGTCTTATCAATGAGCTACGCAGAAAAAGAATTTACAGAAAATTTGAAAAGTAATTTTTTTAAATTTTTATGTTTTATTATTATTTAGAAAGAGACCAGTTGCTTCAGTATCTGCTACAAGAGGAGTAGATATAGGAATAATGTTGGCTTCCGCAGCAAGTAGTTGCTTCAGGATTTGTTTGACTGATCAAGTGAATCAACGATGATCTCCTTAATAAATTCATTTACATGGTTGTCATTATCTTGGCTTTTTCACAAAACAAACTTGTTTTTAATACTAAAAAAAATACAAACAATTTTTCTCTGACACAAACATAAATTTTACATTTTAAAAGTAGTATTGAATAATCGCCAAGTGGTCAAACCTATACACAAAAACAATTGATTCACCTATGGAGACAATATAGCACCATGTCTCAATGAGACCTCGAAATCAAACTGACTGATCCAATATTTTGATATAACCTATTAAAAGCATATAAAATATCTTGCATTCTACAACTTATATATCACATATAAAAATGTGCATAGCCATGATAATGGCATGTACAAGCAATGTACACACAACACTCTAATAATTACAAAAGAAATGATATGGAGTGACATGCCCTTCAATTCCTGCGAGAATTTCAATAACTAATTTAGCATTCAAGCATCTAGAATAATTTGGCAAGACTTGCGACATAATGAAAAACATGAAATAAACAACTAGGCATTAACATTAACATATTAAATCCAATGATTAAATTGATTAAAGATGAAAAAAATATCATGATTAAGTTATAGGTAACTTGCTAAGAAAAAAGTGAATAAACATAGATTTATGATCTTCATCAGCTGATTTAATCAAAAAAATATTAAGAATATTTTTCAAGATTATGATCGTCAGCGGTTGATTTAATCAAAAAAAACCTTTAACAAAAAAAAAGGAAATAATTGTTAGAATTACAATTTTGAATTATATAAACAAAGAGTTAACAATTAGAATGTAGAGTCAAAGTGGCTCTGAGATACATGAGGCTGATATAATTATGAACTATAATACTAAATAATTAATACATATATTTAATAAGACCATCAATTAGGCCTCATGGACATTGATATATGCGGGCCAAGCAATGCTAGGCCTTAAAGCGCATGCGATTCATCAGAGTAACCACGGATGGTCCCTTGTCTATGTTGGAGACCACCTTGGAAAGAAGTGAGCTTTTGTAAGAAAGTTGGGGTCCATGTGGTTGGAGTAGTAGAGAACATATATCAGCGGTTTGTGTCAACCGTTAGCGGATCTCAAGTTCATGAAGCTGCTGCATACAGAACATGGCTCCTCTGTTAACGTGACAGTAACAAAAGACATAATGATATATGGTGTTTTTGACATCATTGTACATATGTTTTCAAAAAAAATTTAGTCTTTTATCGAGTCTATCTAGTTCTTTTTGAGTTCTTTCAAGTCTGGAGTAGATTGCAGAGTTGAAGATGGGTGCATGAAGAAAAGATGTCATATTTGAAAGATTTCCCGCGGAACAGCATGGCGGAGCTGACAATTGTTCTTCTCAAGGAACAGTCCGAGCGATTGTTCTCGACATTAAGGAAAAATCCAAGTTATTTTGGGAATTTTCCCTAGCCACACCACTTCTTCTCTAACCTAATGGCACCTTCATATAAAAGCGTCTCTATCATTTATTTTATTTTTTACGCTTGTTTTGCAAAAGACCTAGACTTGTTTTGGTGGTTTGCACTTGTAAGGAAAACGACTTCATTTCTCATCTAGAAAAGATTACTCCCTCCGTTTTGGAATCATCTTTTTCATACTTATTAAGAAAACACGTAAATTTTTGATAATAAATGTATAACTTTCCGTGTTTAGCTATTAATGTTTTTGAAATTTACAATTTGACATTATTACATATATTGAAAATATAAAATATTGATCTTTTAGAAACATAATATTTTTCTAAAACATGGATAATTTAGAAATGGAAGGAGTATTTTGAACCCTCTTGTTTTGATTTCAATTTACTTGCGGTAGTATTCAGAAATCATGTCTTTGGTATCTAGTATGATGTCTGAATAGTCATATAACTTGTCTAAGGTTCTAGGGTCTTGATCGCATGAGCTAAACATAGAGCAATTCATTATGTTATCTTCATTCATATCAACTCGTACTGCTTGCATTAATCTTATCATTTAATGTTTGAATCTAGGTCTAATCAACTCGCTAACCGCGTAGAAGATGACTTGAAAATGTATGAACGAGCTGAGCAATCCTAATCAACGAAAGTAGATATTATGGTGTTTAGTGAACCTATCGGACTTGATGTCTAATGCTTGCCATCACATCTTGTTTCAAGCGAGAACTGCCCATGACAGTTGATTGTTCTATTTGAGTGAACCGAGTTTTAAATTGTGCTTAGTCGTACTTGAATAATTGTTTGACTCAGTATTGACACCCGATGAAGTAACACTAGACTAGCTTTTTATTAAATTTGTATTCTTTAATTAATCTTGTTACTTGTTTTTTACGAAACCACAAAATTAAACTCCACTATTATTTTAGCTTATAGTAGAACCAATAAAATAAAGTGTAAACTGGACGTCCTATGAAATTGACTCTAAACATATTACAAAAACACTGTTGACTTCACAGGAGTAAAGCTTCATTTTTAGTGTATCACGTAATCTCTTGCATAAGAGAGAACGCACTAGAGCTTCTCAATGTCTTGGCTTACAGCGAAGTGATTGACCGCAGTAGAGGTGGTGCAGAGAGTGTTACTGCGATCATGCAGAGTGTGTAGGGAGATGGGAGTAACGTTTCTTGGGAGTTTTTCTTTGTATCCACAGCTTTGCAAAGCAGCTGAACAAGGTAAGTCGTACTTTGAGGGTGACAACAAGTGTTTTGTTAGCGCACCCGCGCTTAAAGCATCAACTGTTTCCGTGTATATGCGGTTTTGGATATTGCAACAACTAGATCCAGACTCGAGACAATACACATCAAAGGGGCTTAGGTCTGAATCTTTGACTAGACGAAAACTAGTCTTATTAACTAAGATAAATGTTTGGACACAAAAGCTAATACGAGACGCATCCATGTTTTTTTGTTGTTCTCTTTGTAACATGACCATAATGACTAAAGGATTCATCGTCTACACGGCCATCTGTCGAATGGAGTGACACCAACGGTCGTATGCTGGGGTGAGATCGGGCCACTCGGAGGCTGATACTGAGAAATCTTGGAGCCAATTTGTGAGCAATATTTCTTGATCCAATGCAGGCAATGTCGAGATAGCTTTGTCTATGGCTCGTTCCACCTCAACTCTCTCGTAGCCTGTCAGCACGGGAAACGCTAGCCCGTTCCTAGCGTGGCTAAATAGAGGTAGCCAGTTTGCAAGGAGTCTAAACTTCACTTGTCCTGGAACCTGTGTTGTGTCTCGTGCTAACTCTCCAATTAAGAGCGCTGCAAAACATTAGTTACTAGTAAACATCGGACCATGCATGTAGCAAGGACCTACGTCTTGGAACCTAAATTTTATAAACCTTTTGGACGATGTAAGATGTTGAATTAATGTGCATAAAATTGTGGTGAAATAGTTTTGAGCACTTAATAAAAAGCTTTTACTTAGTGGCATCATATTTAATAAAAATGTGGTGAAATGTTTTTGAGCACTAAATAAAGTCCAAATAGACAGTAAATGCCATTACTTACCAGAAATCTTGACCATAAGGCCTTGAACCCTAGGAGCAGCCGTGAGAGACAAGGAAGCTAAACCGGAAGCATAACTCCACCGTTTTATACCTTCTTCAATCGCACCATAACGCCTAAGTTTCTCTGTCATCCACAGCAGCTCCTCCGCCAGCTTCTCAACAGCCAACTCAACCTCATTCTCCTGAGAACCACCCGCTCTCACCAACGCAGACTCCCTCCTCTTACTCTGCGATAACAAGTTACCGGCCATATCGGCCAAGGACCTGGCCGTGTTGATTGCTGTTGTCAGCCCTCTCACAGAGGAGGCAACATAGCCTCCTAATGGGAGGGCGCTAACCAGACGTAGAGGCAGACCACCGAAGGACTCATCTGCGGTTCGAGAGCGTTTCAAGGAGTCCTGCAAACGCGCAGTTGTGCGTGCGAAGGAGGACGCGAGGGCCGTTCTATTGACGTCGAGTAGCTCCGCGTTGCAGCTCAGGGCGTTCTCTTCCATGATCTTCTCCGCCATTCCCATGGTGAAATGGTATTTTCTTGAGGTTACTGGAATCTCATTCATCAGCGCTAGTACCTACTCGTAGACACATATTATGACGTATAAATGGCAAATTAAAACCATTAATAGAGAACATAGTCGATGTAATTATTCAATATATGCAAGTTTTGCATAACTATATATTCATCTAACTTAACGAACAATATATACTTTTTTTGCAAATTTATCAGTTTATGAATAGTTATGATAATTAGTTAATTAGTCCTGATCCATTAATTAGGAAGTACCAATCATCGAGCCTATGATTCATCCGCTTTCCTCTTTGTTTTCATGTATGCCGTGGCACTATGCATGTTATCCACGTGGAAATTATAGATAAAATGTCCACGTGAGTCCCCTCGTGTTCCAAAAATAGCAAGCTCCAAAATCATATTATATGATGGATACTAGGCCTGGACGTTTTTAACTCAATCCGAAGTACCTATCAAAACCCGAACCGTAAAAACCGAAACCGAATCCGAACTGTTATACAAAAATATCCGAACGAGACTTATGAGCTTAATACTTTGGTGTTTGGTTAGAATCCAAACCGAACCGACATCCGAACTAGGATCCGAAAAGATCCGAAATTAGTTAAATATGTTAAAGTTTTTATATATTTAAGATGATTTAGATATTTTAGGATATTCAAAATATTTTTTTAGTTTGTTTTAATTGTTATTTTGAATACTTTTTAGTTAATTTAGATAGTTTAACTAATTTTTAATTAGATTTGTAAACAATTTATATATTTTGAAAAAATAATTGTCAATTTTTAAAGTTTTAAAACAAATATTTTTGGACGATTTTAAACATTGGTTAAATCCGATCCGAACCGAACCTGAAAGGAACCGAACCGAAATCAATCTGATAATTAGTAAAACCCGAATAGTACTTCTGAGCATAACATCGAAAATCCAAAAATTCGAATTATTTGGACCGAAACTGAACGGTCCACCGAACGCCCAGGCCTAATCGATACAAATAGAGAAAATATTATATTTCAATCAAAGATCGGGTTATGGCGTTATGCAAACAATAACACACAAGACTACATGTGCATATTATGACCGTCATGGCTTAATTGGACCCAAGCAACCAAGCGAATCTTGTTATTCAAATCCAAATAAAGACGTTAAACGTAAAAAAACAAATTCACCAAGCAAACTTAAAAATAAATAAAACGTTAATGTTAATTAACAACAAATAATAAAGGGTTACAAACTAACACTTACGTGACAAAGTGCTCTACCGAGAGAGCTGACGGAAGGTGCATCAACGCCGTCAGCCATCATCATACTTAAATTCCCCGACCCTGAATACTTCACCAACGCCGTTGATGACGTCGACGACGAGGACGGAGCTGAAACCGGTACCAACGCGTTCTCCGCCACCGCGGTGAGAAGACCCGAAGCGAAACTGAAGGCATGATAAGAATAACCATAAGCAGAATAAGATAAAAGATGGGAGTAGAAGGAAGATAGTCCAAGAAAACCCTAAGGACCCAAAGGGAGAGCCACGCTATTATCATAGACATGAACCTGAGTTGGTCCGAAGCCGACCACCGCCTAGAAGCCAAATCTGGTGTGGAGGCGGTGGAGGCGACGGAAACGAGAGAACGAGCGGCGGTGTTGACGGTGGTCATGAAGATGGAGTTGAGAAGACCCGTCGTGGGACGGTTGTTTCTGTAAGTGTACTCCAAGTATTGTAGCTCCCTTGACGACGACATTCCCTTCTTTCACTTTTGTTGTTGTCTCTCTCAAAAAGAAAGTTAACAATAGTACGACCGGTTATGTTTGTATATATAGAAGTTGGTTTGGATATTTCTTCTTTTCGAAGTATGAGATGCACCGCCTATGATCTGTGTGTGTTCTAGTCGTCGTGTAAGCATTTGATGTACTTTCGGTAAAATTTTGTCGGGTCATATGCGTCGTCGTTTCCTCTTTTCCCACATAGGTAAATGATAATCTGGAAATTGTTAAATTCCTCTTTTTTTTTTCAGACAGTGCGTTGAAAAATTATTGTTGAAGTACACGTAAGTGTTGGTTGATATGCACATTAAGCCGGCCAAACGTGAGCTACAAAAAAAGTTTTCCAACAGAGGTAGAATATTGAAATTGATATAATCCGGATGCAAACTTGGTGATAACCAAGTTGGAGGAAAAATATAGTCATTGTAATACACTCATTTCGAGTTTTTTATTTACTAATACATGAGATACATTATATATAAAAAGGAGGAACAAATGAAAATGTCATGAGCTGAAGTTTTTTTTTTTTGCCAAAAGGTTGAAGTTCATTTAAAAAAATGATGCTGGTTTGTAATCTTACAAATTAAAAAGATCATACTAGGATCAGCTCTTGCAAAAAAGATAAAAAAGAGCTAGGCCTAGAAACAGAGGAGTGCTAAAGAACAATCCTACTCATACAAGAGCCACAACTCCATTGCCTTCCGGAAATTTGAGTTGTTTCTTTTACCAAGAATAACATCACGGATGCTACGGTCGATTGTTTTGAAAATCATAGCAGGTGGAGTTATGACGTTGTTATGAGCTGAAGTTTATATGCTCTTAATGAGTATCAAATGCTGAATGAAGATATCTACGGTGAGCCCTTGAATAGCTTCGGCCAACCTCTGCGAACATCAAAAGATCCCATGAATCTAGCAACTCTACATAGCACTTATTAAAAAAATTCTCCCTGCTTCTAAACTCAATGTTTTAAAATCACTAACCCAAATGTTTTGCATGTCCCAGATAATCTCGAATAACCCAGCCAGCTGACAGCTGTTACTAGGGGTGGGCAAAAAACCCAAACCGAACCGAACCAAACCAACCAAACCGAAGTTAAACCGAACCAAACCAAACCGTGCTCTTTATGTAACCCAATTGGTTCATGTTTTACTCAACCCGAACGGTTTGGTTTGGTTTGGGTTTAAACCGAACCAAACCGAACCAAACCGATAATCCAATATATATATAGTAAAAATATATATGATATATATATATGTATTAACATATTGCAAATTTTAGTTAAAGTTTCGTTTTTCATTTTTCATAATTTCCATATCCTTAAAAAAAAATATAAATACGATTCAAATAATACTATTATATATAAAATCATGTAGCATAAGTTTTTATATTCTCACTCTTATCGTTTATGAGTTGATTGTTTTTTAATAAAAGTATAAAACTGATGCCTTCATATTTTATAACCAACCCGAACTACACCGAACCAAACTAGACCATTATAATGTAAACCGAACTAAATCTAAACCAAACCAAACTGAACCGAACCGAATTAAACCCAAACCGAACCCAAACCAAAGCTACTTTGGTTTTAATTGGTTTGAGTTTTATAAAACCCAAATTACCCAAATCAAACCGAACCCAAACCGAACCCGAAACTAAACCGAAATGCCCACCCCTAGCTGTTACTGTATTTGTTTGTAGATTAAAAGCAGCATCTTAGTTGCACTTCACCAATCCATAACCTGGACGGGTCCATTTCTTGTTTCCATTTTTGTGTATATGCAATTTCCCAATTAATCAAAGTAGCCGGTTTCGCTTTTATAAGCGTACATATTAAATTGTTTTTGGCCTTTCATATGTTCCAAAGAATCAAAAAGGTTTAAGAGTGCAACTGAGATGCAATTTTACGGAATAATTTTTCCATGAAAGCTTAATTCGTGTACATTTTAAACGGTTAAATAAACAAATGAAAACATATTACATTTCTTTTCATATCATTTCATATTATTCGAGGAAAACAAAACATTCATTAAAAACATTATTCCACGTCAAAAAAGTTCTAAAATAAATAGAAGGCTAACTTCATTTCATTAAATTTGATAGATAAATATTCTTATCATTTCATCTATTCTTTTATTAGTTACCAGTTATCGTATTTTTTTGTAGGATGTTAAATTCATGCTTTATATTTGTCTCCAAATCTCAGTCTGAATAAGGTACAAACATAAATGATAAATCTATTCACACATGTAATTCTTACTCAACCTATATTAGGCTTATAATAATTGGTCCAACATCGTGGTCACTTGTGAAGAAGATCTTTTTTTTTTTTTGCCAAGAATTTGAATTTCATATAAATATGAGAAGAGTTTGTAAGATTTTACAAAATATTTAAAGCTAGATGGGATGCACTTTGGCAAAAAAGGATACAAACAAAGTGTAACCCATAACAAAAGACTTTCTAATCATTCATCAGCCAAGACAGCATAAGGTTCTTGAAACTCTTCTTGCTGTGCTGTTTCCCCAAGATTGTATCTCTGATATGGCGATCAATGAGCTTATAAAACGTTTGAGGTGTAGACGAGATTCCGTCATGCAGACGTTTGTTCCTTTCCCCCCAGATACTATAGATAGTTGCATGAGCAACAATTTTTTTAAGTATCAGTGGAGTAGTGGAATCCCTGAGAGATAACCACTCAATAAAAGATGTCCAAGTGATGAAGCATGAGTGAGTATACCCCAATCTACTCAGATTCAAAACCCAAACCTGTTTACTGATATCACAACGCATGAGCAGATGGTCACGGGTCTCCGGCGCTGAGTCACAGAGGCAACAGTTTGATGAAACTCCAAGGCCCCAGCTTGCGAGCCTCACTCTAGTTGGCATCCTATCGTTCTGTGCGATCCACATGAGGAAAGCATGTCGAGGAGTTGCCATTTTGAACCATACACTGTTTGACCAAGTGACTGCAGGAGCTCTGTTTCTAATCGCCTCCCATGTGAAGAAGATCTTGAGTTTGTAGAAAAAGTCTCCAAGAAAACTGATGCTCTCTCTCCAACACGATTAGTCTTGTGAAGAGGCAGAGATGACACAACTGACATCACCTATAGCTGAAAAATCTTTCAGACTCTGATGATGATGAGACCAATACGGCAATATTTTCTATCATTAGTAACAAGCCTCACTGTAAAAAGAATAAGAATCACAAAAATATAATATCTCCTATATATTAAAAGAAAAATACATTATCATTTAATGCTTTCATATTACATTGAACAAGTGTAAGCTTCACATCAATTTTAATTTGAATATGCTAACGTGTCAGCCTTACAAACATACTTTTTTTTAACTCCACCGCTGACAAATTAATGTGTTCACACTAATTTTTTTTTTTTTGTCATTAGAAATTCAAACGAGTTTCATCTCAAAGAGTTTATGGCCAAAACAATGCCACACTTAAAACAAATAAAATGGAAACCAATAGGCCCCAAAAGGAAACACCCAAACAGTCGGGAGAGAACCAGAACCTTGCCTTGAAACTCAAGCTAACGCAGAAGGCAGCTAAAAAGGCCAAATATATCAACAAGTAGATGCCTCTCTAATTAGTAAATCAGACAACCAACGGGGGCCACCCGCAGCGACATACGACTGAACCAGATGATCCCTGGTAACACTATCAGCAATAGCAGCGGCTGCCTGGTTGCAGGTGTCAGACACCAGAGATAAACTACTCTTTGGCACCGAGTAGATATTTTTGAAAACATCATAGCACATATAGTAGTAGGATGGGAACTCTACCGGGTTATTAAGAGCATTTGCAGCTTCCTGCGAGGAGAATTCAAAAACTATATCCTTGAGCTTGAGATCCTGGACTGCTGTTGATGCCCAAGACAAGGCCAAAAGGGAAGCATGAGCCTTTGAAACAACTCCACTAAAGGATCTTCTACTATGAAATAAAACCTTGCCCCTTGTGTTCCGAATGATCCAGCTTGCACCGCTAACAGATGAAGGAGCCGCCCAAGATGACCCGATGTTACATTTCAGGAATGAACCTTGAGGACGTAACCAAGTAATTGTGTCTCCCGGACCAATAGGTGAAGGCTTTAGGCACTCTGGAAGCAAACCCTGTAAATTCAGCCAAATAGTAGCTTCTTCTCTCGCCTTGGTGATAATCTCAAGCGCTGACGACTGTACTTGTTCAAAACATAGCTTATTTCTTGCTTTCCAAATGTGCCACAACACCCAGGGAAAAGCCAGACGAACCAAACCACCTATGGTCTGTCTCTGACACACTAATTTTTTTAAACAATTTTTTCCTGCATGTTTAACATTTGTATTAATGAACTGAAAATTTATTTGTACAACTACTGAATAATATCATTCTGAAAGAAAGAAATTACAAAATTATTAAGATTCACATCAACTAAAACGCTGGAATAAGAATGTTTTTAGAAATTGAAAGTTTCATATCTTGCCGAACTTAGTAATGGTTGAGGTTTTTGTACACAAATGCAATAAATAATTGTGATTGATTATAAATTAAAGAAATTGAGGTTAAAAAACACCAAACACAAAGTTGGACTTTTAGTTTAGCCAAATATTGCTTTTTTTACGGAATTTTCATATGAGACCAAGAATTAGAAACATAATCAGATTGCTAGAAAAAATTAGAAATTAAAAAGTTTTAAAAGAAAAAAGTTCATGAAATCGATTAAAAACATAATTCTGGTGCCGACTAAAAAGATCACATTATTTTTCATGCAACTCTAAAATTTTTCACTCTATTATATCATATTTGTATTATATTTATCAAAATTTATAAAAAAAATACACGTTATTGATTATAGACTACGTCAGTTTTGCAACATGCACAACAATATTAACACAATGTCCAACTATTTTTATTGGTATTCTTAAAATATGGTTCAATAATTATGTATGTTAAATAAGCTCAGACTATTTGTTTTACATTTGTTTAGGTTGCTTTATATTATTAGAAGAAAGTAAGTCTGTGTAAAATATCTGGATCCAAAGAACCAAACCAAAGTAGATTTGAAAATAATACTAAGCATAAACTAAAACTGATTAAGTATTCTGATGGATCTAAAAGTTTTTTTTTTGAAAGTCTGATTAATTATGCTATTACAATGATGAGAACGTTACATAGACGATTTTACAGCCGACAATTCTACCACCTTGTGAGAATACACGCCTGACTGCATCATTCCGAGCCGTCCTATGAGATCCATGTTCGATGGTACGCCTGCACCAAACTGAAGATCTCTTGTAACCTATTTCTCCATAATCTGCATAATTTGGTATTTTCTGGGGTTTGAACCCCAGACCTCCGGATGTAGAAGCATTAATGAACCCTTAGTCAAACCACTGGACCAAGGGGCTTAATGGATCTAAAAGTTTAATATCCAGATAACCAGATATGAATTTTATCTACACTAAAATATTTTGGATACAAAAATTATCTAAATCACAATTATATACTTAAATATGTTAATTATTTTAATTTTTTTATTTATTAGACATTCAAAAATATGAAAGTATCTAAAAATTATCAACAAAGTCACAAGTAAATATCTAAAAGTAACAGAATATATTCAAAATATTGAAAATGTTTATTTGTGCTCCATCCAAATATTTAAATTGAACTAATTTTTATGTAAATTGAAATATTTAGTTTTATATTATTCATATTTTTATATTTTATATTATTTTATTTTGTATTTTTAAGATTTAAGTATATTTAGATTTTTGTTAAGAAAATACATAATTAAAAATGAGTATCCGAACTCGAATCCAAACCGAACTTTCAATGATTTGAACCAAATCCAAACCAAAATTTATAAATATCCGAATAAGATTTAAATTTTTAACTCTAAATATCAAAAATCCAAATATATCAACTGAATCTAATAAATTATTTTATTCTGAGCACAACTAGGGTTACTATCTAGTTGTTATTCATCAACAAAAACAATGGAATCAATGAACCAACAAAATCTCTCTCAAAGAAATAAGATACAGGAAAAAAAAAAAGAACTGACCTTGTCCATAAAATAGATAAATAAGATAAATAAAAATAATCAATGGACATATTTATCTCTTTGAACATAATTATCTTGTTGAAATAGATAAATAAAAATAAGATAACCATAAATTTAGAAACCGCCCTAGAAAATAATTATTTATATGTTTTAACCTAACTTATATGTCTATAGTCTATATATATATTACGTTGGTAAGTTAGAAACCCCCAATTTCTCTCTCAAGAAACACAAAACGATGACTATTATCTCCGACCTTTCATGGGATTTGGTTGAGAAGATACTCTCTAGGGTTCCCATAATTTCTTTAGGAGCGGTGAGATCCACTTGCAAACGATGGAACCGTTTATCCAAAAATAGGCTTTTGTGTAAAGCAGAAGCAAGGAGGCATCAGTTTCTACGCTTTATGGTGAAGAACTATAAGCTTTGTTCAGTGAGATTCGATCTCCATGGAATCCTCGACGGAGAAGAATTCGTGGATCCATCTATTAAGGAGATCACCGTCGTTGATTCATTTAATCAGGTCAAGGTAACCCAAGTATTTCATTGCGATGGCTTATCCTTATGTGTTACCAAGGACAAAGAAGAGAACAAAACTAGCCTCGTGGTCTGGAACCCATATTTAGGACAAACCAGATGGATTCAAGCCAGAAATGACTACAACAGGTTAGACCTTTATGCACTCGGATATGACAATAATCGTAAACACAAAATCTTGAGGTTCTTGGATACTGGCTCCTCTTACAAGGTTACGCTGTACGAAATCTACGATATTAGTTCTGATTCATGGAGAGTTCTTGATATCACTCAGGAATGGGACATAATGTTGTATCATCGTGGTGTGTCTTTGAAGGGAAATACTTATTTTTTTGCAAAAAAAAAAATACTACTCGTAGATGGACCGGTAGAAATAGCCGAGCCCCATGCTATCTTACTTTCTTTTGATTTTACAAAAGAGAGATTTGGACCGCCTTTGTCTCTACCGGTTGAGCACTATGTTGGCGATACTGGGGCACTCTCTTCTCTTAGAGACGAGAAACTGGCAGTCTTGTATCAGCCCACAAGTATGTCTGACGTGCAGATTTGGGTGACGACTAAGATTGAGCCCAGTGCAGTGTCTTGGGTTCCCTTTTTAAAAATTGACGTGGAACCATTCACAGGTTTCGGATTCCAGTTTCACCATGATGGTGCCAGTTTCTTCATTGACGAGGAGAAGAAAGTCGTTGTAGTTTTTCAAATAGACGAATCTGAAATGACCTGCTATGACACAGCTTACCTCATTGGGGAGAATGGATACTTTGAAAAAGTAGGTCTTGGAGAAGCTGAGAAACCCCAATGGTCGGCTAATAACGTGGGAGAATATTGCCCACTTGTGTGCTCTTGTTCCTTTGTTCCAAGTTTAGTGCATATCAACAACGAATCTGCAGGAAGCTAGACTTAAAAACCAAAAAGGAAGGAAACAAAGAAGATCGTCACTAACTATGATGACAATTACTTATTTGTTTTTTCATCTCTTCCATTTGTTTTTGTTTTATTTTTCATTTTTAAATCTCTTTTGGACAAAACTATTGGTAATTTCTATTATTTAGTTAAACAAGTTTTAGATGATCAGAAATTTTATCGTCGGATTTGCTCTCTATCCTTCACCGGGTAAATGAAACGATATAGTAGCCAGCCTCTCTGTACGTAGCTTTACTTACGATTTTTTTGGTATCTTTACTTAAGATTATATTCAAACAATAATTCACGCAAAGTAGTATAATGTATTCTCCCAACAACCATGTAGTAAGTATGTGGTACCCTTAAATTGTGGAAAGTCGGAAGTAAAGCAAGCATCAAAATATTATCGCCACTCCAAATCTAATAGTGGAAACTTTGACAGAGTAGCATAATAGAGTCCCCGCTGATCTGTCATCTTTACTGACAGAACTGCATCCAGGACGTTCAAGAAGAATGTGATTATAACAGGTCAGCCATATGAATGAGAATGATCAGAGTATCATTGCATGAAACTGCTAATGGATCCCAGACCTTAATAGGAAAAGCTAGCAAGACCTTAAGTAGATATAGGAATTAATAACAAATTTACAGCATTAGTTGTTTATTAACAAAGTATGAAATTGTACCATCCACATGATTGCCAAGAAAAGAGAGCAGTTTATCAATGGAACTTTCCCATCTTTTCAACCTATAGAACACAAAAAAACTTGTAAAAAGAGAAGACAACAGAGAGTTGGCGACCACATAACTTAAAGTTTCCTTAAGTGTTGTATTTTCATTCAGCAAAAGATGCTTAGAAGAGAAAATATAGACCCTTACGAAAGTAAAAAGGACTAACCTTGGAGTGTTTTCTAACAAGATAATGTTCAATGAAAGTATGCCGCAAACTAACAAGTAGAGATGTCAAATGGGCTTAATGACCATGGATTAACCAAGACCAAATTCATATGGTCTGATCATATTAGATCCAAGAATTAAAGTTGTTCAATTGGACTGAACCCCATTTAACTCCAAATTAGATGAGGTAAAACCATTTGGACATGGGTTTTCAATAAACCTATCAATATAATGTTTCTAAGTTGAGAAAAAAAATTAGAAAATAAAAATCAGAAAATAAAAAACAATGTTTTCCCGTCAAATTTGTAAAATCATGTTTTTTTTGCAAAAAATCGCAAAATTATTTTTTTCCGCCAAAACCACAATATCGTGTTTCCCGTCATAACCGCAACATCGCGTTTTCCGCCATAACCGCAAAATTACGTTTTTATGCCAAAACCCTAAAATTACGTTTTTTCTGCCAAACCCGCAAAATTATGTTTTCCCACCAAAGGCGTAAAATTGTGTTTTCCCGCCAAAACCGTACAATCGCGCTTTTCCCGCCAAAACCGTAAAATCATGTTTTCTCACCAAAACAGCAAAATCACGTTTTCTCGCCAAATTTGCAAAATAATGTTTCTCCGCCAAAACTGTAAAATAACATTTTTCCGCCAAAACCGCAAATCACATTTTCCGGCCAAAACCATAGAGTCATGTTTTCCCGTAAAAACTACAAAATCATGTTTTCCCGTCAAAACCGTAAAAATCACGTTTTCTGCCAAAACTGCAAAATCGCGTTTTTCCGCTAAAAACTGCAAAGTCAGGTTTATTTATGAACCTAATTAAGCTTGGGCGCTCGGGTTCGGATCAGGTTTTTTAGATTTTGGTTCTATTTTGTAACACCTCCTAGGTCTCATTCTAATAAATTTATGAGTATAAATCAGATTCTGATATAACACTTCGGTTTCAGATCAGTATATATCCGAAGTAACCATATATCTTTCGGATTCGGATTATATCGGATCGGTTCGGATATATCCAAAGTAAAATCTAAAAATTTAAAGTAAAACATAAGAAATATATACTTCTTTGTATATAATGGAGTATTTAAAGTATTTATTTAAATTTTAAATACTTATTGTTAGATATCATATCCAAATAAATACATATTTATGTTTCAAATATTTATATTGTATAATAATTTGGACATTCAGATTGGTTTCTTTGGATATTTTTCAGATCTTTGGGTTTTTGGGTTATCCTCTCGGGTTCAATTAATAACACTTCGGGTTCATATATGTTTTGTAACACCATATAAGATCCATTTGGGTTTTTTTTACATTTCAGGCAAGATATAGATCGGGTTTTTCGGTTCGGATTCGCTTCAGATTACGGATTTTATGCCCAGCCCTAAACCTAATCTATACTTTTTATAAATTTAGTATGTTAAACTTGATTTTTAATTGGACCCTGCAGAAAACCCATTTGGAATGGTTCCATTTTGGGTGTGGACAGAGTGCAATTTGCAATTTGCAATTTAGCAAATAATGTCTAATAAACTGATTTGTTCATTTGGAAATGTCCATTTGGACATGGACAGTCCATTTGACAACAAGTGAAACACTCTGATTGACGATGTTATAAACAACTGTGATGTTATATAGAAAAACTTAGTGGCTAAATATCCATGATTTAAATGTGATTCAACTTTCTTACAAATTTATTTAATTGATATATCTTAGAGATTACAAATCAAGTGTGTTTGTACTAACTAAGCAGACCTATTTATATTCAGTCGAGAAAATTAACATCCTCGATGTCAGTGATATTCAACCCACCACATTGCCAAACTGGAGGAATCGATGATGATATTTCTCCCATATATACAATGCTAACGCGATCGTAATGATCTGTAAATTCATACAATCCAGGTATTACACAATAACTTGGACAACACTGAAAAAAACTTGGACAACTCTGCAATCAAGAGAATATACACAGCAAATTGATTGGGAGACTATCGCTACGAGGAAGGCTTACGCCTCTGGTTTAGCACAAGAGCTTCATAGTGAAATGTTATTGTGTTCTTGATTCGAAATTGATAAAATATGTTTTGGCTTTTTTTAATTTAAAATTGCAATTCCGACTAGTACTCTACTATATAACTTCATCAAAAACATCTACTATCACTAACTTCAAACGGAAATTTTCATTTTCCTTTGTTTGCCACTCAAAGTATACCTCCTAAGTTGCACCATTCGTTTCTAATCATTTAATTTAATGGCTTATATGTCCCCTCTCACATCTGCTTAACACCACTTTTTTTTCCTGAGAAAAGATATTGGGATCATCTTCGATATTCCCGTATCTTCTATGATATTCTCGTATGTACTTTTGTATAGTTTCCTTTTCTCTGTACTGCCATAACTAGGGCAATAGGTTAAAGGTGTGTACATATATATAGGCCGATTGGCTGAGGAATAAGAAACAGACTTCTGCATATTTTGTCAAAAGAAGTCAATGAATTAATCTTTTGTACCCATGCCAGCATTTGTCATAGCAGCTCTGTTTCTCTATATAAATTTTTCTATACTTTTATATACTCACCTTTTTTATCTCACAGACATCGTTATGGGGAAAAACATCTGCCTCTTGCTTCACTCTCCTTTTTTCTCTAATCCCTCACTAATATATCATAACCAAAAGTTAATACCGAAACATATCTATTAAGTTGTGGAAACATAAAATATTGTCTAGCTTACTTTGTACATTCATCGGCAAAAATTTCAAAAGAGTAAGTAGAGGCAGCAGTAGCTCTCACAATGAGCTTGTGAGGAACATGTGAGAATATATATCAATGCAGGTAAGTGATCAACTTGTTTTTTTTTTTTTTTGAAAAAAGAATGCTGCCCGTTTTCCAGGTAAAAAAATTGTTTTCGTTGTTTCTCTCTGCTCTGCCTATATTCATGAGCAAAGAACCAAGTTCTAGTTTTGACTTGTCCGACTCTGCGTGATCCCCCGATGTAGTGTACATGAAGATAATCAAAGGTGCCTTGGATGAGGCTGCACCAGTGCTGGTCCGAGTGCATTTGGCGCCTAAAGTGAATTGAAAAATGCTGCCCCATGATCATATTAATAAAGTAAAATTCTTATCGGCCATTAAAATCAAACTTATAATAAATTTTATACGGCTTTAGAATTTTTTTTAAAATTATAAAATTTTACAAAAGAAATAGTGAAAAAGCAAGAGAAAACATGTATAAGAAAAGTCAAAACTGTAGAGATTAATAATAAAGGTAATTTAATGGCCGTAGCCAATTGAAAAAAAAAATAAGAATGCAGTTTTGTCCTGAGAAAAATGAATTGTCAAGTTATCAATGTCTCAATACTAAGAGTAATCAAAATTTTTAAATTAAAATTTATTTAATTATGGATTTGTGATATATTATGTACTCCAAAAAAGATAATTACTTGTTAGAAAAAGAAATAAGAATTGATGGTCGAATCTGTTAGATATCAGATAATAAAAAAAAATACCAGGTTCAAAATCTTTTAAATTGGTCAAAGGGAAAAAAACTAAGAAGCTGGAATTTCGAACTTGCCATCTGCAGCACACATTTACAAGCACACAACTACCTTAGAGCATTTCCAACCTAACTGCATATTTTATTCTATTTTGCTGTAAATTATGCTGTTGGGTTGGAAATGCTCTTACCAAAGGAATTTACAAGCCCCGGGGCTGGCACTGGACTGTACCAATCGAGAATTACAGAACCAATCAAACTTTTTACTTTCTCAAAAAGATTTTTGATGGTAGAATCTCAGATTTGAGGTTTCCTTCGAGATTCATGAACCACATCAGAACAATTACAACTTAGACCCACAAAAAAAATCAGACAATTAAGAGAGAAAAACTTTCCCCTGAGGATTAAAGGCGGTGTGGGATCATTCATATAAAGATCAAAAAAACTCAGAAGAAACCAAGCAGACTCAAAGCTACACTCTTTAGGAAAATCTGAATACTAACAGACTACATATCTTGAAACATTAATACATGATAATCTATATTACTAAAACACAAGGTTATTTTTTTAGGTTACCTTGATTTTTGAATGAGTTATTCTTGGGTTCATTCCCTAGGGTGAATCTCTAGGTTCTCGATTTCATTATTTCAAATTCGATATTTTTTAAAAAAGGAAACAAAATATTGTCAAGTTATATTATGTTTTTAAAATAAAAAGGTTAAAAAAAAAGTAGTTACAAAAAAAGAATCTTTTTAAAAAATATTGTTAACGTCGCCAGCAAAACACTAAACTCTAAATCCTAATCCCTAAATCTGAAACCCTAAACCCTTGGATAAACCCTAAACCCTTGGATAAACCATAAACCTTTGGATAAATCATAAATTGTAAATCAAAAACACTAAACATTAAAATCCTAAACCTTTGAGTGTTTTAGTGTTTAGTGTTTTTGATTTAGAGTTTATGATTTATCCAAGTGTCTAGAGTTTACCCAAGGGTTTAGGGTTTCAGATTTAGGGTTTAAGGATTAGGATTTAGGGTTTAGTTTTTTTCTGACGATGTTAAAAATATTTTTTTGTAATTACTACTATTTTTATTTTTTATTTTTTATCTTTTTATTTTAAAAACATAATATAACTTGACAATATTTTGTTTTCTTTTTTAAAAGGTAACTCCATAATTAGGTTGTTGGGGTCGGTGCGCTGCAGCGCTGTGAGCCTGGGGCCCATGGACGGGTAGTCCCACGGGGCGGGTTGTCACATAAAAAGTCGACTTTTTATGTGACAACCCGCCCCGTGGGACTACCCGCCCATGGGCCCCAGGCTCACAGCGCTGCAGCGCACCGACCCCAACCCCTCTATTATGAGTTCTCACTAACTCCATAATTAGGTTGTTGGTGGGCCTCGAACCCAGGACCTCACCTTTTAACAGCATTCCCACAGGACAAACTGTCACTAATTGATGGTTAGTGAACCTAGAGGTTCACCCTAGGAAGTGAACCCAAGAATAAGTCTTTTTGAATGTATTTACAACTTACAAGTGTGCCATTAGCATTTAATTTAGTTTGTTACTAATTGCAGTTTTATCATCAATTTTGGATTATGGTGGGCCACACTTTATGTATAGAATTGTTAGTTTCCAGTGTTTGATATTTAAAAATTTATGTTTTATAATATTTCTTTTACTCACGGTAAAATCAAACTTCAAAAACAAATAACCTTTTGAAAAATTAGACCCAATATCACAAAAAACTATAATTCACTAAATAACCAAAACTCCATTCTCTCTCTTACTTTCTCTTCCTATCTCTTTCTATTTTCTCTCCCAAAATCTAATTTCCCAAATTTTTTTGGTTATTTGGCAAATAAGCTCTAATCTTTTTCGTTACTTTTATTGAGGTTTGCAACAATGAACGAAACATTAACATGTCTCTGTAGCTGAAACGAAGAAATCTTGAGTAGTTTGATTGTTATGAATTAAAGCTTCTATTTTCAAATCTCAATCATCAAATCTTACACACACGCGAAGGAAATATATATATTTAGGAAGAAATCATTTAATTCCTTCAAATTAGATGGTAATATTGTGAGTTGTCCAAAAAAAAGATGTTAATATTGTGTTGCACAATTTTATGAATGAAATCAAAAAACTAAATAACAATATATTCAATATGCTCATAATGAAATGCTAAAATCATTTAATAAAATTTTAAACGTAGGTTCAATTATAACAAATTCCCACGAAAATATTGTGTATATTTGTTTTAATATAAAAAATTGTTAGGTAACAATATATTCAACATGCCCTTAATGTAATGTTACAAAAATACATTTAATAAAATTTTAAAGACATAGTATATAATTATAAAACTGGGTACTTATTTTTAATAGATAAGATTGGTTTTAAAATAGGTTAAAGATGTAAAATCTTTCAAAACAGATTAGCTGATACACGTAAAAGTGCTACACATATAAGCGATACAGTTCGACATCATGAGAAAGTATAAAATTCATGTTAGCATATGAGAATGTAAGTATTCTTAAGGCTGTATTTCTTTTAAATAAATACTGGTTCATACTTAGTTGTGTTCTAGCTAAATCAAGAACCGAAAACATATTATTAAAATATAACCAAAAAATAAATCAAACGAAAATGAAACCAACACCAAATCAATGTATCTGAACGGTTCTTATATTTCGAGAATAAAAAACTAATCAAATTGGAACCAAACTGAAAACCAAATAAGTACTGAATATTTAAAATACAGTTTTATACTTACAAATATTAATTATATTTAGTTTTAAATTTACCAAATATTTTAAAACTACTACCTATAAACCGGACTACCCAAAAAATCGGAGTATTCTATTACTTTTTATTTTAATATTTAAAATTATCTTGATTTTCTGATAGAACCGAATCACCTGAATAATTTGTATCCAAAACATCTAAATTTATCCGAGTTATGCGATATTTTATATAAAAAAAACTCCAGAATGTAACTTTTACCCCAAATATTCTAAATAATCCAAAAAATAATCGAACGATAACCAAATTGAACTCAAAATTTTAACAGGTTTCTAACATTGTTATCTGAACCAAACCAAAACCAAATGCATAAATAACCTAACGGTTACTATATCTGTTTAACCGAAAAAACGAAAACAAAACCGAAATAAATATAAATGTATATTTCATTTTTCACTAAATCTTTTAAATATCTCATTAATCAATTCTATTAAAAGGGAAGCAGTCTACATAAATCTACTTATACAAGTTGTTTGGACCCTTTACTTTTTAATATTTTGGTCTAACCCTATTTGTTATAACAAACCTTATATAACAAACCTTATTATCGAATATCTATTCCATCGTATAACAGCCTTATGCCATCGTGTAATTCACGGAAATGTATAGCATATTTATAGACTATGCCATCGTATGCCAACAGATCAGTTATATTCTCATTTATATTATCGCTTTTGACATGTAATTCACGGACCTGAAAAGCATATATAACTAAAAGATACTATTATCTTAAAAACAATATCCCGAATTAATATTTATTTTAATTTTCAACAATAATTTAAATATTGACTATTTATAGAAAAATATCTAATCTATTAAAATAGTAGTACAAAATTAGATTATCCCTTAGTTTTCCACTATATTTACAATGGCATGCCACTGAAGTTATTAATTACCCTATCTTTTAGGATTTTTGTCTTTTCTCTTCAATTAATGTATTTCCAAAATCAAATTCTAACTAAAAAATCATGGCAACAATAATTAATAAACCTAACTTTTAATATTTTTTGTCTTTTCCTTTTTATTATACATATGTGTATTTGAAAATAATTAATTCCATATATACATTTCGTAATTACATACATTATACGGTAATTATTTTACTAATTCCACATATACATAATAAATAGTATACAACAATTTCATTATACATAATCATAAAATTTTGATCCATAAAAACAGTTTATACAATAATTTTATTATATATAATCATAAAATTTTGATCCATAAAAAATAAAAATACATTTGTGTGATTTTACAGGTCGTATTCTAAATAAATGGATGATATAATTAAGGGTTTACATGATAAAATAAAACTACTCAATATAAACTATAAAATTATTGTGTTTATAAATGTCATATTAAAAAAAAATTAAACGGGTAAATTTTAAAATATATATTATCACTTATACAAATAAATATTCATTTATCAAAAAACTAACACCTGCGCGGATGCGCGGGTCAAGCTCTAGTATAGCTTTATAATAACTACACATTAAATCCCTTTTATATATTTGCTTTTATCTTTTTAAAATTTTATAGTTAATATTAAAACTATAACAAATCATCAAAAACCCCATTATATTAAAACTCATTTTACACCCATATTAATAGACCTGCAGTTTAAAACTTTGATTTTGATTTTCAACAATAATTTCAATATTGACTATTTATAGAAAAAAATCTAGCTTTATAATAACTACAGATTAAATCCCTTTTATATATTTGCTTTTATCTTTTGTAAATTTTATTTATAGTTAATATATATATATAGTTGTGTGCAACAATCTTTCCAATATCAACATATATACTTACACTTCATAATTCCTACACTATTAAACAAAGAAACATCATTTTTATAAACATTTCAACCAAATTTCAAAAACACATGCTTAATCACATCAATATAAATCATGCATGATGACTCTAATCTTAAAAAAATTATATGAACACAAAATAATGATCAATTTCAAATTTTATTTTTACCGGAAAAAAACCCGCGTTTTCTAAGCGCGGGTCAAAATCTAGTTTATAATTATAATTAAACTCATGCACAAATTTGTATTAAATTTGTGTATTAATTTAATATAATATTTTCAATTAAATCTTTGATCTGTAACCTATAAAATTTGTCAATTTAAAAATTTATACCACATGATTGAAAATATGTTATCAAAATGAACAATTGGTCTACAGATGCTATTTTGAAAGTGGAATCGGTTTGTGTTATTAAATATAGTAATCGATTTAATTTTATATTTTAATAATAGGAGTATATAACTACTTTATTTATAAAAATGTGATCAAGCTTATTTCATATATAAATTTATCAACATTTAAAATTCATTTTAAATGATCCAAACGTTTTGGGGTAGTACAATCAAAAAGTAAAAAATCTAAACCACCAATAGATTACATAATAAACTTTAATAAAAATGATAATGAAAAGAAAATGTAGGTTTAAAAGGAAAAAAAAAACAAATACGATGTACCACAATTTTTGGTTTAATAATTTAATTGAAACATGTGTTTTAAGAACTATACCTAGTATAGGTTATTGATTCAAAGACTTAAATCATACAAATAATTTGATTAACATATATCTACAATCAGAACCTAAAATAAAGTATATCTTTAGTAAAATATTTAATTTAATGTTAAATGGAGTAATGTTGTCATAAATATCACATAAGGTTAAAGTTTTTAACTAATGTTCATTTTTATTAAGAAAAATATCACAAAAATTTTGAAATTATAAATTAAATTATTGCATGCAAATTATAAAATTGTTATGTTGAAAATATTATATTAATTTATTTAAAATATGGTAAATATTAAAATTATATATCATTTATCATGTAAACCAAATATTTATATGTATAAATATGAAAATAATGGCCCGCCATTCAAGTTCTAATTATGATAATAATATAATATCCTTATCAAACTGGCTATGAGTCGGGAGAGAGAGACAGAATACAAAACAATCAAACTAGTTGTGCTTATCAAGTCACGTAGCTGACTACAATAACTGATTGCTTTCACGAAGTAGTAAGTGCCTTACTTAACTAGTTACAGAAAGAGGCATTACGACTCTCGTTGGTTCCGTTCCGATTGTCTGCATCTTTATTATATCTATTTGAAGGCAAGGATGCAATTGTATCAGCAGATCATCTACTCTCGGTTCCTAAAGATTTCGCCAACCTCGAGCAACTCCTACAGATGATAGATAGCATAAAGTTAAGAGAAAAAAACAGATTATATCCCAACATTTGTAACAATAATATTCACATTTAACTTTGAAATCGTTTAATAACATTACGAATGTTTCATACCTCATATGAATGCTCATCAGGATCCATCTCATCCCACGCATCCTGCAAACAATGATGCATGCATAACGTGAGTGAAATCACATTCAAAAGGCTAATACAAAACAAAACCAACTATTACCATGAGTCATGACACAAGGATAGTAGATAGATGGAGCCATGTACGATGTATTTCGACGATGGCAGGTTCTATGTCACAACTTTGCACTTTGGTTCTTTTCACATGCTGAGCAAAAAGTTTCATATTGTCAATCACAAAAAAAATGATTTACAGATCAAGATCCAAAAACGGTATTGTAGTAGTGAAGGGGCCTACCTGATCAGAAGTATGATCCCCATCCTCCAGATCTTCTACAGTACGCATAAAATCCCAAACCAATTCCAGAAGCCCATCAAAGAGAATTTGAGAGAACAATAAGTCCACCCACGATCTGCTAACTCAGATAAGGCAGACAATCTATCTGCTATATCCATTTTCTTCAGCTTACTTAAGAGCTCTAGCATAGGATTCATCATCTAAACAAGCAACTTCTTCGGTGCAAACGTTTCTGCCATAATCATCTTCTTGATCATCGTCATGATGGGCAAGCACATCTTCTTATAAAAGCTCATTTCTTTCCTGACATCGATCAATGCGACTTCTTGTGGGGTCGTGACAATGATGAAGGTATTGGACGATGAAGATTTGGTCGTCCAAGTTCCTGGTGGGGCATCAACCACGAGGTAATCAATCTCTCTCCAGTCGACGTCAACCACAATTACAGCTCAAGATCCAAAAACTGTCACACCAGCACTGGAGAGTTGGCTGGATCTCTGCACTTGCAGCAGCATTTGGATTTGAATCATTGCCGCAAGCTTTCCCCCAATTTCCAATATTATTTGCAGAGACTATCTCTGTTTTAAACAACAAACTTCATGGCACTTGGATAGTGTATATGAAGAAGTAGAAATTTCCCTTGCTTCAGCCACTTATCATACTCTTAACAAATCTTTAGACCCATAATTATTTTTCCCAGCTTGATTTAAGGTTCCTAGCCACTTCTTCAGCATAATGTACCTACTAAAGTCGAAGTTACGAAACTAACCAATCAACTGCCCAACCCAAGAATCCATTGGGCCACAGGTAATAACTCTGGGAGTCGTGCAGGATGAAACACTTCAAAGACAAAGAAACTCCCCATCGCATCTGTAGAACGAGCTGTACTGAACTTAAAACAAGTGACTATGTTGTTCATATGATCTTGTCGTCCATGCCAGGTATGCAATAATATCCAACAAGCTGTTTCTATGTGAATGTGCTCGTTCACGGTTTCAGCTTGCTTTGGATGTGTTTTGGAAAGGAAAGGCATAGCCTTGGCAAGCTCAAGGATACTCAGCATGACCGATAGCGGTAGATACTCATCTCTGTTTCAATTTCAACACCACTACGCGTATCAGCTTTGAGAAGATATGGATTCTTTGTACGAGGTCTCGACTTGGTTTCGTCCTTCGGCGGTTTACTGATCAGTTGCTTCACCATAAGAACATCTTCAAGTAACACATCTCAAAATCGGCTTCAACGTCTTGCTTGAACCATGTGAACTCTGCCCACGAAACTTCGGTAGTATCCCCCCACGATGTGCGCTATTCCAAGCTCCTTGAACCGTAGTAAACTGTGATTCTCTGGACAACAAAACACTGTCACTCTCACTCCCATTTGACTCTCAACGAGCAGAGATTCCAACAGAAACCACCCTCCATTATAGAACTCCTTAAACCTTTGACAGCATTTCTGGTTTCATGTAAGATACAACAGCCTGGAAACATGTCATGGCGTCTCTATATCCTCTGGTTTAGTACCAAACAGTTGTTTATCAAGTGCATCGTTTCCCAAATCCTTCTGCAGATATCTCCACCAAGCTTGTTCACACTGATCCCAAAGGCCGCAGAAGTGCATATATCATATAACTCATGGAAACTGTGCATCAACTCAGAAGCTTATCCTCTGTTCCATTCCATATAACTTTTCCAACCTGGATAGACTGCTAAAGCACCTGGCTTCCACACACGGTTGGCTTGTGGTAATGTACAGGATCGTTTCTCTTCCGCTTGTGGCTCTTCTATAAATTTCAGGGAGGAAGTGTATTCTGATGTTGCTCTCTCCACTGCTACTAACAGCTTCTCGTTATCTATTTTCCAGAAGCAGTCGTGGAGTTATGAATATATCCGATGTCTTGTGCCGCCAGAGAAAGTGCTCCTACCAAAACCTTTGTGCTAAACAGTGCTCATTCTCTCGGCAATGGCAACCAAACCTGAAGAAAACAGGAAAAAGTCAGCCCAAATCATCACAAGCTGGTACTTAAACACATATGGAAGCTCAAACCAACACTAGTATCAAACAAATCATCACAGGCTGGTACTCTCAAAAGAACAATACACCACAAAAGCAGATACATAATTCAAGTCGAGAGAGAGTAAATCGAAACCTGGATAAGGCCACTGCTTCCTGATTAGGGCAACCTGCGCATGAATCCGACTTTCCAGCAGATTCCGATTAAGACCTGGGCAATCGAATTAATTAGGTTAAGCCCACATACGAAACAGCTCATGAGCTGAAGAAAAGCTATAAAAGTATGAATTTTGCTTACGTTCGTCGGCGTTCTCTCGCATCTCTCCGTTCCGACGAAGGGGGTGACGTTTATCGCTTATTGCACAGAGAAAGTGATAAAAGACTTTATGAGGTGATGAAAGAGAGAAGGTGATTCTTTATCGCCGACTTTTATAATTATTAATTTATCTATTTATTTTTTTTCGGTTTTTACACAAATAAACTACAAAATTAGTACTATTAATTTATTATAAAACGCGAGCCGGGCCCCCACATTATTTTTTTTGGCGGCTCTCTCTAACGACTCGAGAGATTACATTCATCGCAACTTCCGGCTCTCTCTCTCTTTTCACCACCGGTGCTCGAGCTTCTTCAATGGCCGCCTTGCACCCACCGGCGCTTCCGTGGAACGACGCACCATTAGCTCCTCCGGGCCGCTACAATCTTCAAGGCTTGATGGAGAACCACGGTACTTTTCTTTTCTTTTCTTTTCTTTTGTCACATCAATGTTAAGTTCTTCAAAGCATGTATGTGATTCCTAGTTTAAGAAACGTATACACACGTAATACTTCATGTATGAACTGATATATACATGAACGTCCTTTGTTTTAATCGATTCTTGACAATCATTTTTAACATATATAGATTGTTAATACTTGCTGATTCTTGATATATGTTTTGCTAATTTACATGTAAAAAGTTGATATATACTTTGATCATTTTTTTATTAGATTCTTGAGATTTGTGTTGTTGATCTTTTATAAAAGTGAATACTACATGTAGAAGTTCATGCATGATGTGAGTGGACACACGCTCTTTGCTAAATATAGATTATTAGACACGCTCATGCATGATGTCTTCCTTCAAGGGACCCACAGTTCATTTTATGTATCGTTAACATTGAAAATACTTAATATATACATTTCTGTAATTTCTGTGTGTTCGTTTATGTTTTGTTTTTCATTTTCCTGATCATACTTTTTTTCATTTTTTACAGCATTTGTGGGTGACGCGGTAATTGAGTCTGCTGTTGGGTGGTTGAACGCTGCTCAGATAGAGGCACTCTTGCTTGCGGCTGAGGCCAACTTGATCCCTATTTCTACGGTTCCCGCACCAGAAGAGACAACAGGTTTATTTGTGTACAACACTAGAGCGTACAACGACCACAGGTATATTAATTTGTCCCTAGTTTCAGTTTTATATATTATTTATGTGCTGCTTTTTGTAACATGCAGAATGTATAATCATGTTGGTCCAACATCTCTAATTGCAAGACAAACTCTTGTCCACGGTCTCTCTTTCGTTCAAATGGGCGAAGCTATTGGTGTTAATAACAACCGCTATCGCAAACGTGTACACCGCAACTTCGCTAGGTATAAAAATCTATTTCTCTAAGTTTTTTTTTCTTTATTGTGTTAAAAAGTTTTATAATTTCATTTGATATATATAGGTTCCATCACTTGGCTATTATCCACTACAGGTTCATCGGTCTCCACGAGCTTTGAAAGGTTACATAACTACTTCGTTACCTTCCGTTTTTCTCTTTTTTGAATTTGGCATGTGGTATTTATTGTAAGCAGCTTGGTGATTAGTACCTTTGGTGATCTGATTTCTTTGCTTTACAATATTCATGTGGATAGAGAATAATCTGTAGGGGTTATGTTCACTGGCTCTTTACTTTGATGCAAATATGCTAGAGAGTAGCAAAGGGTTAGTGTGAAATGGGCATAGGTACTGCGTAAGAGTATCATAAACTTCATATTTACCTAGTCAGATACGAGTCCAAGAGTAGCAGAAATAGTGGACTAGTCAAGGAGAGATTAGGTGGATGATCGTTGGTCATAGGGTTTATACAACCACGTACTTAACAATAGAGTTGTCACTTACGGATTTGGCTAGTCCATTAGTGTCATTGTTAATACTTATCATATGCTTAATTCAGGTTTGGGCTTTCTTTATCGTCGGGTTTTTGAAACCACTTCTGCGTTAAAGAAAATAAAACCACTCGTCCTAAAGCTTTGCTACTTTTATTTGTGGTGCAGTATATCGCCAGAGTCATTGCTTGGAAGCTGGATGGGAAGAAGGATGTGCTCATATTCATAGGAAAACGTGTCATTAAGGAATTACCAGATTTCTTACATTTAAAAAAAAACTGTGTTCTTATCTTAGGTTTTTTGTACATTTACATGATTTACATTTACATTGTTTTTATCAGGTCTGAATGATTGAGTAGGAAGGTTCTAAACTCATATATGTAGCCCTGAACATTTAGATTGGTTTCAGTTGAGTAGTCAATATATAACATTCCATAAAAAATCAAAAACATTTTATCTATTAATAATAGCAATCATGATTAATTCTAAAGGTTGTGAACTTTATTTATGTCGAAAGGTTATGTGTTTTCAACAATTAAAAGTTGTGTCTTTTTATATTAAAAAATTGTGACTCTTCATATAAGTATTATTTAACCTTTAAATTGAAAAGATGTGAGACTTCAATTTGTTTTTGAAAATCTATAAATAGGCTATATACATGCCTTTTCAAAGCATAATTTTCACTAATCAAATAAAATGGTTGAAAGGTTGTGTTTTAATTCTAAAAATTGCATCATTTGAAAATAAAATGTCAATTTATATTTGTGTGTTTCCAAAATGTCATTTTAAAAAGTATTAGCTTTAAAAGTTGTGTCTTTTCATCAAAAATGATATATTTGTTATTTTGTTTTCATAAATTGTTAAATATCCCAAAAAGTGTAATTGTACAGTTATTTGTTTCAAGAGTTGTGTATCAGTGTGTAAAAATCGTGTCTTTCCATTGTAAAATAAAAATTATTTTTAAAAAAAAAATAGCTAAGGTATCAGTTATTTTTTTTAACTAATGTGTCTATGTAAATTATATTGTATAGGTATCTTTTAAAATAGTTACCTATAAATTAAAAAGATGTAATTATTCATATACATCTTTGAAATTTTTTTAAAATAGTTAATGTGTCTTTCTGTAATAAAAGTGTTTTTTAACTAATGTGTCTATTCAAATTAGATTTTAAAAGTATTTTTTTAGAATAATTATCTATAATTCCAATGGTTGTGAATTCCTATTGAGTTGCAATGTCAATCTTTAGATAATTTTTAGAATGAATCATTGCAATCTTTGGTGATTGACAATTATAATTGTTGGTGATTATAGCTTTTGGTGATGAATCATTGTAACTTTTAGTGTTAACTATTGCAATGTTTGATTATCAACTTTTACAACTTTTAATTTTTTTATATAAATAATTGTGAACAATGACAAATCCCAATCTAAATAACAAAAAAAAAAAGAAAAAAAAAACATCACAACAATCACAAATATATTAGAAAAAAGTTAGTCTTTGTTCAAAGACCAGTAAATAGGATTATTGTTATGCTCGGAACCCAGCAAACTTTAAATAAACAGGGATGCGACTTGCGAGTATACTAGCTTTTTCCACGAGATTTTGTTTCAAGGAGATTGCCATTTATGCAATTACGCATATGCCAAGTCAATTTCAGATTAATCATTTAACCGGGAAAACTAGATGTTACAATTATCTTTTTGATGCGTAAGGACAGAATTTCAGACAATCTGATAACCAGAAACAAATAATGATAATAATTTTGGAGCGCTGTGAGCGTGTTCTACCCTCCTCTTACAAATCCTTTAAATTTTACCATTCGAATGATAAAAAAAACTTTTAAATTAAAATGAAAAGACAAAATATATTTTGTAATAATATCATTTTAAAATAACTACCTTTAAATTAAAAAGCTGTTACTATAAATATAAGTATCATATCAAAATAACCAAAATTTAAATTGAAAAAATGTGACTATTTATAATTGAAAAGTTGTGATTATTCATATAAGTATTATTTCAAAATAACTAATTTTATATTGAAAGATGTGACTATTTAAATTGAAAAGTTGTGACTATTCATTTAAATATCATTTAAAATAACTACTTTTAAATTGAAAAATATGACTATTCAAATAGATCTTTAAAAATCTATAAATGTACGTGATAATTGCCAAAGTAAAATTTTCACTAATCTAATAAAATGGTGAAGAAAAAGAGTTATATGATGTTATCTGAATACACATTTTTAAAAAATATTCAAATGAAACGTTGTCAACGAAAAATAGTAAGAAAAAAATTTCGTATTTGGATAGCCAAAAATCATAAACAAAGCAAAGAAGTTATTAGTTTTAATTTTAATTTTCTTTTACTGGATGAAAATATTTGTTTTCCATACTTACAGATATTTCGCATTTGTGATATGTAGTTTTCATAATTTTCATGAACACATGATTCATGTCCAATTTTCATACACGAATTTCAGTCATGTCACTATAATGTCTTCTTCTTTCTTTCTCTGGTCCTCTGAGCCATGAACCAACCGTATTACGAGGGTTCATGATTTATTCACTGAAACGTTCGGAATTGTACGGTCTCGTCATCATATGTATCGTACATCGTCCGACGGTCGTCGTCTCGGCACTTTAACGTACGAGCTCGTAATCTCATTAGGGCAACATTATTGGTTCTACAAAATTTTGTCCTTAGAATAAATTAATATTATTTTTTAGTTAAGGACAAATGCATAAGGACTTTTTTAATTTTGTTGATTATTGGTAGGACAAAAATAGTCCTTAGTATATTTTATAATATTTATTTGAGACAAACGTTTGATCAAAATGTGTTTGCTTCTTTTGTTTGGTAGGATGGATAGAATATGAGACAAATGTTTGATCAAAATGTGTTTGCTTCTTTTGTATGGAGAGAACGAGAGAAGGTGAACTTGTTATGCTAAACATGTTTTGACAGGGAACAAGATCATCTCAACAATGAAACGTGAAGCAGAAATAAGTAGAGTAAATCTTTGATTACAAACTATATAAAAAAGTAGTTTCTATGTTCTACGTGCAAGAGACTCCTCCTTGCACAATCAGAACAACGATCACAAAATCAAATCCACATACCCGAAACCAAAAAAAAAAGAACAGAACAATTAAGAAAAAATCAGATAATGTTTGCCCCTGCATCCAGATTTGCCCAGCAAAATCAGCTCAACCACAATCTTTCCCTCTACGCCTGCAAGAATCAAGCAACAAGAACCCAGAAGAAAGTATTACAACTTGCACATATATAAGAAGAAAATAAATAAAACAAATTGTGGTTTGGCAAGAGAAACGTTATAAGCAAGAGAAAAAGAACAGGAACTAGTTGTCAAGTGTCTGTCGGATTCTCTCGGGAGCTCATTCTCCTACGTACCATCTCACCCAGTAACATAGCAAAATAAATATGAACTGATTAAGCTAAAACCAAATTGGGAAAAACACAGAGCTTACAAACCCAATGAAGAAGAGGGGACAAAGTAAACTTTGTGGGTAACTCATTCAGGTGAACCATTGATCTGAATATCAAAGTAAACTTTGTGGGTAACTCCTTCTAAATCCTCTCCTACCTGATAAATCCCACAAGGCAGAGAAACCCCAATTACAAAGTCTGACCACATCTTTACAAAACCAAAAAATGCAAATGAGTTCAAGTTCAATGCTCACCCGATCAGCAACCTTCTCATTGACCATGGGATCAGTAACATCAGTCAATTTAATCTGAGTTGCATTAGTGAAACCCAGAAATCGTAAGTAATGTAGCAAGCCCAGATCGATAAACTATAAGAAAAGTGAGGAGCAAGGATCAAAAGTTTTAACCTGGATGAGGGCAAGTGTGACGCAGTCATCGGAGACAGTCTCGAAGAGGCGGAGGAGAGACATCTCGTGATGTTGGAGGCTAGGATTCAGCCTCTGCCTGATGATAGGCGTCGAAGAAAGGGTCCAGAGAAGTAGCCTCTGCCTGAAGCTATGGCTTCCCTTCTTCAGTTGCTGGGGATCATCGCGCCTTCCGCCATCGATCTTCAACTCTCTCTCTCTCTTCTCAAAGAGACAAGGCCCAAAGGGCAACACGTGAATCATTTCTCAAACCAAAACGCTTCCACCATTCCCTTGCCGACACGTATCACCTAAGGACAAAAAAAAATATGTTAGCCAACGACAAACCGCGTCCGTCCCAGCGAAATTATACAATTTTTATTTAAATAAAATCATATAAAGCCTAACGACTTCCTCTATCATACCCCATTAATGTTGCCCTTAGTATGGCATCGTAATGATACCGATACACTCGAACGAGTATTAAATAATTATATGAACCACTAGAATCTTGCAATGCCATAGTTACGTGCCGGCTGCTGTTTTCTTATTTTCCATTAAGGAACTTTCTGAAAATTGATATTCAATCGAAAATTATAATAAGAAACGTAGCACACTACAGTTCCACGTTTTGGTGTCACACCCATTAACCAACGAAACAGCATTAGTTTCAATGATCAACAAGTTTCAATGATTAACGTGGCGGCCAATATGCATTATAATTTACTTATTTTATTTTTTGGTTTAAAAATTATTTGATAATTCTGTTATTTAACTTAAACATGTGCACTATGTAACCGATCTTCACTATAAGTTAACAGTTCCCATATTAACCTTCAGTAATTAAGATTTAGACAAGATACCAAAAACATACTTTCACGATTTTGAGATACAGAAGAGAGACTAAAAGATTAGAAAATGAGATGGACGAAGAATATAAATGAAGACCATGAAAACAATAATATGAAAAGAGATAAAGAAACCAAGTATATTAAAAAAAAAGTTTCTGCTATAAAAAAAGTTCAATATATAAGATCATGAAAAGTACATCATTTGCTATTCTAGAAGATATGTGTTGTTTGAGAATGAGACTTTTGAGAGAGGAGTTACAATTAAAACCAAGAGAATGATTTTCAAACCCGAAGAGAATCATAAAGCCTTTATTATTAGTCTTATTATTCTCAGACCTAAACCAACTGTACGGAATGCCAGCGGCTAAGGCTATGATTGGTTTTCCCGCTACCACCCGCAAACGCAGCTTTTGCGGTTGGTAGCGGTTGTTGGCGTTTTGCAACAATCGCTCAAACCGCTCCAAACCGCTCCAAATCGCTCTGAACCTCATAAATTCAAAAGCTGGTTCCAGCTAGCGTTTGCGGTTGCGGGCGGTTGCGGGAGGATAAAAAAAATTTCTTTTTTTCCAAAACAATATAAATACAAAAATAAAATTATTCAATAAAAAAGTTAAATTGGAATTATAAAAATGCTAAAATATATCTATTATATTTTAATTAATATTATAAAACTTTAAAACAAAAATATTTTCTATATTTTAAAAAAAAATAAACTATAACTTTCTAAATATAACTTTTATATTTATTATAATATTATTATTTTTGATATTTTTATAATTGTATAAAATGTAAATATTGTTAATTTATTATTTAACCGCTGCTGCACTTGGTAGTTAACCAGTCATAAGTATCCCGCAAACGCACCAATTTTTAACTGCAGAACCAGTCGTACAAATCTCTTAAAACCGCTAGAAACCGCAACCACCCGCATCCGCAAACTCCCGCAACCGCAACCGCAACCGCTGCGGTTGAACCAGTCAGGCCCTAAGTAGACAGCGGCCATGACCCGTGAGGAACATCTGAATCTTGACTCGACCGACTCTATCGATGAAATAAACGGTGAACCAGTAACCAGGGATGGTGGAGCACACGGCTACAATGGCTGCGACCTTAGCCGCTTGGCCTGCTTCGAAGGCAAGTCATAGACATTTGTCATATTGGCAGGTTTGTCGGATAAGTTGACGATTTGAGAGAGGAGGAGGTTGCTTGTATAGAAGACGACGTCCACTAGGAACCAATTGGCTGAGGCTGCGAAGAGGTCACGGCCGTGGAGGCTGAAGAAACGTCGAGAAAACAGTTTGTAGGAGGAGTAAGAAGAAGTAGACGGTGGTGGGTGTGGTGTCTCCGATGATGAATCTTCAGCTACTTGAGATACTTTGTATATGGACATGACTTTTTGCAGGTCTTTTTCGGCTTGGAAAGCATTCTTCTCAACTAATGCTGTGTATCGCAATATCGCATGCGACTTTAAAATTTTAGTGACTGACCTTTTGATTTGATTATTTAGTAGAAACAATTGAAAATTTTGTAAAGATCTATTACTCGTAATTCTTCGTAAACCATACAAAATATACAATTTTTTTATTTTTTAGCTAGTGGAGAAGGTTAAGATTTATAGTCAAACTTTTGTTAGAAGTTACGTAGCAACCTTAAAAAGAGAGAGTATTATGTCAAAGCTCAATAAAATGTAACTTATTATCAATACCAACTATAAATAATTGAGATGTCTTCTACTTGAAAATCCAATAAATGCAATCAATAATTTTTTTTTTTTTTTTGAAACTGAATCAATCAATAATTTTAAAAAATGTAAATCTATAATTTATCAACATACAGTAGTTAGCTTTTATATAATTTTTGTTTTATATTATAAAAATTGTCAGTGCATGTTGTATAAGAACTCTTCTGAAAATTCAAAGCAATATTCTTAATGCTAACATGAGTCGACACACATTTGTTACGCTATCCAATCTATTTGATATTCTTTCTAAAGAAACAAAGCATGTAAAAATATATAAGAATAATAGTTATTTTTGGCAAACACAGAAATATAAATTTTTCAAAAAGAATACTGACTACTACTATTATTTCCTTTTTATTAGTAAAATTACTTTGATGTCATGCAAAAATAATTAAAATTTATTCAAAAATTGGTTGGAACTATATAATTGTAAATTTTTATTTGAACTTGTAAAATGCTATAGGGCTCTTAGCTCCCTATCATTAGATCTTACAATAAGACGAGAAAATATTTAATAACTTCTTAAATAATTAGTATATTTAAAAACAGTTAATTGTTCATCTTGGCACAATACATATCATATGACACAATGATTTACAAATATAGTTGCATACAATCTAAGTTTATAATATGAGTACTTTTTCAAAACCAATTGTTATAAAAATCATTTTATAAAATATATTTTTGTAAAATGAGTTTCCGTGCGATATCGCACGGGTTCCTTGCTTAGTATATTAAATAATATATATAAAAAATTAAGTTGTAAGTCTATAATAAACTCAAATTTAACATCTATCGTCCATGGTTAGAAGTAACTTGCTGAAGAAGCTACAATGGCAGCTTATATTGATCAGTATCGGTTTTGGTTTTGGTGTTGGTTTCAGTATGGTTCTGGTGTCTGACGGAAATAGAGCGTTCAACAATGGGTTTCAAGTAGCGATCATATTCGGTTTTGTTGTTGCAACGATCATTAATTACTTCATTGCACAGATGAAAGGGAACATTGGATGGAGAATCTCTCTAGGGTTAGATTGTGTCTCTGCAGTAATTATCATGATGATCGGAGCTCTGAATCTTCCTGACACTCTAAACTCCCTCATCAAACGTGGCTTCCCTTAAGAGTCAAAGCAAATGATTCAATCTATCCAAGGAACCGATAAAGTAGAAGAAGAGTTTCAAGATCTCATTGATGCAAGTGAGAAGTCTAAGCAAGTGAAACATCCATGGAAGGACATCTCAGTTCCACGTTACAGACCACAATTGATCATGACTTGCTTTGTTCCTTTCTTCCAGCAGCTTACCGGAATCAATGTCATTACACTTTAAGAGCCCGTTCTGTTTTAAACCTAGGGTTCGGTAGTAAAGCCTCGCTCATATCGGCTATGGTAACTGGAATCATCGAGATCTTGTGTACATTTGTCTCTGTTTTTACAGTTGATAGGTTCGGAAAAAGAGTTTTTTTTTTCCTCCAGGGAGGTATTCAGATGCTTATCTCTCAGGTAATACAAAAACTAACCATAACCCTACTTTACGTTTCTTGGCAAACACTCAATCTCTCAAAAATCATCATTTGTGTTGTAGATCGCTATTGGAATCATGATTGGAGTCAAATTCGCAACGGCTGGAACAGGGAACATACAAAAACCAGCTAACAAATTTGATTATTTACCTTATCATCTTTGACCAAGATGATGTATAGATCTCCAAAATATTATTTGACTACAGAGGAATGATGAGCAACGTGCACTCATCTTTAAAACGGCACTAACAAACTACTCTCTCTCTCTCTCCATTTCATTTTAGTTGTTGTTTTAGGTTTGTGTAAACAAATTAAGAAAACATTTAATTTTATATATTTTTTAAAAAATCATCATTATCTATAATACCGAACCATATTTCTACTAATAAAAAATACAATAGCATATAAATTCATAAATTTTGCATTGAAATTAGGGGTAGCCAAATTAATCGAACCCAAAACCCCAAATCCAGTCCAATCTGATAAAAACTAAACCGAACCGATCTGAATCCGACATAAATACCAAATAGATCTTGCTTTATGGTATTTTGGGTTACAAGTATTATCCAAACCGAACCTAAATAGATACCCGATAGAACCCGAAACATTCACAGTCATAAAAAGAACTTGTACCAAACATGATCTCAATTCCTAATTTGTATCCAAAATACAGTAAGATATTATTGACATCTAAAATAAATATATATTACATAAAGGTTGATGGTTGAAGGTGGCAGTTGAAGCTTGAAGTTTTTAGATTTTGGTTTTGTTTTCAGTGAATAATGTTTTGCATGAACTTTTTTTTTCAAATCGATTTTACTTATGTTTTGTTTACAAAATTGGTACAAATCAGGTATTTTAAAACCGAAAAACCGATTTTACTTATATTTTGGTTATAAAGTAGATACAAATCAGAAAATTTTAAACCGAAGAATCGATTGGGACCCGGAACCAAAAATTCATCGGGTTGTACCGGTTCTTTGAAGATTTGTTATCTTCGACCTGAACCCGATAGAACCTGAACCGGTCCCAAACCGAACTTTTATATAACCCGAATGATTTTGATAAACCTGAAAAACCGAAATCTGATTGGACAAAACCGAAATCGATTGGAACCCTGAATGCCCAGACTTAACTGAAATTATAAAATGACACTTTTTAAAATGAAAATTTTAATGTACAACGACAACTAAGTTGAAACTGAGTGAGTATGTCTCTATCGCTTAAACCACTCATTTTGAGACATGTACATACTTGTGGTTGAACCTTTTGAGATTTTAGGCTTTTTGATATCACATTTTTTTTTGGTCTACAAAAGGATTTTTTTTTTCACAATGGATAGCACACATTACACAAAAGTTTGCATCATATATAATCTGTAAGAAATTGCATTGTTTGAGATAACCTCAGATCTGAATGTATAAATCTTAAAACCTTAACCAGTATGATAAGTTGCTTCCAATGTTTTTAATTGTGGTTTAGTGACAAGTCACTGACAACCAAACATCGTGTGGCTTTTAATAAAGATACAACTTGTTTTGGGTTTAAACGTTGAGAGAATCAATTTTCTAACAGTTTTTAGTTAAGGAATTATTTCATTATAAAAATACTTAAGGCTTTTGACCCAAAAAAATAATACTTGGGTTAAAAATAGATAGGCTGATTTTTGAGGGTTTCTTTCACTAATATATAAGATCAGAAGGTTGACGAAAACAAAGATAAATAAAACCTATAAAAAGACACGAGATCTACGGAAGCAGATAAGATCCAGAGGAATAGGCCAGTGGAAGACCAACAACAGCTGTTCTTCTTTTCCCCGACCACAAAGTCACTCGACAGTTGATTCAAATCCTATAAATTCCAACTGCTCTTCTTCATTTTCAATATCAAACGTTTCTTGCCTTATTCGAACAATATCTGTTCTGCTCAACACTGACTCTTCCACGACGTCGGAGAAATGGCTGGAGGGTTTGTCAGTCAAACGCCGGGAGTTCGAAACTATAATTACAAATTGACACCTAAAGTGTTCATAACATGTTTCATCGGTGCTTTTGGTGGTCTCATCTTCGGATACGATCTCGGGATCTCAGGTTTTGTTTTCAAGTCTTGTTCTTTTTTTGATCTGATCTAGGAAATATTGGTTGTGTGATTTAGTTTTTTTTTTTGTTATTGCTTGTAGGAGGGGTAACCTCAATGGAGCCGTTCTTGAAAGAGTTTTTCCCTCACGTGTACAAAAAGATGAAGAGCGCACATGAGAATGAGTACTGTCGTTTCGATAGTGAGCTTCTCACTCTCTTCACTTCGTCTCTCTATTTAGCGGCTCTGGTCTCTTCCTTATTCGCCTCCACGATAACCCGAATTTTTGGAAGGAAGTGGTCTATGTTTCTTGGTGGTTTCACCTTCTTTGTCGGCTCTGCTTTCAACGGCTTTGCCCAAAACATAGCCATGCTTCTCATCGGTCGTATTCTACTCGGTTTCGGTGTCGGATTTGCCAATCAAGTAAGTTTCTAAAAACTTTTTATGTTTAAAAAAAAAATACAGTTTATCTTGGTTGCATAAAAATATCATTAAATGAAACTAATTCAACCAATTAAAAAAAAACAATATTTTGTAATTGGTCACAAAGTTCAAGTGATATTTAATTCTTTCTAGAATAAAAAGAACATCAATTATTTTGAAACAAATTTTTGTCTCTAAACACCACTTAAAATGATACGAATGGAGTATATAAAATGTTAGATCCAATCTATTTATAGCCTATTGATTTTAAGTTAAAAATTATAATATTTTATTTCCACCATGGTAGAAGTAACTTGACAGAGAAGTTACAATGGCTGCTTATACTAATTGGTTTTGGTTTCAGTCTGTTCCGGTTTATCTGTCGGAAATGGCACCTCCGAATCTTAGAGGAGCCTTCAACAACGGGTTTCAAGTAGCAATCATATTTGGTATTGTTGTTGCAACGATCATCAATTACTTCACTGCACAGATGAAAGGGAACATTGGGTGGAGAATCTCCCTAGGGTTAGCTTGTGTCCCTGCAATGATGATCATGTTCGGAGCTCTGATCCTTCCCGACACTCCAAACTCCCTCATCGAACGTGGCTTCGCTGAAGAGGCCAAGGAAATGCTTCGATCTCTCCGAGGAACCGATGAAGTCGAAGAAGAGTTTCAAGACCTCATTGATGCAAGCGAGGAGTCTAAGCAAGTGAAACATCCATGGAAGAACATCTTGCTTCCACGTTACAGACCACAGTTGATCATGACTTGCGCCATTCCTTTCTTCCAACAGCTTACCGGAATCAATGTCATTACATTTTACGCTCCCGTTCTGTTCCAAACCCTAGGGTTCGGTAGTAAAGCCTCGCTCTTATCAGCTATGGTAACGGGTATCATCGAGCTCCTGTGTACCTTCGTCGCTGTTTTCACAGTTGATAGGTTTGGAAGAAGAGTCTTGTTCCTCCAGGGAGGTATCCAGATGCTTATCTCTCAGGTAATGCAAAATTCTAAACCCTAACCCTAGCTCTACTTTACGTTTCTTGACGAACACTCAATCCCTCAAAAAATCGTTATTTGTGTTGTAGATCGCTATTGGAATCATGATTGGAGTCAAATTTGGAACAGTTGGAACAGGGAACATAGGGAAAACAGATGCTAATGTTATCGTGGCACTGATCTGCATCTATGTAGCGGGTTTCGCCTGGTCATGGGGACCGTTGGGATGGCTGGTCCCTAGTGAGATATCTCCACTAGAGATCCGATCAGCAGCACAAGCCATAAACGTAGCGGTCAACATGTTCTTCACATTCCTTGTAGCTCAGCTCTTCCTTACGATGCTTTGTCACATGAAATTCGGACTGTTCTTCTTCTTTGCGGTGTTTGTCTTCATAATGACGATATTCATCTACTTGATGTTGCCTGAGACGAAGAATGTACCAATCGAAGAGATGAACAGAGTGTGGAAGGCACACTGGTTCTGGGGAAGATTTATTCCTGATGAAGCTGTTGGTGTTAGTGCTGCTGAGTTGCAACAAAAGGCGGTGTGATGATGGAACAAAGTTTTCTTTGGGCAAAAGACTTGTGAGAAAACTTGAAAAGAGAAAGGTGATGATTCAAAGGATGAAATGTCGAATAATGCTGCTCTGCTTTTGTTAAGCAGAGACTTAGCTTTCAGTTAGTTTATTCTTTCGTTCTTATTAAATTTCTCTTTGTTGCAATTGAAGTTTCGACCTAAAGCAAGTTAAGAAAAAAAAATGAAAACTGAAATCAGTTTGCCTTATGTTTTTGTACTCTTATTTAACATTCCTGTTAATATATTTATTTGGAAAAAAAAAAGAGTTCTAATGCTAGATCGAGAAACGAGAATAGTTCAGTAGATATTTGAGTTTTGTCCAAAAGGGGTAGGTACCATTCTGTTACAACAATTTTTAGGTAGAAGTAAATGAAACATTTTTAAAAGTGTTCTAATCCATTAATTTTGGAATATCAGATTAGTAGATGACAAACCAATTTTATAGTGGAACAATTATGAATTGGATTCAGGTATTACATTACTGTACATTAATTCTAATTAAAAACTAGTTTTAATTGGATTTGACTCATATTCCTCATCTTTTAATAGAAACTTTTCGTTATTAGAAACTTTCATAGCATGCCAAATTGACAAAGACAAAACTAAAATTTCCTTAGTATAAAAACATAAGGGCCGTATATGGGCCGAAGCCCAAATAGTTTAATCATCGTTCATGAACCACAAACAGTCTCTCTCTCCCAGCGACGGTTCATTTCTTCCTCTTTGACCAAATCCCACAGACTCCGTCATGTCCTCCGACGGAAACTCCACCGCCGCCGCGGCGGTCGAAAAGATGTTCTTCTGTTACCAATGCAACCGAACAGTCACAATCTCAACCTCCTCCACCTCCTCCGATCCCTTCTGCCCTCTCTGCTCCGGTGGGTTTCTCGAAGAATACGACGAACCAAACCCTAATCCACCCCCAAATCTGAACCCTAGCGGAGGAGGCTTCTTCCCCATGTCCGATCCTTTCTCCACCTTACTCCCTCTCCTATTCGGCTCCAACCCCTCGATGCAGCCTCGCTCCACGCGAAACGACGCGTTCGATCCGGTGTCGTTTCTCCAGAACCACCTCCAGCATCTCCGATCCAGCGGCACGCACGTGCAGTTCGTGATCGAGAATCACCCCTCCGATCAATCAAACCGAGTCCCGGGGAACCTCGGGGACTACTTCTTCGGCCCTGGACTCGAGCAGCTGATTCAGCAGCTCGCGGAGAATGATCCTAACCGGTATGGAACTCCTCCGGCGTCGAAATCGGCCGTCGACGGGCTGCCGAGTGTTAAGGTGACGAAGGATATGGTGAGGTCGGAGATGAACCAGTGCGCCGTTTGTATGGATGAGTTTGAGGACGGTGGGGATGTAAAGCAGATGCCTTGCAAGCACGTGTTTCATCAGGATTGTTTGATGCCGTGGCTGGAGTTGCATAACTCTTGTCCGGTCTGTCGGTACGAGTTACCCACGGATGATCCTGAGTATGAGAGTAGGGGTCAGGGTCAAGGAGGGGAGGCTAGTGGGGCTGTGGAGACGGGGAGGAGGTTTAGTATACAGGTGCCTTTGCCGTTTAGGGGACTTGATGGTGAGGGTTCTGGGTCGGGTGCACCTGGAAGTGGAGGTGGAGCTAATCTCGAGACCAGGGGGGATGATTTGGATTGAGGTTTGTGTCTCTTGCCTTAGTAAAAATCCTTTGCTTGAACTAGACTACTTACTGTTTTAGACTGCAAGAACTTTGTCGATGTGTGGCTAACTATGTTAACTTCATGCTCGGGTCGTTTCATCGGTATGTATTAGGTTGAAGTCGAATTTTCGTGTTAGGCATCTGTTTTGCAATTGTGAGCTCAAATGTTGCTGTGCTTGATCAAGAAGTTCTATAGGGATAGAGTAGTTCCTGGCTTGCTCTTGGTGGTTCTCTCTGTTAGCAATATATATATCATTGCTTATTAGATATCTTGGGCATTCTGAGTAATGCGCTAACCTTGGATATTGGACTCAGTAGACGTATTAGTCATGGAGATATTGGTCTTAAGGTTTGTATAGTTATTTGAGTTAGCATTTAAGGATTTGGTTAATCCATTAGTGTAATTGTTAATGGATTTAGACCTTTCTTTATTTGTGGAAATCACTTTGCCTTTGAAGAAAATGAAACCACTTGTCCTAAAGCTTTGCTACTTTCATCTGTGGCGCAGTATGGCCAGAGTCATTGCTTGTAGATTGGATTGGAAAAATGATGTGCACAAGTTCTCAGGAAAAAGAAAAAAGTGACGTTGAGGTTTTACCATATTTTGTACATTTACCAACAAAAAAAAAGAAGTCATGTTCTCGTCTGTACCTTTTTGGGATTATAACGATTGTGAGTTTAAAGAAAAATCGCAATATTTCATTCAAGTGCTATTTTGTTTATTTTCTCAGTCCATGATTGGGGTATGTGAAATCGAGATCCCTATACACGATTTTGATTCACTCATCAAACTTTAAACATATATGACTTGCAAAATTCGGACACATACTGAAAATATAAACAGTCCCTTGTGGTGTGTTTCGTGAACTTTGTATCAAACGACTTTACAGCTTTTTGTTCTCAAACTTATCCTATATTACACGTAGTCACAAATGTGCAACATTTTTCCCATTGTTTTTTTCAGCTTTTCTTCTTATATGGTAATGGCATGTATGATGCGGGAACCAACAAAAAATGGCTATCTATTCGTTGCTTGTATCTGTTTAGTTGGGCATCACTATTGATAGAAAAATTGATTATAATCATTTTTTTCTTCTGCTTATCTGACAATGTTTAAAATTTGAAACCATCAGTTTAACAGAAAACACACAAATAGGACATAATCGTCATTTCAGGACATGTGAGGTGCTGAAAATTCACCTTTCTCAAAATTCAGTTGGTGGCCAAAAACCAAAAACATTTAAGGGTTTTTGCACTAGATATACATGAAACATTTTTTAATTAGGTAAATGGCTAAAAGACTATTCATTTTTTGGTAATACCAATACTATCCCTAGTTCTATGGTGAGCGGGAATATATGTGTAGATATTTTGTCTGACACGTCGTTCAGACAACCGGTTAACACGCTTTGTAATAATTATGACATCTCCTTGGGATTGTATCAAACGGTAGTGCAAAAACTTAACAAAAATCCTAATTAACATCTACTATCTTTCTTAGATCTTATCAGACCCTTCATTTTCCCTCATTTTTCTATCACCCAAAAGTTGTAAACCTTAATTGAGAGATGGTGGGTTCTCGACTACTTGCGTGTGTGTAGTCTGTCGTCTTTCTTCTACCTCCGACTGCTTCATCTCCTCACTTCCTCTTCGAAACTCCAATTATCTCCCTCTCTTGGCCGAGAGTTTCGATTAATCCCTTCCCGATGTTCTTATTCGTTCCGTCGGATGGAATCTCCTCCGGCTTCGTCTTCGTCTCCGATGTCGGTAACCGCTTCGGAAACCGATTCCCTAGCGAAGGATCTGCAGAATCAAAATCTGGGAGCTGTTGATGAAGGTGCTAAGATCAAACGGAAGCTCGAAGATTTTAACTGGAACCACTCCTATGTTAAGGAGTTGCCTGGTGATCCCAGAAGCGATGTTACCTCGCGTGAGGTAATTCAAAGGATGAATCTTTTGTTATGTGGTTAAATCTGTAGTCATCAAGTTCGTATTTTTATCTAGTTTGTTGTTGAATGGTAAACGTCGCCCACACGCTCCAAGAACATGTGGGCCTCTTTCTTTTTCGGCGTCTCTTTGTTTCAGATTTTTTCTGAGTTTCTAAGAGTTTGTATCCAATTCAATCGCTGATTACATGCGGTTCAAGCGCTGCTTCGGCGCTGACATCAACGGCTCTAGCAAGTAGCAGACAGCAATCATCAGCTACCAGAAACGCTTCTCTTGGATTCTCCCCAACCCCTTTCTTCAGGTAACGCCACTTACTTGCATGTTTCCACATAAAGTCAGAGAAACGTAACATACATTCGATGTGTTGCAGGTAGATTTGGTCACAACAGTTTATATTGAAGATAAAGAGTGAGTCTTCTTCTATCTCCCTCTCTTAATATTTTTCTGTTATGTAGCATTAGGTTGAATATAAATAGTTGAAATTGTGTTGCCACTAATAACAGTTAATGTTCATAGCATTCACATTGCTTCAGGTTTGTTTCCAAGGAACTATCTCAAGAAGCGCACCAGTATTTTCTTGATTAGAACTGGTAGACTGGTAGTACTACTTTGGTAAATGAAAAGCATTGGTGCTGTTTCATATGTGGTACAGAAGGAGAAAGAGGAAAGCTTCTACTCCATCACACTTTTATACTATCATAACAATTGTTTGTGTCATCACGTGTACATGAAATGAGTAATATAATTATTTTTTAAAAGAAACTCTTGTCTTTGAAGTAACCGGTTGCACGTAACACATAATCGGATGCGTGAGATATTGCGGAGGTTAATATTGACTTTTTTGTAACTCGTTTCACTTGTTCGCCAATTAATAAAAACAATGTCCACTTACCTAATTAAAATTCTTGTTTTGGTTATTCACCCAAATGAGCCTAACATTTAAAATTGTCGGATAACATTTTTAATGATAAAATATATATAACTGCAAGTCTTCTGAGTTCAAAAAAGATAAGAAAAAAAAAACAGAAATAAAGGCTCTAAAACAAACAGCAGGCTTCTTCTATTCTTGTGAAGCAGAGAAAAAGCTGAATCTTCTTCTTCACTCGCACTTGTGGCATTTGTCTCTCCAAATTTGAAATCTGTCAAGCAGTCTCCTCACTTGTTACTTGAGGATTTATGCTCTTTAGGCCCTTTTTTCTCACCGGTGGCATTTTCATCTCCACACCGACCTTTTCACTCTGATCTTTCAAGTTTACAGAACCAGAAGCTTCTTCTCTGTGGTGGGTTTTCTCTATCTCTAAGAAAAATTCAAACTTTTTTTATGCTGAGCATCTAATTCTCGAAGGTATTGATTATTAAATCGAATAAATTTGAGAATCCCTGCGTTCTTTTGTATTTCTCACTCTTATGCATTCTACTTAAATGGAGAAAGTTTGTATCTTTCTTCTGATTGGTTTGGGTCTTGTGAGTCTCTTTGTATCTCAAGTTTTGAGCTCAATTTGCTTTTGTGGAAAGTTTCGTTATCCTCAGCAAGAAAGCTGTTAGATTTTTCTATTTTCCTTTTGTTCATTTTGATGATTAAGGAACTTGAAAACAGTCGAGACAAAAGCATTACTTTTTATGCCCTAAAGTGTGTTAATAAAACTAGAAATGTCTTTTGAATGTTGAGTGGGAGTTTCTTCTGTTTGAGCTTGATTAGCTTCCTTCTTTTCTTGCAGGAAAAAATGTCCCAAAAGGTGACTCCATCCATGAACTCACTTAAGTCTCTGCCGGCAGACTATAGATTTGATGGCTCCAGTGTTCCAAGAAAAGGTGGTTTCAGAAATGGGATTAGTACAAGTGATACTGCTGCTGGGGATAGTGAGGATTCACCATATAGTGGGCACGTTGAACAGCAGTCTTTATCTGAGGATATGGATACTGATGCTGCTACAATGCCCTTGCCTCAGAGTAATGAACGCAGGTGGAGTGACACTAGTGCATATGCTCGGAAGAAGGTTGATTTCTAGCTAAATTGAGAACAAACTTATTGCTTCTAGGTAGGTACATAGAATGAATTTTTGACAGTTTTTTTCGAACTTTAGATACTGCAATCTTGGATTCAACTTCCCAATGGTAACTGGGAGCTTGGGAAGATACTGTCAACTTCAGGAGAGGAGTCTGTTATTTCTTTGGCTGAGGGAAAAGTAAGTGACTCTTTTGTATTCCTAAGATAGGCATGAGTTAATATTTCAATTGTTTGAATCCGCATTGATTAAACAGGTTATAAAAGTCATGTCAGAGACTCTAGTACCTGCAAATCCTGATATTCTTGATGGAGTGGACGATCTAATGCAACTTAGTTACTTAAATGAGCCATCAGTGTTGTACAACCTCAACTATAGGTACAACCAAGACATGATATATGTAAGTCTTTTTTCCCCTGAATCTGTTGCCATTTATGTTCCAACATTTACTATTGTTTTTTTCCTTTTATGGTGGTAGACGAAAGCGGGACCAGTTTTGGTGGCTGTGAATCCTTTCAAGGAGGTTCCTTTATACGGAAACAGCTACATTGAAGCATACAGGAAGAGAACAAATGATAGTCCTCATGTGTATGCAATTGCAGATACAGCAATTCGTGAAATGATACGCGGTGAGATTGTGGTTCATTGTTTGTTAGTTGTGGAATGTTTTAAACATTGCAGTTCTCACACCTTTTTATGTTTTCCAATACAGATGAAGTTAACCAATCTATCATTATCAGGTTAGTAAAATGACTTGTAACAATGCATTAAAATGACTTGTAAAGATGTATTTTGTGGTGTATTCTTATTACAAGATTCTCCTTTTTATCCAGCGGTGAGAGTGGAGCAGGAAAAACTGAGACAGCTAAGATAGCTATGCAATACTTGGCTGCACTTGGAGGTGGAAGCGGGATTGAATATGAGATACTTAAGACTAATCCTATCTTGGAAGCATTTGGAAATGCAAAAACATTGAGAAATGATAACTCTAGTCGTTTTGTAAGCCCTTCATCGTTTTTCCTTTTGTACATGTTGTTTCTCTTATGCTGTTTGTTGATTTTTTTTTTCAAGTTTTAGTATGTCTCACAATGTTGTTTTGATATTAAAATTTACAGGGGAAACTGATAGAGATTCATTTTAGTGAAACTGGAAAGATATCGGGTGCTCAAGTTCAAACCTGTAAGTGTAAACCTTACAATCACACTACTTCACGTTGTTGGTTCATTTTACTTTACAAAAAGCTAACTTAGCTTCATTTTTTTGTCTGTTCTTCAAATTTTGCAGTCTTACTAGAAAAGGTAGCTTCTTTTAAATGGGGTTTCCTACTAAATTACTTTCATTTTTGAGCATGGTTCATTAACATTGATATTTTTTTTCTTTCTACGTTGACATATTTTAACAGTCTAGAGTGGTCCAATGTGCTGAAGGGGAAAGGTCATATCATATATTTTACCAACTTTGTGCTGGGGCTTCATCTGCACTTAGAGGTATTGTTAGGCAAAATGAATACTTTTTTTAAATCTTCTGACCTAAGTATTGATCGTCATGAACAAGTCTGTAAATAGTCTTAAGTAGGTTGAACTCTGTGCTTAATATATCTTTGGTTGCATCTTCCATAAGTAAAATAAACCGTGCCAACTATCAGTTGTTGAGTTAATTGTCGACTGGTATATTTATGAGCAGTTATTTTCTTCATTTATATGCAGAGAAGCTAAATCTGAAAAGCGCACATGAGTATAAATATTTGGGACAGAGTAATTGTTATAGAATCAATGGAGTTGACGATGCTGAACGTTTCCATACTGTTAAGGTACTTCTCTCTCAGTGAGATACTTTCTAAATTCCTCTTATCTACTCATTTCAGACCTTATTTCTCTCTCAATTGATTTTAAAACTCTTTTGTTGTTGTTACAGGAAGCTCTGGACATTGTTCATGTTAGTAAAGAAGATCAAGAAAGTGTATTCGCGATGCTTGCTGCAGTATTATGGCTGGGGAATGTTTCTTTCACTGTTATTGACAATGAAAACCACGTTGAACCCATAGCAGATGAAAGTAAGCCTCTCACTCCCTAACTAGGGATGCCTAGAGTTAAACTGAGTTCAAATATTTTTCCCTTTTATGTCCATGAAAGTTGAATCTGCATCCCACTAAGCGTTTTCTGCTTAATTCATGTCTTATCTGACTGGTAGGGAGACTTACCTACATGCTGTATTGGTTATTTTCAGGTTTGTTAACTGTTGCTAAATTGATTGGGTGCAACAGCAATGAGCTTAAGCTAAGTTTATCCAAACGTAACATGAGAGTTGGAAAGGACACCATTGTGCAGAAGCTAACACTACCGCAGGTACCTTATTATGAAAACTGCTTGCATTTTTGCAAAGAATCAAAGTTGAAGTAGGGTTTGTAGGGTCAATATAGAGAGGCTATGACAGTTTGGAAGTTTTTTGCTCTGGTTAATCTCTGCATCCGTTACTGCATATATAACATCTGCGTTATTAGTATCCATGCTTCACATTTATTTGGAAACAATGGTTTTAATCTTGTTTGGCATCAACTCTCATAGTAGACTTGAGTCCCCCCTCCAAAGATAATAACTCAATTTATTTTCTTTAGCTCAGTTTTAGTATTGCGAGAATTCTTGTGTTAGATGACACTTTTTGTTTATTTTCTTTCAGGCCATTGATGCAAGAGATGCTTTAGCAAAATCAATTTATTCTTGCCTCTTTGACTGGCTGGTGGAGCAGATCAACAAATCTCTTGCAGTAGGAAAGAGACGAACTGGCAGATCCATCAGCATTCTTGATATCTACGGCTTCGAATCATTTGATGTATGCTTCTGTTCTGTCTCTCTGTTCTTTCTCCTCAACAAAGTTACAGTTGCTATCTGACATCATTAGATCCCTCTATATAATGACAACTATTATAAATTTTTTTGGCACATTAATTGTTGACTGTAGTTGAAATAGCGGTGTGGACCTAAGGGAATATTTTTTTTATGTGTCATATTGATTTGCTGAACAACTTCACATTCTTGTGCAGAAAAACAGCTTTGAGCAGTTCTGTATAAATTATGCAAATGAGAGATTGCAGCAACACTTTAATCGTCATCTATTCAAGCTGGAGCAAGAGGTGAAGCTTTCCCTTTCTGATTGAACTATACAGGTTCATGTAGTAAATCTTCATTCCAAGGTGTTAATGTTTCTTTCTACTGTTTCAGGAATATATCCAGGATGGAATTGACTGGACAAGGGTTGATTTTGAGGACAACCAAGATTGTCTTAGTCTCTTTGAAAAGGTAGATACTAAGAAGCTTTTATTTGTGGAAATACTTTTAGTCTGAAACATGTCGTTTAAGCAATTTAGTCTCATTGTTTGTGCAGAAACCATTAGGGCTGCTCTCTCTTTTGGATGAGGAATCAACATTTCCGAATGGCACAGATTTGACACTTGCAAACAAGCTAAAACAACATTTGATCTCTAATTCATGTTTCAGAGGAACTCGAGAGAAGCTTTTCACAGTTGTCCACTATGCAGGAGAGGTAACAGCTCTTGAAACCTCAGTCAGTAATACCAATTTATAGTCAAGTCTGTGGGATCTTTTGGAGATATAAAATTTGATAGGAAACATGAATATAGTCTCGGTCTTGACTGCTTGCTTTTTTTTTGCCGAATCAGGTTACATATGAGACGACTGGATTTCTAGAAAAGAACAGAGATTTGTTGCATTTGGATTCTATACAACTGTTGTCCTCTTGCTCCTGCCACCTTCCTCAAGCATTTGCATCTAGCATGCTGATCCAATCTGAAAAACCTGTTGTTGGTCCTTTACACAAAGCAGGTGGTGCTGATTCCCAGCGGTTGAGTGTAGCTACTAAGTTTAAGGTAGTGTGTTTTGGCCTTAAACACAAAACCTGATGTTGCTTCCGCTTTGGTTACCTGCTTTACTTCAAAGCTCATTATTTGCATCCAAGTTTTCTAACCTGGTTTGTGTGTTTTCCAGGGTCAACTATTCCAATTGATGCAACGTTTAGGAAACACTACCCCACATTTCATCCGCTGCATCAAGCCAAATAACGTACAGTCACCAGGGTTGTATGAGCAAGGGCTTGTCTTACAGCAGCTAAGATGCTGTGGGGTCCTAGAAGTGGTTCGAATCTCACGGTCTGGATTTCCCACAAGAATGTCTCATCAGAAATTCGCCAGAAGGTGACACTGCCCATCAATCATTGTAGTAGTTAGACCTTACAGGCTTTTTCTTCTTAAGTTGTAACCATTAAATGATAATACTGCAGGTATGGTTTCCTTCTGGTGGAGAACATTGCTGATAAAGATCCTCTAAGTGTTTCAGTTGCAATTCTCCATCAGTTTAACATCTTGCCAGAGATGTATCAAGTTGGCTACACGAAGTTGTTCTTCAGAACCGGACAGGTATAATAGCTAAGACGGCTCATGTCTTCGGGGCATACATAATAGTCTCATGTGCATTGCAGATTGGTGTTCTTGAAGATACAAGGAACCGTACTCTCCATGGCATTTTACGTGTGCAAAGCTCTTTTAGAGGATACAAAGCACGCTGTCACCTGAAGGAGCTTAGAATGGGAATCTATACTCTCCAGTCATGTATAACTCTCTCCTCTCAGTTCATTACCTTGGTCTTGCATCTTAATCTCATTGTCTTTTTGCAACAGTCGTTCGCGGAGAGAAAGTAAGAAAAGAGTTTGCTTATTTACGAAAAAGGCATAGAGCTGCTGCTACTATACAAAGCCAAGTTAAAAGCAAGATTGCTAGGAAACAGTATCAGGACGTAACAGAAGCGTCTCTTGTGATACAATCAGGTAAAAAAAGTTGTTTATTGTACATTTTTAGATGTTGTAGGTCTTCTCATGACACTTAGTGTAATCTTCTTTGCAGCAATTCGTGGTTGGTTGGTTAGAAGATGCTCAGGGGACATTGGATGGCTAAAATCAGGCGAGGTGCTGGTGAAGGCGTCAGTACTCTCCGAGCTTCAACGCAGGGTACTTAAATCAGAAGCTGCTCTACGTGAGAAAGAAGAAGAGAACGACATTCTTCAACAGAGGCTTCAACAGTACGAGAACAGGTGGTCGGAGTACGAGACAAAGATGAAGTCAATGGAGGAGATCTGGCAGAAGCAGATGCGGTCTTTGCAGTCCAGCCTCTCCATAGCAAAGAAAAGCCTAGCGGTTGAGGACTCGGCGAGAAACTCAGATGCATCGGTTAATGCTAGTGATGCAACGGATTGGGATTCAAGCAGTAACCAGTTCAAGGGAGGAGGGGGGAGACAACAACAGCAACAACGACCTATGAGCGCGGGGCTTAGTGTGATTGGACGGTTAGCTGAGGAGTTTGAACAGAGAGCTCAAGTGTTTGGTGATGATGCGAAGTTTTTGGTGGAAGTGAAGTCTGGTCAGGTGGAAGCGAACTTGAATCCGGATAGAGAGCTGAGGAGGTTGAAACAGATGTTTGAGACGTGGAAAAAGGATTATGGAGGGAGGTTGAGGGAAACGAAGATGATACTGAGTAAGCTTGGGAGTGAAGAGAGTGGTGGTTCGATGGAGAAGGTGAAGAGGAAGTGGTGGGGAAGGAGAAATAGCACTAGGTATTGATTGATACTGTTGATAGAAGGTGAAGAAGACTATTGTTATAGGCAAACTTTGTTCGTTTGCTGGTAAAGAAAGTAAGTTAATGATGTTGATTAAGACAAACGCATATTCTGTGATCATACAAATCATAAATGTTTGTAAATGTCTTGTTTTTGTAGTAAACAAAGTTTTAGCTCTTTTTTTTTAGCTTAAGCAACGGGTAAAAGAACTGCTTGCACACTTCACTTATAATAAGCAAAAGAAGAGCATACTTATTAGATTTTTTTTTTTTGAACGGTTATTTTAATTAGACGTGGTCGGAAAATAATAACCAATGAAAAGATTTTGTTATTTTAGCTAATGAATCAGACGATATATTTTCAGTACGATAAATAAAAACACTTTCAGCTCAGTAGAAAAGTTCGGCTATGTTCCGAGATCTTGGATCATCGAGATTAAATCTTTGCAGTCAATCCCAAAAGTTTGACATGTCAAATTAATGCTGAAGTATGGTATTTGTATACGTTAAAATGTCGGATCTTTTTTATAAATTATTTATTTAGTTCACCAGTTTTGCAGAATAATGTTTTTCCTCAATGGAAAATAATAATAATTCAAAGTTTACATAGAATCTGAGGAAAACACTTTCAGAATTCAATTAGTTTTGTTTAACTTCAGCAGAACTAATGTCTATTTGGTTTGTATATTGGTTGAGTGATTGATTCAGGATTTGACACAAATAGACATAGCAGAATGCATTTGATAAAACAAAAAGATATAGCAGAGTGGTAAGATGAATATATATATATATATATATATATATATATATATGGTCCCATAAATAAAGTAACTTTGCAGAGGATTAAGAGGAATCCAAACATTTTGGTCCGATTAAGGAATATAATCGATTCTCACAACACTTCCAAAAAGCAAGGAAGAAAATGAAATGGTGGTGGGGACAACTTGGCGTAATGTAAAACCAAGATTCCCTCATATTTTTCTTCTTATTGGATATCCAAATAGAATATTCTTTTACGTAAAAATTGACAAAATATGATTTTTTTTTATATAATACAATAGTTATGTTCTTATCTACACCGCCAAGACATGTGTTTTTTTTTTTTTTTTTTTCTAAAAACGTTAATATCATTAAAATGAAAAAGGATTTTACAAAATAGTTATCCTAGAGTCAATGTATCCAAGGCAAAAAAATAAAACAGAGATACATTATGGATCGCAAGTGCAAGTTTAATCTTCCGATTAACAAAGCCAAAGAAGTAAGAGGTCTTTGAAAAGCCTCTTATTGTATCCAAGACATGTGTTTCTAACTCGTTTATTGAACTATTTTTTACAATAATTATGCTCTTAAGCCACATGATAACTCGTTTATTAAACTCTTTTTTTAAATATTGTGCGTATTGGAACTTCAATGTCTTCATGTTCCACATCCAATCCAATGATCCAAGAGGTGGTATGATTCACACGGCATTTTGGGAACATCTTTCTGGTTAGATAATTAATAAACCAACAAGTTTTTATAGAAACCTGTAATGAAAAAATAAAAAAGATTTAGCAAAAAAAAAAAGAATAAAAAAGTTGTTTTAAAATAATTAAATAGATTTTCTTATTGGTTCAGTTTGTATATAAAGTTCTATTTTTTTTTTAGTTTTTTAATTGTTTGGTCAGACATAAATATTCGGGTTGAAGGTTGGTGTATATAAAGGGGTCATACCATCTTCCTCGTTGCTCTAAACAAAATTTCTCTCTCGTTTCCCTCTTCTTCCTCCGTCTCTATATCTGCGGTGAGTTCTCTTTCTCTCCTTCCTTTCTTCGCTATCAACATTACTCCTCATCATCATCTCGCTTTTTTCTTCTCCCAGCTTCTCTAATTTTACATTGATTAATCTTATCAAATTCGATTTTTTTGTTTATCACCCCCAATCAATCGCGGTTTTCAAATTCCGTGAGAAATGAGTTTTTTTTTTTGGTTTCCGTCGATTTATCATTGCCCTGCTCAGACGCCTGGAGAATGGGCTGGTCGACATCAATCATGTCGTGTTGTATTCCCTTTCCAGAGAGATCCACGCGATTGATTGATTGATTATGTCTCCATTGTGGGTCCTTTGCAAAATGTTGAATAAACAATCAATTTGACTCCGTTGTTAATTTTGCGGATTTTTTTTTAATAAAAGAGGTTCATCGTTTTTCTCATAATTTGAAAAGATCCTCATGATTTTACAAAAGAGAACAGGAAGTTTTTTTTTTTTTGGTAAAAGATAAAGTTTTTTTCTTTCTCTGTGTCAACATCATAAGAGATCTTTTGGTTAGTGTTTAGTTTCAAACTGTTTTAGTTAAGAACTCATATTTAAACCTGAAACGATTTTCTTGCAGAGGATACAAGAGAGATTTGACTCTTGACAAGTCTTTAGTACATTAAGGTCGGGCTGTCAAGTTTTGACAGCCCGAGTTACCAGAAGCTTCCAGGTAATTTAACACCATCTTAAAACTCTTACACGCGTTTTCAACATGTGTGTGTCTGCGTGTTTCTACACTTACTTTTCTTCTTATATAACAGGACTCGTTTTCCATTGGTATGCTAGTTTTGGACTATATTGGATTACATTGTGGCCATCATGGGTTCTTTGTCTGGGATTATTCAACGGCCACTTGTTGCCGCTGCTGCTGTTATCGCCGCTTCTGTATCTGCAGATGTCTCTGAGAAGTTCTCTTCTCTTAAATCACTAGTTCGAGGTTCTGAATCGGATCAGATTGCTGCTTCAGTCTCTGGCTCAGTTCATGACGAAAGGTCCTTGTGGGTTTCTCAAATCTCTACCTCCAAGCTCAAAGATTTGTCCTTTGTCTCGAGGATTCGTCTTCCTGTACCAAATGTTGATCTCCTCCTAGCTCCTAATCCGAGCTGCAAGCTTGCTCCTTCTGTTACTTCTTTATCCGCTCTTCGCAGCGCTTATCAGTCTGCAGAGTTAGCTAAGGCTTCAAAACCAGCGGCATTCACAATTGGAGCCTCGCTTGTGGCTCCAGATGTTTCATACAAATGGCATTTGCCTGAGACCAGTGCACTTGATCTGTCTGGTTCCTCGAGTTGTGCCTCAGAGAAGAATAGGACCGTTGTGGTTTTGCTTGGATGGCTTGGGTCGAAGCAGAAGCATCTGAAGAAATATGCTGATTGGTATACTTCGAGGGGTTACCATGTCATCACGTTTACTCTCCCCATGAATGAGATTATGAGCTACAAAGTTGGAGGAAAAGCTGAGAAGAACGTGGAGTCGCTGGTTAACCATTTGGCTGATTGGTTGGATGAGGAGCAGCAACAGAAGAATCTCGTGTTTCACACGTTCAGCAACACAGGATGGTTAACGTGAGTTGTATATCTCTGGTCTTTTCATGTGGCGGTTTCACATCTCACTCGGTGAATTTTCTGTATTTACAGATATGGAGCGATTTTGGAAAAGTTTCAGAAGCAAGATTCATCATTGATGGGAAGGGTTAAAGGTTCCATAGTGGACTCAGCTCCTGTTGCTGCTGCTGATCCGACTGTAAGAGATGGTTCTTGCATTCATTGCTATGTTATAATGGTCATTTAGCTTTTGCAGTTTCTGGATACTAATATGGCTTGTGAAAACAGGTATGGGCATCAGGTTTCTCAGCTGCCCTCTTGAAGAAAAACAGTGTAGCCACTAGAGGATCCGCAAGCTCTTCATGTGAGTCAAACATGGGAACACGGATCAATAGTATAAACTTCTCGGAGCCTAAACCTGCTGCAACAGAAACAGTTTTGCTTTTGATTCTTGAGAAGTTCTTCGGAGTGATACTAAACCTTCCCAAAGTAAACAGGTAACAAAAGCTCACACACACCCAAGAGAATCCACCTTTCATCACATTTGACAAACTCAACTCTGTTTTTATTATTACAGGAGGCTCGCAGATGTTGTAGAGACATTATCATCATCACAACCAAGATGTCCACAGCTATACATATACAGCTCTGCAGATAGAGTAATACCCGCGGGGCAAGTTGAATCATTCATTGTAGAGCAGAGGAAAGCAGGACACGAGGTCCGTGCCTGCAACTTCATATCTTCACCTCATGTAGACCATTTCAGGAGTAATCCAGAACTCTATACAGCTGAACTCAACCATTTCATGGATAACTTTGTTCTTGCTTCCTGCAATCATTCTTCATAGCGACTTACCACAAGTGTTGTTGCTGCTTAACTTTTTAACTCCATACAGAAAGAAAGAAAGAATACTACTTCGATGATTTTTTTGGTTTGGAATGGTGTATATATTGAATTATTACAGTTAACAGACTGTTTCTTTCCTTGTAAATGGTTAAGTTTTGTACATTTAGGAGACTGAAGATTCAAGAAAGTGACTGTTAGGGTGTTGAGACGCCAATTGTAAAGTATCGCGCTCTTTGCGTAACTTTTAACAATTATAAGGGCTCGCAATTCGTATTTTTTTAATCACGACACGCATGACAGCATGTGCAAAAGAACCGAAATATCCGAAACCAGAACTAGACCAATACTCTAAAATACCCGAATGGTTCTTATATTTTTATATCCGAAATAATCTAACTGAATTAGAACCGAATCAAAATAACCAAAACCAGAACTAAGCCAATATCCTAAAATACCCAGTTTCTATAGTTTTATATCCGAAATAACCGAACCGAGAACCGAACGCCCGAATATACAAAAATATTAATTATATATACATATAACATAACTAAATATATATTTTTAATTTAAAATTCTATTAAAAATATCTAAAAATAGTTGAAGATAACTAAATTATTATAAAGTATCCAAACTACCCGAAAGTATCTGAAACTATTCGGATAGTTTTATCCGAAATATCCAAAGTAATCCAAAACATCTAAATTTATTGTTTAAATCATCCTAACTATTTGATATTTTTTCTTAAATAACCGATATTTTATCCAAATTATCTGAACCGGATCCAAATGAGAACCGATTTTTTTCCGGGTATTTTCGGTTCCTACAATTCCTGTCTGAACCGAACCAATCCAAAACTATCTAAACCGAACCGACCGAAAATAGGTTAAGGAGTAAATAGATCATCTAACCGTATCCGAACTACTTAAAACTCGAAATACCCAAACCGAACTAATACCCGAAATGCCTAGGCCTAACGCGTCTTAACCAGCAATCGCGTTTGATGAAAAACCAAAAGGTGAAAGCAAAAATTGCGTTTGAAGCGGCGGAGATCGATCTAGCGATTTGCGTTTGAGATCCTTTAGAGGAACTCGAACCGCTCATCCCCTCTTTCATCTCCTCGTCCTCCTCCGCTTACGTAACCCTAACGAAGTCGGAGAATCTCTGGTGAATCGATCTTGATTTCAATCTTCCTCTCCCAGAAACAAAAAATCTCCATCGAAATCGAACGCAAGTGGTGGGATTAAAGGGAGAGCAATGGATTTGGATCAATGGATTTCGAAGGTTAAAGACGGTCAGCATCTCTCCGAGGACGAGCTTCAGCTTCTCTGCGAATACGTACGCGCACCATCTTCTCCCTTACTTGCTTTAGGGATTTTTCTTTCTTTCTTTATAACGATGAATGTATCAATACGGAGATAGTTCAATCAATGTTGTATATTCAGATTCTCCTTTATTAGAGGTTGGTTATAGAGTTGTTGCCTAAGGCGAGCACTCGTGGATATAACCAGAAGGTGTAAATGTTTGCAGGTGAAAGAGATTCTGATTGAGGAGTCAAACGTACAGCCTGTCAACAGTCCAGTCACCGTCTGTGGTGACATCCATGGCCAGTTTCATGATCTCATTAAGCTTTTTCAGACCGGTGGTCATGTTCCCGACACCAACTACATTTTTATGGTACATTTTTCTTTTTTGTTTTCCTGGTGTATCACAAAATCAATATATGAACACATGTTGATATGCTGTGGGGAATATTCGCAGGGGGACTTTGTGGATAGAGGTTACAACAGCCTTGAAGTCTTCACTATTCTTTTGCTTCTTAAAGCTAGGTAAAGACGTGTTTCTTTAATGTTCATGGGACTCCTGTTATCTTGTCTTTAAAAATGTTCTTGTTTTTTGCTTTTTTCCTTGTGATTAACAGTAAGAAATTGTTTTTACCATTATTAATCTTTCTTTGGAAGAGCACTGCACTTCAAAATTGTTCCGATGAGGAAGTAATTGATTTTTCAAACACCTCATAGTTACCTTTTGTTAGGTTTTGGAAAGATACCAAGTGATTTTTGTGTTCTTTCACGCATGAGTTTACTTGAAAATGCTGTTTAAAAGTGTAGATTCCTTGCTGCATCTTCTCCATTTGGGGGCGTTAATTTGTTTTTTGATTCTTTTGTGTTGTAATATGTAGACATCCAGCCAATATCACACTTCTGCGTGGAAATCATGAAAGTAGACAGCTAACGCAGGTATGCATTGTTCTTCTCCACTTATATCTATCTCTACGGCGCATTCAGTATATCATTAATAGTATTAAGATGCTCATCCCAATTTTATACTTTTAAGGTTTATGGTTTCTATGACGAATGCCAAAGGAAGTATGGTAACGCTAATGCATGGCGATATTGCACAGATGTTTTTGACTATCTTACCATATCAGCTATTATTGATAGCACAGTAAGTTAATTTCTTCAGCAGCTTGGCATTGCCGATGAGATCGGATATGTTTGCTGTATCCTATGCTCAAAGATGATTTTCTTTGTCTAGGTTCTATGTGTTCATGGTGGCCTTTCCCCGGATGTCCGGACAATTGATCAGGTTAATCTCTGTCTTTATTGCTTTTGGCTTTCATATGTTTCTGGCTCATCATGTTATTAAGGCCAACCACTCACTTTAGATCTTATTATGGACACTAGATAAGACTGGTCGATCGAAATTGTGAAATTCCCCATGAAGGTCCCTTTTGCGATCTTATGTGGAGCGATCCTGAAGATATTGAAACATGGGCTGTTAGTCCACGTGGAGCTGGTTGGCTTTTCGGATCGAGGGTTACCACTGAGGTATGTTTATCCTTCTTCAATCGTTGAATCAATACCGTAACTAATAACCTATTTCACGTGTCTTATATTTTGTTTTGACTTATTGTGCAGTTCAACCACATCAACAAGCTTGATCTAGTATGCCGTGCACACCAGCTGGTACAAGAAGGTCTGAAGTACATGTTCCAAGATAAAGGCCTTGTAACTGTGAGTGTCCTGCTTCTTATGACTTGGCCATTTTAAGCTGGATAACTGGAAATGTTACTCTGCCTAATGATGTGTGTGTGTATTTTCTTCTTCTTTGGTGTGAAGGTATGGTCTGCACCTAATTACTGTTACCGGTGTGGCAATGTCGCTTCTATATTGATTTTCGATGAAAACATGGTGAGCCCATATGTTTAAGTCTTTCCTATTGAATAGTCTAGTCTTGCTCTCTATCAGAACAAGTACACATTTCTTGGTTTGGTATCTGCTTTTTAAAGTAAAGGTATAAGGAGAACTATAGAAAGAAAGTTAAACAAGTAAGCACGTGTGGGTGTTTGCCATGGATTATAGGTAGTAAGTGCATTATGTTGTGATTCATTATTGTGCATGGTTTAATGATGAAATCCATGTTATTTTACCAGGAAAGGGATGTGAAGTACTTTAACGAGACCGAAGAGAACAATCAAATGAGAGGGCCAAGGACTGGAGTTCCGTATTTCCTGTAATGAAACTATTATGTTTGCCCCCCTTCTTCCATCGCTGCGATGATGATGATGATGGTATGAAGCCATTGCTAGCTACCATTGACAATATGTTCAGTCTCAAAAGATTATATGTAAATATAATCACACTTCCATTATTTTTGTCCACTAGGTGACATTTTCCTTGTGAATTTCTAAAGTAAACGCTTTGGTTATAGTCTGATTGAAGTAGTTTTGTGTCTACTCGTGATTCTCTTTGCTTCCTTTTGTTTTTCTTTGTTGAGACCCCAATCTTTTCTTATGTATTGTTCACTTACACTGTTACCTCTGCTTTTTGTTGTTGTGAAGATGACACTAACTCTAAATCTTTTTTTTTCGCTGTGTGGTTACTCATCTCTTTTGTCATTTAAGATGGGTGATTGGTAGGCAACGGAAACGAACAAAAGAAATCCATTAAGCAGATTCTTCTACTCATGTGGTGAATACAACATAAAAGGAAATCCTCTACCGCTTCTTCACCTTAAGACGGTCCTGGACCGGTTTGATACCCGAATTAGATGTGAGACGGTCCTAGACCGGTTTGAGATTAAAGATGAAATCAGGGTAAACCAGAACCGGCACAATTACAAAACCCACCAAAAACCCAAAGAGGATTGGCTCCAAAGAGAAACCAAACCCTTTTGCACTTCTTCATCTTCTTGTTCTCACCCCTACTGTCGCCGCCGTTAAGGATTAATTTTTTTTTCAGAGGCGGCGATGGCGGATCTTCTACCACCTCTTGCGGCGGCACAAATCGATGCGAAGACTAAAGTAGATGAGAAAGTTGATTACTCGAATCTCCCTTGCCCTGTTTCTTATGACGAACTCAACCGTGAAGCTATCAGTTTAGTGTTTCTTATTACCGATCTAGTTTTTCTTCTTAATATATTCTTTCTTGAGCTTATAGCTTTATTCAGTTCATGGATAGCTCAGACTGATCTGTGTGGCTTTACTGCATTGTATTGTCACGTCTTTAGGGATTTGGCTTCTGTTCTGTTTTTATTTGTAATGGCATGGTTGAGCTGCTACTGTTTGGTTTTTAATTGTTTTCTTTTTCTTTACATGAATCGTTTCAAGGTCCTACGAGATTTGTAAACAGTAGAAACGATATAGTATGACTGAAAGTTTTCAATTTCATTGGTTGCCACAAAGTTTGTCTTAGTGATTATTTTTCATTGTCTGCCTCAATGTTTGTTTTCATTGTCTCCTAATGGTTTCTTACTGTTCTTAGATCAGGTTTTGGTATGTGTAGTGAAGCCATATAGAGTTTGTTTTCAATTGGTTTCTAACTTGTTTGATTACTCTTTTGCAGTGTCTTTAAAGGCAGACACTTTTGAGGGTTTTCGCTTCGACTTTGCCAAGGGATTGAATCAAAAGTTTTCCCTTTGCCACAGGTAGTAAATATTATATTTACAGTTACTATTATTGGTAATAAGCTTACACTTGTTTGTTTTTTTTTTTTTTTTTTTGAAATAGTGTAATGATGGGACCAACGGAAGTTCCTTCTCAGTCACCTGACACGACGATCAAAATTCCAACAGCCCATTACGAGTTTGGTGCTAATTACTATGATCCAAAGGTACCAATTTTTGGGTAATTTCTTATCGCTATCAAGAAGTTATGAAAATGACAAAATATTTATATGCAGTTGATGCTTGTTGGAAGGGTGATGACTGATGGTAGAGTAAACGCAAGAGTGAAAGCTGATTTAACTGATAGGTTGATCTTAAAGGCGACTGGTCAGGTAACTGCTGCTGCTTGATAATCATCTATGGTGTATCTGGATATTACGTTCGTTCAGCTTTGTTGTTTACTTTCTTTTTACAGCTGACAAATGAGCCTCATATGTCGCATGCAATGTTCAACTTTGATTACATGGTGAGAAACTTCTCTCTATTTGAACATTTTTCGATTCTTTGTGATGCAACTTTGATGGCATTTGGTTCATATGAAGTTTTTCTTTTCGTTTCATGTTTGTGTAGGGATCAGACTACAGGGCCCAACTTCAACTTGGGAACGGTGCTCTAGTTGGAGCAACCTATATTCAGGTAAAGTGGGCTGTTGTTTGAACTTATTACTTACCTTCAATCACATTATTCATCTAGCTGTAACGCAGTTATAATGAGATATAAACTTTGAATCGTTCTAATCAACTTTTTTGTGGGCATGCTTGCTTAAGTTATTATGGCAATAAGAAAAGTTGTCTTTTATCCGTTATCAGTCTTGATCTGTTAACTTTTGGTATGGTGCATGTGAGAGATATTAAAGTCAATTGTAATTTTCATGAAATATTGGACAGAGTGTGACACCCCGTCTATCATTGGGTGGGGAAGTTTTTTGGGCTGGTGTGCCTCGGAAGTCTGGTATGGGTTACGCAGCAAGATACGAAACTGATAAAATGGTAAATCTTCTTCTTGTTAAGCTATTATTGGTGAATAACAACACTCTAACTGATTGTGTATATATCATACTTTCTTTACCAACAGGTTGCTACTGCGCAAGTTGCTAGCACTGGTACTATAGGTATGAACTATGTTCAGAAGATTTCCGAGAAGGTAATGTACCTTTTCTCATGAGCTCCCATCTCTATAGAGTTTAAAACATGACACCTTCATTTTTAATTTTATTATGATCAGGTTTCTCTAGCTACTGATTTCGCGTACAACTACTTGTCAAGAGATGTTGTGGCTAGTGTTGGGTATGACTACATTCTTAGACAGGTAACAATCACCATTTTTATGGAATTGTAAAGCAAGAAAAAACGCTTTTTTGTATCGACTCTTGATAATCTATTTGTGTTTGGTTTCAGTCACGTGTGCGGGGAAAGATTGATTCAAACGGTGTTGCATCCGCTCTCTTGGAAGAGAGATTGAGTATGGGACTCAACTTTATTCTATCTGCAGAGGTACATAGTGTCCTTGTTCTTGAACTGAGATATAGTATAACCGTTGAGTCTCCATTTTTAAAACTGTTGATTGTTTTTTTTCTTTTCTCCCTCACAGCTTGACCATAAGAAGAAGGACTACAAGTTTGGATTCGGTTTAACAGTCGGCTAATAAGCCTGGCTCTACCACACGCAGCGCTTTCATCAGTGCGGGGGGTTCAGTTAAAACTTATTGTATTTCCCATCAAGATTTCATTTAGGCTTTTTGGTCGGCAACGTTGGGAAATTAAAACAAAAACAAAAACAAAGGAAGGAAGTGTTGTGTTGTTATTTACGGTTTAGGTTTTGTCTCCATTAAGAAGACCCATTATATGAGTTTTTGGTGTTACTTTCTTTCTTTAGATCTTGTAACGTTGCCTGGAGGTTTGTATCATTTCCTCTCCGTACAAACTAAAAAATAATAATATTTTTTCCTTGTTTATTTAAATGAAGAAAAAGTTTGCGTTAGCTAACAATAGCAAGTAAACAAATTAAATTTGGAGCTGGATAATAATTTTAACGTAGTAAAATTTTTATCTATATTGTGGAAAATGTATTTTATGATTATTCTAAAAAAAACTAAATTTTAAATATTTTCTAGTGTGAAGCAAGAACTAGATGTCAAAAAAACCTTTTTTGATCTTCTAATCAATCAATTTATACGTCAAAAAAAACTTAATCTATGAATAATAAATAATACTATGGGCCGAGCAGTAGCTGTTGTTTATGTTATTTTCACGTGTAACTATAAATGGGCCGAAAGTCATGATAATGGGCCGAGCAAATTCAACATTATTACCTGTTATTACCATATCACTGTTGAAAATGTAATTACCAAATCAGCAAACACCTGTCGTCGTGACAGATTCCGAGAAAGACAAAACAAAAAACCCTATGAACAGTCTCTCCCTTCTTCTTCTTCCTTCCTCGGTACTCTCTCTCTCTTTACCTTCCTTCTTCTCCGATTCTCCTTCTTTGCAGAATTAACATCAATGTCTTGCATTGCAGGCTGATTCCATTTCTTAGACGCTCGAGTGCTGATTTCTAGTAGATCTCGTGATGGATTCTGCTATTGAGATTAGTTCAGGCAGTAGTAGCAGTAGTGGTAGTGATGACGAGGTATCTGAGCCCTCTAGAACCAGAAGCAATACCGCTTGGCTCTATGGTATACTCTCTGCTCAGTCTCTATCTCTCTCGGTTAGGTTAAATTTGCTAGCTTTAATAGAGTAATCAAACCTTAGTGCTCTGTTTCTTTCTTTGACTTGCAGGCAACAGTAGCTTCCCTCAAGCTAAAGCAGCACTTACTACTCTAGCTTCTGGCAGTGGTGGTACCCCATCTCAGCCAAGAGACTCAGGGAATGATAATGAGAAGCTGTCTTCTCAACAAGCTCAGAAAAGAACCCTCCCACCCTCTTTTAATCCCCCTCCTACTACTTCTTCAAGAAGTGGTAACAGTACTAGTCCAGCTCTAGGCAACATGAATACTACTCAAGCTTCTCGCAGTGATCCACCGAGTTATAAGCCAAGAGACTCTACAACATTTACAAGGAATGAGAATGTCGGTAACTCTAATGTCTCTGGTGTGGATGATAAGAAGCTGCCTGCTCAACAAGTTATGAAGAGAGCCCTTCCACCTTCTTTTAATGCCCCTCCTAATCCATCAAGAAACGTGGGGGATTATACTAGTCCAGCTGTAGGCAATAAGAATAGTTTTGGTGATGGTTACTACCGTGGAGCTCATGCTGAGATTGGAATCCAGCGTGGCGTGAATGGGGTTAGGATCTTGCCTCCATCTATGACGCATGGAGCATCTGCTTCTCCTTTGCAGTATGGTGGTCAAAGTGATCCAATTCACAGGGTTGTTGGGATTGTTGAAGACAGGAGTTCTGAGAACGATGAGAGGCTCATCTATCAAGCTGCACTACGGGTATTCATCCTCTAACTCAGTCTTCTCTTGTGCATGCTTTACAGTGTCCTGTCTTGATATGATTGCATTAGTGAGTGAATATGGAGCAATATATTTGGCTCATTTCTTTAGATTCATGGTGCATTATACATTTTATATGGTTTTTCTTTGATGTTTGTGTCAAACCATGCTGAATCTACTCAGTTTCAGACTGAAGTGTCCAAGTTAATAGTAGTTATACAGTGATCTGCATTACTCTTCATGTTTGAGAAAGAATGATTTTTTAGTTCACTGTGTATAGCAGCATTCATTTTCGTGGTACTTTATATATATGTTGGCAGCTTGGTGTTGTTCCATAATCAACCTGATATTAACCTTGCATGTTAAGTGCATTTTTTGTAACAAAGTGTGTTGATCCTGCAGGATTTGAATCAATCTAAGAACGAAATGGATCTAAGTCCTGGTACTCTTACAGTTTCTCTTATGAGGCATCAGGTATTATCATGTTTGCAATGTACCATTTAGTGGCCTTTAAATTTGGCTTCTGTACTAAATACTATTGCTTTCAGAAAATCGCATTGGCATGGATGTTTCAGAAGGAAACAAGTAGTTTGCACTGCTCGGGAGGGATATTAGGAGATGATCAGGTCACATATAATTAAATTTGTTTGCCCAATTCGGTTACATGGATTTTCCCCTGAAGCTATATAAGGTCTATTTTTGCAGGGACTTGGTAAGACAATCTCAACGATTGCTCTTATCTTGAAGCAAAAGTTTGAGTCACAAATAAAGTCTGAAATTTCAAGCAAGCTAGACGCTGAGATATTGGACCTGGATGCTGATGATGAGTCCGAAACTCCAAAGCATGAAAGTGATGTGAAACCAGAGGTCAAGGTTTCAAGCAACAGTGCTGGTGATAATGATGGGAATGGCAGTTCAGATAAGGGGAAAGCCAAAGTTCAAGGAGCGAGTACTTCGAAACGGGAGTTTAACAGAAAGAGGCCACCTGCTGGTACATTAATTGTTTGTCCAGCGAGTATTGTGAGGCAGTGGGCAAGAGAGCTCGATGAGAAGGTTTCTGATGAATCCAAACTTTCTGTTTTGATCTACCATGGTGGCTGTAGGACCAAAGATCCTGTTGAATTGGCGAGATATGATGTGGTTGTCACAACTTACGCCATTGTGACCAATGAAGTACCCAAAGAGTCATTGGTGGAGGATGATGAGGACGATGAAAATGATAACAAAGGTCTCGCTCCTGGCTTCTCCAAGAAGCGTAAAGCTGCAGTGAGTACCAGTAAGAAGAGTAAGAAAAGAGGTAGAAAAGGCATGGATGATTCTTCTTTTGATTCTGATTGTGGTGCTCTGTCGAGAGTTGGGTGGCTCAGAGTAGTTCTAGATGAAGCTCAGACGATCAAGAATCATAGAACACAAGTGGCAAGAGCCTGCTGCACTCTTCGAGCCAAAAGGAGGTGGTGTTTGTCTGGAACGCCGATACAAAATACAATTGATGATCTGTATAGCTACTTTAGATTCCTTAGGTACAATCCGTATGCTGTGTACAAGTCATTCTACCATACAATCAAGGTTCCAATTTCCAGAAATTCTCTTAATGGTTACAAGAAGCTTCAAGCTGTTCTAAGGGCTATAATGCTGCGCCGTACCAAAGGTACTCTCTATTCTTGTTTACTCTTCGTAGCTGTGACTGATTTGATTATTTATGCTGAGTATCTTCTGTTCTGATATACAGAAACATTGCTTGATGGGCAACCAATAATCAATCTACCTCCAAAGAAAATTAATTTGAGAAGGGTAGACTTTTCAGTGGAGGAGCGGTCTTTCTACAAGAAGCTTGAAGCAGATTCACAATCACAGTTCAAGGTTCTCCTATTTTTTCTCCTCCAGTGAAACAAACATTAAGTCGTACATGTGTCTGATTAGATGATATTTCATATTTTCTGCAGGCGTATGCTGCTGCAGGAACTTTGAGCCAAAACTACGCAAATATTCTTCTGATGCTTTTGCGTCTACGCCAAGCTTGTGACCACCCACAACTTGTGAAGGGATATAACTCAGATCCTGTTGGAAAAGAATCAAGAGAAGCAGTTAAAAGACTCCCTAGGGAGGCTCGAATCAGTTTGCTCAAACGTTTAGAGTCATCATCTGCCATCTGCAACATCTGTAATGTAAGTGCATATTCTTAATAGCGTGTTCTCAGGCTCAGTATTCTCTAGTTGTTAGGCTAGTTCTGACGATATCTACTCTTATAATATTCTGTCGTCTGTTTATCTGCAGGATCCACCAGAAAACCCTGTTATTTCGCTGTGTGGCCATGTATTTTGCTATCAGTGTGTTTCAGAACATATCAATGGGGATGAGAACGTGTGCCCTGTTCGAAGATGCAGAGAAGACTTTGGGCGTGATGTTGTTTTCTCCAAATCCGCCCTTAGAAGTTCTACCACTAATGATTTAGGCTCTAGTTCTTCACAGCACAAATCTTTTTCTCAAAAAAGCGAGTTTAGCTCATCAAAAATCAAAGCTGTCCTAGATATTCTGCAGTCGCTTTCCAAACAAGGCAGACGAAACACAGGTCGAAGGCCTTCTTCCTCACTGCCACATGAAGATGATGATGATGACGACGTTACTATTGTAGAGCCAACGACTCTTCACTCGTCTTCACCTAGCCAGGGGCCAATAAAGACGATAGTGTTCTCTCAGTGGACTGGTATGCTTGACTTGGTTGAGCATAGTTTTATTGAAAATGGTATAGAGTTCAGAAGATTAGATGGTACAATGAGTCTATTAGCAAGAGACAGGGCTGTAAAAGAATTCAGCAAAGATCCAGATGTGAGTGATGTGCATATCTTAGATACATTTTTCAAAATACTTTTAAAATGTTCCTTAAGCTCTCCTAACAGTGAAAAGTCTATAAACAGGTAGAGGTGATGCTGATGTCGCTAAAAGCTGGAAACCTTGGGTTGAATATGGTAGCAGCATGTCATGTTATACTTTTGGATCTTTGGTGGAATCCAACAACCGAAGATCAAGCGGTTGATCGTGCACATCGTATTGGACAAACTCGGCCAGTTAGTGTAACTCGTGTCACTATAAAAGATACCATTGAGGATAAGATTTTGTCTCTTCAGGTATTTGATGTCCCTTAGTTTCCTCCTCATTCTATATTTATAGTAGTCCAGCATTATCATTGTCTTTTTTTTTTATTTATCAGGAAGAGAAAAGGAAAATGGTTGCATCTGCATTTGGTGAAGAACATGGTGGAAGCTCTGCAACTAAACTGACAGTAGATGATCTCAAATATCTTTTTATGCCGTAGACCAACTGGTTATAATGGCTACTTGAAATAGGTTGCATAGTACTATTAATATTGGAGATTATGCCCAGCGTTTTTTTGATCAAGAAGAAACCCTCTAAGCTGCTTTTGTAACTGAAACTTCGATGCTGTGGCTCTCCTTAGGATTTCGTGTTTTTGGTTTTGTGAGACTTGTAGCTAGAGTCTAGGTCTTTTGTGTTTCGGAGATGCATTGACTGGGAAGCATGCCATTATGTAAATAACTAAATCGTTTCATGGTATATATACCTCGTAGAAGTTTTAACGGTAAAACTAAAGGATCAGCTGATCTTATTTTTCTTCTGAGCATAACAGTTTGTTATGTATAATTGGCTCTGTTATAGCGTTGCCATACCAAGCATTCTTTACAGCTTGGACGTCTGTTTTGGATACACACCTGTTGTGCATCTTTGTATTGTGCTAAGTTCTTCAGCAATTTAAGATGAAGTTAAAGAGATACTCTGTATGTACATATGCTTGTTCTTTGATGGTGCTTTGTTTGAAGCTGATGAGGATTGTTTCCTCAAAGTATTTGACTCGACCAGCCTAGTTACACCTTACTCGCTGCTATTTTTTGGTTTGATGTCTACGTTTGTGTATGGTTTTATAACTGCAATACACGTTGCAGTTTAGAGTAAGGTATGTATATGATGAGAAAATGCAGAACGTCTTTCTATCTCCGGTGGTAGGTGCTCTGCCCTTAAAGGGTGTTTTGGAGCAAATAAATGCAGAACCTCATGACAGTTTAGAAAAATCTCTGAGGGTTTTAGGTGGGATATTAGGAAAGGAGCCAATGTTAATAAATGACTGATTAGTGACAGATATACAAATGATGAGTGGAAACTGCAAAGAAAGTGAAAGTTCGCTTCTGTGTAAGAAGCAGCTTTAAGTTTCAAGATGATGAATCATTAGTGACATGCAGTGGTGGTGGAACCTTTTGTTGATTAAACGCCCTATGAAGGAGACAACCAACATAGAAGACTATGGGACCTCTTTTATTTATGACATTTCTGCCCTTTAGTCATTACTCATTTCTCTTTTCCATTGTCGTCGGGTAATGCTCTATGCACATGTCATATCTGGTTTTTGTTTTCCCAAGTTACAGGGCGAAAAGATTTGCCTTGTGTTTGTTGAATTTTCAAGGTATCACGGTAAGTCTCATTAGAAAAATGTCAGATAATAAAAGAAGAGAGGAAAAATTGTTCTGACATTTATCGTAAATATTATATATATATATATATATATATATATAATCAATGACGATAAAACTATTTTAAAACACAAATTTGAATATTTCGACTGAGGTCATACAAAGTACCAAAAAATTAGGCATGATAAATCAAAGCACTCAAGAGAGAAGTAAGTTATGAATGCTGAGTTACAAGTAAGAAGTTGTCCTATAACTGCTTCCATCTCATTTAACCCTAAATAGTCTTACAAGAACTTGTGGTTTCGCAGACTGAATATGTTGGCTAATGTCTTCGTCGGTTCTGGACTAATGATTGCTTTAACAGAAGAGACTTATATAAATCATACAGAGCTTCTAAGGTAATGAAGAACATATTGTCAGAGAATCGCCTTCTTAACGCATTACCGACTCTTTTACAAAGGAACGGCCGGCCGAGCTGCAAAACCACAAATATTAAGCATTGGTGGAACACAGAAAATTTGAAAAGTGTAAAAGAGTGAGTTGGTTTTACTCACGAATACTCGAGGTGGATGTTCATGAACCTCCGGTTCTCTTTACTTTGAGAAAGTGTAACGGAACCTTCAATGACTTGGTCTTGCTCTACGTCTACTGGGTCATATAAATATACAATCGTCTGTCCAAAAAAGTGGTTCAAAACCAAATGGGTCACAAAGTGTAAGCTACTTTTTTTTAATAAGAGACAGACATCAAGTTTATAGTATCACTGATCTTCTTAATATACGACCAACTCCTTCTGATCTTAACCAATTTAGATGATTTAAAGAAAAGTAAAACTGGCAAAAATGGGAAATATATACAGAAAGATGGTCTTACTTGCTGCCAATGCGTTGGAGGAGCCTCGGGAGAGGTGGACAACACGAATGCATCACTCGGATTACTCCGCTTCTTGTGATTACCTTCTCTAGAAGGACTCACTGATGAAGAACCACTAGCAACACTTGTTGCACTAGTAGTCTTGGCAGGCGAAGAGGCCGGTTCGCTGAACTCAACGTCAAACCAAAATCCAAAACCATGCATAGGAGCTGCAACAAGAAAGGAAAAAGCCTCAGCGCAGAAAGGAAACAAGACACAAAACGCATATACATTTGATAAAAGGAAAAGTGAATATACCTCTCATCATTGACTTGAATTTATAACTTGCAATAACGGAGTCTAGCTCTTGGATTTTTACTGTTTGACAGTCTATATGTTTAACCTGCATGATACACGCTCTGTGTGAAATAGAGCGGGTGGTCTGGTCTTTGATCATTTACTTAGTAAGAAAATAGATATTCACACAGAAGCAGAGTTCACATAGCTGAGAGCTCAAAGAGATTGGAGGTAACAAGCACTCAGAGAACAAGGAAATACCACTTCTGGCCATGTTAGAACGTTCTCGCCTGATATGGACTCCACACTAGGTTCTTCAAATGCACACTGTTTAGCTAACTGCATCATTGCAGACACTGCAAACAACATCAAACATCATTAGTGAAAACCTTACTTCAAGGTACTTCTTTTTCCCTTTACAAAACTTGACTAGTAATCTGATTCTAGAGTACAAGTTCCCCAACGTGAAGGTGAGTGAGAAGCAGACATTTCAATTGACCCTTATGATCAAAGCCATAAATGCTATCACGATAACCTAATTTTATCAATCTGATCTGTCTAGGAATGCAAAACTCTCTGCCTATCATGCTGTGTAATATGGCAAGCTTATCATACATCACATCCACATTTAATTGAGAAATCATTACTCAGTACACCAATCAAATTTAACGTATTGATTGTCCCAGAGTTCAAGTTGATATAATACTTACTATCAATTCCATAAACGTTGCGCCAAAAATCAATGCTATGACTGTATCTGTCAGGGTGTGAAACAGGTGCCATGTACAACTGTCAACAGAAAGTAAATAAAAACATATGAAATGTTGCCTTCTTTTCCAAAAGTCATTAGACTACACTGTGATATAATATTTGAAGGGATCATAATCATACTGTTGCATGTGATGGGAGAATTAAACCTCCAGGCTTCAACCAGCGATCTCTAGCTGTAATAACACTTCCCAGCATACTCTACATGAACATAATATGTGAATGAGAGACCAGGGAAAATTAAGGAAAAATAATAATTCGGTAGGGTATCATTTGGACATCAACATACAAAATTATACATACAAGATTCCAAGATCAGGAAATAACCTCATACAAGAGCATGTAACCCATCCACTCTGAAATTATCACATCAACCTCCTCGTCGATTTCAACATCCTGCAGAACATTACTACAGAATGAAGGTTTGCATACAAACCAATCCCTCAATAGCGGTATAGATGTATAGACAAGCCGAAGATCTCTGGTTACATTCATATATTTCGCACCTTTCTGGATAAATGTATAATGACACCAATTTATCTTTTTGCAACTTATATAGACATCAACCCTAAGCAATGTCTATTATAGCATGGCAGGACGAACTCCGGATTTATAACAGATAAGATTTTACCTCCACTCTTCCATGCAAAACAATGACCTTGTCAGATAAACCGTTGGCTTTTACAACTTCATTTGCCTGGTGATATTACGAAAAAAGGTTGAATCCATTAGTGCGACCCAAGAAAGCATTTCAATTCTGATAGGGAGCAAAAACAAACGAAAATGATATGCAGAGCTAAAACACAAGACTCGTAGTAAATTCTATGTTAGGTAGAATTTAGATCAACTTCACAGAGCCCAATATTTCAGAAACAGTCTCAAGATTTCTTTCTTCATCTGATTGATGTCAAAGGTGATACAATCCATGAAGCAGTGATTATATTTAGTTTTAACTAAAAAAAAATGTCTGGGATAGGGTCAGCTAAACTGTGAAAACTTCAAGAGAGTAAGACATACTATCATCACACCATAAACATACTCCCACTAAAGGCAACATGCAACAAATTATATCCAAGAACTTCTTTCCTATTCCAAGTTCAAATTTTAACATATGAGAACATGTTTTTGATGAAATTACATAATCCCAAAACCAATTCAAGTGGAACTTTTTCAAGCCATTCAAATTTAATCTAAAGATGCAGAGAATAGAGGCGAAAGAAAGAGACATCATTTATGCCCAAGTTACTTGGTAAAAGGAAACATCTGGAGTAATACCTGGACTGCAATATCACTTGCATCTACAGCATATACCTGTAAGAAAATTTAATTATGCAAGAAACACATTACAGTCAGCAGACACATAGAAACAAACTTAGTATCAATATATAAATGCTACATTCTTCACAATGTTCAATAATAAAGTAGTGCCTACGCATAACGCATACCCGTTTAGCACCGGCTTGAGCACAGAAGATTGAAAGGATGCCTGTTCCACAGCCAACGTCCACCACAACCTGTTAAAGGAAATCAATGCAGCTCTGAAATCAGTTTGAGTAATTTTTATTCAGTATCATTTGCGAAGATGAAAAAAAAAGAGCATCGTTCTGAAATAACAGAAACAAGAGAGCGAGAGAGTAGTATTACCTTGCCTTGGATGAAGCTCTGATGCTGCATTATAGCTTCCTTATAAGTTTCCGTCCTAGCCCGATCCTGTAATCAACCAAATAACATTCAACAACCGAATAAGAGAGAGATCCGACTATAGAGAGAGAAATTAAAAAAAAAAAATGAATGCTTTAAGAAGATGAAGAGACCTAATTTTTTCATACATCTGAACAAAAATGTCAGCGACATTTGAAGTTGTCTTTTTTGAGCCAAACATACCCAAAACCAAAGAGAATTCAATTCTAACTTTCAATTCCAAGCTCTGGCAGTTAAGGAAGAAGCGAAAGAAAGTACCTTGATCATCTCTTCGTGAATCCCGACGTGAGCGTAGGAATGGAAATAGGCAACGTCGAAGTCGGTGCAAGGCGGAGGAGATTTCTGAGTCTCCAGGTCGGAAACCCTAACCCCATTGGTGAGACCGCCTCTAGGGTCGTGAGCTCCACCGCGAGTGCTGCGTCTTTTAGCTCGGCCAAAAGAGCTGAGGCCGGGGAGTTGCTTCTCTTCTACCCGTTCGAGCTCGCCGTGGAAACCGTTGCTGTAATCGCCGCCAGATTGCATATTTTGGTTAAACCCAGACAAAATACACCTTCTCTGACGCTTGACGACGACTGTTTGTTGTAATACTCTAGTAAACCAAGGATCCTCCTCTTTTCTAATTTTAATCTTACATTTAGTTTTTATTTTTATTTATTTGCATTTTAATCCCCTTTGTCCTTCATTTCATTAGCTTTTTAAATTAAAGGGTCTATAATATATAGGAATATAATAAGAACAAATCTCCAAAATAGCACATTTCTAAGTTTATATCACAAAAATAGCATTCAAAAACTAAAATGACCAAAATAATATTTTATCTTTTGAAAAATTTAAATATTTTTATTTTTCAAAATTTGAAATCTTATCCCCAAAACCTCACTTCTCAACTCTAAACCCTAAAACCTAAACTCTAAATCCTAAATTCTAAACCCTAAATCCCACCCCTTGAGTGCTATTTTTGTGACTTTTAGCCTTGAGTGCTAGTTTGGGAACAAAAACTTGATTTAGTGCTATTTTGGTATTTTTCTCAATATAATAAAAACAGAAACATTATTCATGATTAGGTTTGGGGGGGAAAAGTTGATGACAAAAAGAGACGAGCAGCTGCGGTAAATTTCAGACTTGTTGTAAGATCTTTTTATTCTTTCTTTCTTCTGCTCATTGCAAGTAAATTACTAATTATCATAAATAAGAAAAAGCAAATTATGATATAAAAAGTAAAGAGAAAAAAAAACTGACTGTAGTATCTAAAAAGTGCAAGGGATATTCCTATCCAAGGTGGGGAAAGCAGAACAACGAATTGAAATCTTGTTCAGTACAACGCTAAATACGCCAAAAAAGGACAAAAAGAAGTTAGAAATGCCGGTGGGTGCTGAAAATGCGGACAAAACACACACACTAAAAAGACAGACAAAGAGAAGCTTATGAGCTTTGGTTTGGTTTACTCATCGCCTTGGCCATCTTCCTTCACCAGTTTGATCATGTCGTCGATTCTCAGAATCGTTATGGCTGCCTCTGTTGCAAACTGGTCACACATGACAAAAACATAAAATGTCCTTTAAAATTGAACACATCACTCGATTTTAATTAAAAAAATCTATCTCAGGTTAAAATGTTCCTTCACCTGGATAATTTTCACTTTGCTCATCGCTGGTTCGATCACTCCAGCTTCCAAATTGTTACGGACGATTCCGTTTACAAGGTCAAGTCCCATGCTGCAATTTTGAGTTTTTCCCAACCAATGAGAAAAATAACATTTTCAAGGGGCAAATATATTACATTATTACCTTGAATAGTGCTTCTTATCAGCCTTGGTCTGTGCTGTGTGGTGGTATGCTCTAAGCTTAGCTACCAACTCTGTTGCATCCTTGGCAGCGTTTACTGCAAGCACCTGTAAATGAGGATGATAACCGTTGGATAAATAAGACCATACCAAAAGACACTTTTTCATAAATATTGATGAAATAGGATTGTAGGTGGCACCTTAGGTATAACCAATAACGCCTCTGCAAACTCAGCAATTGCCAATTGTTCGCGAGAGCCCAAGGTTGTAGCAAGGTGCTCCAGATACACAGACAATGCTGATTCAACTGCACCTCCACCCGCAACCACCTGTTTGATGCGTAAAACCAGAAATGGTGATATTTATTACCAAATGCAAGGAGCTTCTCTAAAGGGAAGCAAAAGGATATTTACCGCGTTGGACTCGAGGGTCCTCTTGACAATACACAAAGAATCGTGCAGTGCTCTCTCCATCTCATCAAGCATGTAGTCATTTGCACCTCTCAAGATCAAGGATACCTGGCAGAAAAAACAAAGCTTATGACATCATGGCTAGTCTAAACTTTGATAAGATTCATATAACTTTTGGAAATAACTTCAAATGAGATAAATGATATATTTTGTGATATAGTAGTGTCAACAATTACGCTTGATCTCAAGAAGAGATTAAACTGCATACCGCACTGCTCGTTTTGGTTCCCTTTATCAATACAACATCGTCATCCGCGATTCTCTCCTCCACAACTTCGTCTGCAGATCCAAGGTGTGCTGGATCAAATGTTTCTTCGCCTTCCATGTCAGCAAAAGTGGTGACCTGAAAACAAAGAACAAATCTTAGTCAAGAATTTTAAGTTTCACAATCACATTCCGGTATTTGTAACTTGTTTCTAAGGCTTTTAATATTAAAATAAGCATAAGCTGAGGAAGTACCAAGGTTGCTCCTGTTGCCTTAGCAACATGGCGCATGTCGTCTTTGCGAACACGCCTAACTGCAATAGCTCCTGCCTCTACAAAGTACTGAAATAAACGCAAATGAGATCAAGAATTTCAATATCTTGAAAAAACTTAGTAGAGAGAGACTTATTGGTCTTCGATCCTACTTTAAGTGCCATGTCGTCAATTCCCTTCGTGGTCAGAATTACATTGGCCCCAGCTTTAAGAAGTTTCTCTATTCGCTCCTTTGTCATATCAGCTTCTCTGTGAAACAAAACAACGTTTTAAAAAAAATCCTCTGTATGGAAGATGGAAGACATAAGCAGTACAAGCATGCAATCAAAAGATCCAGATATCTCAAGCTTCCTCTATCCCGCACAGCTCGTTAGGATCAAGAGAGCAAACCAATTGCACTTGAGGGAAAACAGTAAAAAAAATACCTTTGACGGATTTTTTCAAGTTCTCGTGGATCGTTAACAACAACTTGAACACCGAGCTGCATTTTTGTCTTCTGAAGATTGAAGTCGAGGCAAGCAATCTTGGCTGGCGAGACTCGTAGTGGCATCCCTTGGGCAGCGCGGCCAGTATTGAGTGCATATCCCTTCAACAAATAGCTGTCTCTCGCACTTTGTCCATGAGCTTTCAGAATATTGATCCCCTACAACGTAGTAAGCAGAAGTGTTTAGACACAAAGATATATGCTATATTTAAAACTTTGACAGAAGAGCATAAACAGACCTTGATAGGGTACTTAATCTCCCCTCGCTGATTTGTCATCTTCACTGACAGAACGGCATCCACAACCTTGAAGAAAAATGTGATAATCACAGTTCAGAAAAATGCAATGATCAGGGAAGTATTGCAAGAAATTATCAAGGGATCCCACAGATTAGAAGTAAACTCAATAAACAGACTTATGTAGGAAAGAGTCTCCCAGACTAAACCGAGAGTAAACATAGGAATTCATAACACAACTTACAAACACTAATGTTTTAAGAACAAAGCATGCAATTCCACGTGTTTGAAAATGAACGAGAACTGAAAGCATACCAAGTTGGCAAAGAAGTCGCTGTCACCAGATATCAGTTTGGAGGACATGCTGGTTTTAGCACAGTTTATCAATGGAACTCTCCCAAGCTTTTCGACCTATATAACGCAACAGAAATAATTAACGGAAGCAGCAGAGACGGCCACTACAGAGAACTTACACAATTATGCTTACAGAAAAACATGTATAAAAGTTCACCACATAAATTCACATTTCCTCACATACTGTATAACTATAACCAGTCAGAAAGAAGATCAGAAGCTGAAACATATAAAACATCACAGCAGAGCTAACCTTAGTCACCAACTTCTCATCTATGTATTTGCAAGCTTCTCTCATCGCTAGCTGTCAACAGTAACACAGATTATGAACACACTGCAAATCACTCACTACATAAGAAAATCAAAAGTCGCAAGCCTACCCTGTATCCACTGATAATAGATGTTGGATGTATTTTGTTCCTGACCAAATCATTTGCCCTCTGCAAATACACCATCAATCACAAAGCGGTTACCACGTAACAAAACCTTCACAACTCAAGAAAAAAAAACATAAACCAAAGACGAACCTTGAGCAATTCAGCAGCAACAATAACAACAGAGGTAGTCCCATCACCAACTTCTCTATCCTGGAGTTCAGCTAACTCGACGAGAACCTGTCACACAAGAGGGTAACTAACAAATTCGTATAACGCACATGGATGATAAGTATGTTAATCAAATTCACCTTAGCAGCTGGATGTTCAACCTCCAACATCCTGAGAATAGTAGCACCGTCGTTTGTAATGGTCACATCACCAATATCATCCACCAACATCTTAAAAAAAAAATAAAAAAATCAAGAAGCTAAGTAAAGCTGCTAGCGAGATACACAATGTATATATATATATATATAACTCTGATGAAAATTGGGATCGGAGTAGATACCTTGTCGAGTCCTACGGGACCAAGCGAGGTCTTGACGATATTCGAAATAGCTTGACAAGCCACCACTGTATACATCAAGAGTAATCAAATAAGGAAGAGTTAACTTACATACCAGCAAACATCACCCTAGAGATCAAACGGGAGACGAAATAATCAAGCAAAGCGAGGGGGTGAAGAAGAGTACCGTTCTGAGTACGAACATCTTGGCCGGATTGCCTATCACCGGAGATATCCGGATTTTGAGCGGAGATCGACATTTACGGCGAATCGATGAACACGAGGGAGGAGTAAAAGTAGCCTTAGATCGGAGATCTGAGCTCGCGGAGAGAAGTGCAGTGAGAGATGAACAGTGAGAGACCCCGGCGGGTTTTTATTAGAGTTTCAAGGTTTCTTCTCGGATGTGGGGCCAGGGTATGAACGAAGCGGTGTCGTTTTGATAGTTGGGCTGAATGTCGATATGTTCTGAGGCCCATTAGAATAGGTCAAAACACCAGCGGATGGGCTTTAATGTTTAAGATTAAAGTTTATGTATTCTGAGTTGCACTGATTGAACAGAGTTTTGATCTGTTTTGTATGGAAGATATTTGTTTTGATTGCAAGATCGAGACTGTAACCGTGTAAGTTCTGTAAAGATTTTCCGTTAGCACGAAGGGAAAAGTAGAATGTGCCTTCGAACCTAAAGTTTTTCTTTATCCAGCAACAATTTAATTAAATCATGAACGCTCAGAAGGATCTCTACCTACTTTTCGGGATAGCATCAGTAGACCTATAATGGCGAACTATGTTCTTAACAACAGAGATGTATTAGTGATGAATAACGTGAGAATGGGCGAGAGAGTATGTTTGCGTGAGAGATTATGGACGATTTAGTATGAGAAATTAAGAGAAATCGTGTGAGAGTATGAAAAATATTATAAGAGCATAGAGGTAGGTTGAGGGGGCGAATGTAAGAGAGAATAAAGAGAATTCAGGTCTTAAACATAGTTGTTGTGGGTTTGACTAAGAATTCATTAATGATTTTATAGTATGAGATCTGGATTTCAATTTCTAAAAAGTTGATCTATTAAATAATTATGAGACTATGGAAGAAAATTTTACAAAAGATTTTCAATACAGTGCAAGTAAATCCGGTTAAACGTGGATTTTCGTAAGATGGATGCAGTTAGACATATACTCATAAAGTACATAATATTATCGGTTGTTGAATCATCTATATTTTTTTTTCATAAATCAATTTAGACTGGTTTAGATCGATTTAAACTAGTTATAACTAATTTAAAACAATTTAAATCGATTTGAATAGCATAGAACAGGTTTAAGAAATCGTGTCGGCTATGGTCGATTTACTAGGTGCGTAAATTTATTTTTAGAACATTAAATACATGTGTTGTTTTTTCTTTGCTGAAAGCAATTATTTGAGATGAGAGAATCTTATCAGGAAAAAGAAACCCATCAACTATCGTATTTGTTTCTTAATAAAACAGTTATCATATTTTTTTTGAGGTTCAAACTATTTTTTGTCTTTTAATAGCTTAAAGCTGTATTTAATATATATTTTAGTTGAGTTATATGAACATAATATTTTTTTATTGAAATATAAAATTTTGAAAACTAAAATATAGTATTGTTAAATCAGTGATTATTTGTTTTTAATTGTTATTAAAATATTTTAGATAGGAAATATTAGAATTTTTTGGTCATTTAAGAATGTTATGTGGAAATTTAAGTTTAAAAAGAAGAAAATTATATTTAAATTTTGAAATGATGAAAATTAATTATTTACCTTTTAGAAATTTAAATTAATTCTGTTTATATGTGTTTTTAATTATTTTGTGAATTTACACCGCCAAACAAATGATAACAACTATAAAGTTTTTTTGGAAAAAAGTGATGGTATGTCTAATTTTTAGTATTATTTTTGGCAAAGAGATGTGATCAGAGTAATCAGAGTAAATATTAATTAAAACTTAATGAAAAGAGATGTGATCAGAGTAAATATTAATTAATATTTTAATTATAAGTTTTTTTTCAGAGCACTTCATGTGATCAGAGTAATTGTGATGGTGATTATTCAACATTTTAGTTTTTGAGTTTACGGAAAAAAAAAAGGTGTAGCTGTGATGACGGCTATAGTGTAGAGGGTGAGAGATGGATGATGGGAGACAAACAAGAGATTGTTAACTAAAATCTTTTTTATTGTGGAACGAACCAATACCATTTCATCAGCAATCCTCTCAGCTATTTGATTTAAGAAAAGTTAGGGTTAGTTTGTTTTTCTGTAAAGAATTTGAAGCAATTTGTATTTTTTTTTTATAATGATGAATCAAAGAAAAATGCAGGACCACTTGATGTGTGATGGAGACCGATAATGAAAAAGATCGTAGATATTTTTTTTTGGTCTTTTGTTTTTCTCCTGACGAAGTATCTTTTAAAAGAAAGAGAGAAAAAGTTTGAGAAATTGCCACAAATACAATATTTATACCACTAATTTTTATGTTACATAACTATTTTTACATTTACTTTTAATGAAGTGCAAAAGATATTTATATTCATATCTAAACTTAAAATTTAGAGTTGAGGTATGGAGTATGGTTTTTTAAAATATGAAATTTAGAATTCTAATAAATATATAAATAAACATTTAATTTTTTTAGAAAAAAATTAAAAAATAGTTTCAAACATAATTTTCGATTTTCAAAAAAAAATTTAAAAAAAAAGAAAAAATTAAAAAAAAAATCAAAAGCAATTATAGAAAAGTTCGAATTTGAAAAAGTATAATTGGACAACACAAAAAAAATATTTTTTTATTTAAATAATTATTTATTATATATATAATATAACAATGGTATAAGAATCTTTTACTATTTAATGGGAAAAATATTTTTTAAAATATTCCTTTAGTGATAGTGAAGATGAATAATAATACCAAAAAATAGTAAACATGAAATTCCGTCAAAAAAAAGACGAGAAAAACAAAGCATGGAGTTTAAAGGAAAACATAACATGACAAAATCACGCAGCAGAACCAGACCATGGATGAAGACACGAATAGGGGTACCGGTCTTCATGATGCCAGGACCTTAGTAAGGATGGTGATTCTCATCTGATGGGAGTGAGATCGGCGACGACTGATGGATCTCAAAGTCTTAAACAACAAGTAACAACAATTTTCTCTTTATATCCCATTGAATGAAACACTTGATCACTTAAATACACAAAAGATGTCAAGTAAATAACTGCCAAGTAAACAAATATGAAACATGGTAGACAAGTGGAGAACACACGATGTCATGACTCTTGTTATGATCTTATCAATGACCACCTCTGGATAAGCTCTTTCAGTCTTTTTTGAAGCACTATTAGTTTCTTTGTCTACTAGGAGAGAAATAAAGCATATATTGGATAAGGATTAAGCAAACAGCAGGAGAGCTCTAACCACGTTTGTCCAAGAGTTGAGCAGAAAAACATCAAAATAATACACCTTACCATTTGAACCCATAGTTAAAATTTAGTCCAACATATATATAAAATCATTTTATTAGTTTATAAAATCAGTTAAGCATAAACATTGGCTATCCATTTAGGTACAAATTATTTTTTTCGGATATTGTTTTTTTTTAAATTAAACTATGCTTAAATATTATAAATTTATGTGTGGGTTTTGAGTTGGGTCATTTTGGTCTGGATGAGTTTGGTCCTGATTATAAGAACCTGGAAATATCTAAATAACAAATGTATCTGAAACGGGTTCGGATATTTGTACCAAAGATAACCTTATTACCCGATTCGGTCCAGATCTTTTGAATACAATTAGTTATTTCACGACTCATTTAAGATATATAACATTAATTATGAAAAATAAATATCAATGTATACAAATGTAAGAACCATACCCGTGTAGGTGCGCAGCAAATCTCTAGTTAACTTTAAATATATCACATATTTTGATTAAAAAATATTGTAATATATCAATTTGCGATATATGGTAAGATACGATGAATGCATAAATAGTTGATTTGATTACTTATTTCATCAGAGTGATTTAGGATAATAGGTGAGTAAGACTAAAACACGGAGATATATCATTAGTGATTGAAAGATTAGTATGGAGTCTTTTGAAACTCCCAAATTATCTGATAGAATGGGCCCACAAACCAAGAAAAAGAGCGTCGTAGGAACACAAGACGGAAGGTAAGACTAGATAGCTGAATGCTTGCTATTATAGATAAGATACCTAACTTCTCTTGTACGAATAATAGAAATTTGTATTTGTATCTATACTATTAAAGCAGGATCCTATTTTAAAAATTTAGGATTGTGCCCCTGTATTTCAATATATTTACAAGTCTTTCCATTGGCATTAAATTTAAACTAAAAATAGAATATCTTATATAATTATAATAATTAATACTTTCCATATTTTGTGAATGATAATAATTTTAATTTTTAATTTTAATGATAATAATAATTTTGTATATGAATATATACATATATTGATGAAAGACAACCGTGGTTAAAACAAGTCAGTTACATCCCACAAACTCTCGCACAACTCAGTAACTACCCAACTATAGCCCCATAACTATGCGGTAAAATATAAACAATTACTCTCACATAACCAAGTTTCACAAACATATATCTACAAGTTCCTTGGTAAACAATAAATATCAAATCATATACAGAGTTATTTAAACATTCTTCCCCACACCACACAAAACCTATAAACTAAAAACATCATCACTGCACCGACAAACACAAACAAACACATACAATGCTTCACTACATAACAAAACAACTGAGCTCCACCATAATATACATCACCAGATAAAAACAAAACAACAACACACACAATGATCAATACACAACAATTCACTACTTCAAAACAAACATTAAAACATTAAAATTTTAAGTGTTCTATAAAATTAAAATAATTTTATTAAAAACTCACCCGCCCGTAGGGCGGGCCAACCTCTAGTTTGACTTATTAAAAACGAATACTTGTTATTTCGAGTAATTGTTAAAAATGAATTGCTTGTAAATTATTTATCTCGCTCTATTACCTGCTATTTGCGAGTTACTTGCAAGTTTTTCCGAATATTGAAGAATATCAGTTAAATAATTATTTATATATTAATTAATAAACATTGTAACTTGTGAGCTATATCATGTGTCACCACTAAAATATTCTCAATTTTTTTTTAAAAAAAATAGGTTATTCAATTTAAACATATATTATACTTTTCATTAAATTGATCATATATTTAACTAGTAATTTTTAAAAATTATTCTTTTTCTTTGATCAAATAAAAACTAAAAAATACCTAATGTGATTGAAATATAATAAAAATTAATGATCTTGAATAATAATGATTTGCTAAAAATTTGTGTACCCTCTATCATTTTGTTTAATTATATATTATTAAACATACATGAATCTATCTATGTATTTGATTTTTATAACAATTAAAATGTATTCTCTGAATTAGTAATGGGTAATATCAAGCTGGATAACCATTTTCCGTACTTATACTTGTCTTGTGGTCGGGCGGTAAGGGAAAAGGTTGGAAACGCGAACACGTTTCAAGTTCGATTCACCTGCTACGAGAAACTAAGTCACATTATCCTGAACACCCACGTGATGGGCCTTTGCATTCTTGCTATAAATAATCAGCCATTACTTTGAGAAAGAATTGCAACAATGATCATGTTTGGCTTTCAAAACTGCTTCATGTTCATCATCCTATGCTTCCTCTCATTCCTCTGTTACTATCTCTTTGTCAAGAAACCGAGCAGCTCAAGAAGTGGCTTTGATGATCTGCCTCCGAGCCCTCCTTCTCTCCCAATCATCGGCCATCTTCACCTCCTCCTCTCTGCTCCAACCCACAAGGCTCTTCAGAAACTCTCATCCAAGTACGGACCTCTCTTCCATCTCCGCATCTTCAACATTCCCATGGTCATCGTCTCCTCCGCCTCCGTGGCTTACGAGATCTTCAGGGCGCACGACGCCAACATCTCCTCTCGTGGCCCCCCTCCCATAGACGACTCTCTTTTCGCAGGATCTACAAGCTTTATCTCTTCTCCCTATGGAGATCACTGGAAGTTCATGAAGAAGGTTCTCGTCACAAAGCTGCTCGGACCACAGGCACTAGAGCGGTCAAGAGACGTTCGTGCAGATGAGCTGGAGAGGGTTTATGCAAGGCTGCTTGATAAAGCGAGGAAGGAAGAGAGTGTTGAGATCATTAAAGAAGTGGTAAATCTCACTAATAATAGCATATGCAGGATGATCATGGGGAAGAGTTGTTCTGAGGAGAACGGTGAGGCGGAGAGAGCCAGAAGCGTGGCTAGCGAATCTCTTGCCTTGGGAAAGAAGATAGTATTGGGGTCCTTGTTGCGTGCAAGGTTTAAGCATCTTGTAATGTTACTGATTAAAAAGGAAATGACGGTTGTTTCCAACAAGTTTGATGAGCTGTTCGAAAGGATTCTTGTGGAACACGAAACTAAACAGGACGGACATCAAGAAACAGACTTGATGGAAGCGTTATTGGCTGCTTATGGAGACGATAAGGCAGGGTACAAGATCACTAGGAAACATATCAAGACGTTGTTCGCGGTACATGCTCCTCATATCACATCCATCAAGTGGTTTCACTGAAACGTGGTTGCTAAGTAATGTTTTTGCAACTTGCAGGATCTTTTGTTTGCAGGCACAGACTCTTCAGCGCAAGCAGCACAGTGGGCAATGGCGGAGATTATTAAAAACCCTAACGTTCTCAAGAGACTGAGAGAAGAAATCGATTGCCTTGTAGGTCAAGGCACAAGATTAATTCATGAAACTGACCTACCAAATCTTCCTTACCTACAAGCCGTTGTCAAGGAAGTACTAAGACTGCACCCTCCAGGAACTGTCTTCGGAAGGATCTCTCAAAAAGGGTTCAGGATGGGAGAGTACTACATACCGGAGGAGACATCATTTGCTATTAATGTTTATGCTATAATGAGAGATCCTGATTACTGGGAAGATCCTGATGAGTTTAAGCCAGAGAGGTTTCTTCAAGATTCTTCAAAAACGGCTGAAGAGGAAGAGGAAGAGAGGAGAGAGCAAGCACTCAAGTATATTCCTTTCGGCGCCGGAAGGAGAGGCTGTCCTGGATCAAACTTAGCTTATGTCTTTCTAGGAACAGCTGTTGGAATGATGGTGCAGGGATTTGACTGGAGAATCGAAGGAGGTGATAAAGTTAGCATGGAAGAAACTGTTTTAGGACTGAGCTTGACCATGGCTCATCCTCCTAAGTTCATTCCTGTTGCTCGAACCGACGCCCTTTAATTTCGAAATGCTCATGAGTCTTTATTTGAGTGGTCTGCAAGATTGTTCAAGTGATAAGGAAGCTTTGTTTTTGTTATTATGTTTGGGTGTGTGTGGTGTCCAAGTCGTCCAGGTGAGTTGGTTATCTTTGGTTGAGTTTGGTTTATGGTGTGAAACCGTATTGTTTCCGGTTTTAGTCTTGCCATGTTTCCCTGTTTTCTGTGGTTTATTTTAGTTTGGTTTATTGTATTGTTCAAAGTTTGAATACTACAGTAATGAATGACAGTGTTGTTTGTTCTTTTCCGAAAATAATCATTTGAGATAAGAGAATCGTATCAGGAAAAAGAAAACTCATCCATTCTTGTATTTTCTTAATAATACAATTCTCGTATTTGTTTCATTGAGGTTCAGACATTTTTGTCTTTAATGATTTAAAGCTGCATTTCATAAAATTTGAGTTGAGTTATAAAAATATAATAAAAAACATTCATGAATAGTATTTGATCCGTTCCATAAAATTGTCATTTTGATATTTTATACTAATTAAAATATCAAAATATAATTATGTTTTAATAATTATATATATTTAACCAATAGTGTTTATAAAATTATTTTAAATTAATATATTTGCAATTAATATTAAATTTAGAATAAATATAAATTACCTTGAAATTCTAAAATAGTTCTATTTATGTAACAAAAAAAAAGAAGTCAAGATAACACATTTTATGAAACAAAAGGAGTACTAAAACAAATGTGTGACAAACTATCACAATTTCTGAAATAGCATTCCCTAAAAAAAATTAAAAAGACTAATATGTTTTCATCTATAGTGAATTGATTAATAAGATTTATTATAAATTAATTTTATAAATAATAAACAAAATTTATATAGTAAATATAAACTTTATATTCAGATTTAGGGTTTAATGATTACAGTTTAGGGTTGAGTATTCAAAAGATGGATTAGGGTTTAAGGTAATTTAGTGCTCTTAATCAAAGATTTATATTATTTATTAAAATATTTTAGATAGGAAATTTTAGTAAATTTCTGGTCATTTAAAAATTTCATGTGGACTTTTAATGATAAAATTTAACGTATTTAATCATTTAAATTTATCTACCTTGTAAAATTTTAAATAAACTATATTTACACGTAATTTTTTAATTATTTTGTGAATTTGCACAGCCAAACAAAATGTAAACCTATAAAGATGGTAAAAAGTAATAACGTGTCTAATTTTTGAATTTTTTGAATTTTATTAATTTTTAATTAATAAATTTAAATATAAATAACTTCTCGAGAGTTCTTCGTGTGATCGGAGTTGTTTGGGTGGTGCTTATTCAACACTTTAGCAGTTATGGGACGGCTAGCCGTGGGCAAAAAAAACCATAACCGAAAAACTGAAATGGATTCGAACCGGAATATCAGAAATCATATTAAATACCTTAATGGTTCTTATATTTCTATATCCGAATAACTGAACCAAAACCGAAACGAACTGAGAACCGAACGGATATCCGAGTATCCGAAAAAACAAGTTTCAACTATTCTGATATACGGTAAATTGTCATCAATCCCACTCAAACCCGAACTGGATAGGAAGAGTGAGAACATTGTTACCACCATACCTCATTATCTTTTGCGTACTCTCTTATATTATACATATAATTTGTATTTCTACATTAAAATATAGTAAATACTTACAAAACTAGAAATTTAGTAACTCGAACTTTGGTTGGATTGACGAATATGCAACAATGTAATCAACATACCACTTTGATTAACATGTTAATTAATATATTTTGTGTATATATATTTGATTCATATATTAAACGGGTATCCGAAATTGAACCGAAACTGAGTTAAAACAACCGAAATCTCATAAATACATATTGGATATAAAAATGATTTATCCGATACTCGAAACCAAATGGTTCTTGTCCGAAATCGAACCGAATACCCGAATACTCAAGGCTAGGGACGGCAATAGTGAAGAGGATGGGAGAAACGTTCTGGGAGACAAACTAAAGACGAGAACATCAAATATGGAAAATATAGTTTTTTTACATCAGATCCAGCATTGATGAAACATACACGAATAAAAATTTAACAAAATCCATTGTTAATCGCCCAATATTTTTATTTTATTTGCAATTTTGTAACTTCAGCTATTTTATTTACCAATTTGTATTTCTTGATAATGAATAAAAAAAATTGCAGGACCAGTTAGTATGTCCCGGAAATCGACAATGAAAAAGATCGTAGATATTTTTTTGTACTCTTTTGTTTGTCTCCCAATGAAATATGTCTTACTTTGTCTGTTGCTTTTACGAATCGAATAAACATAGCACGTGCACGTTTTTTTTTTTTTTTTTTTTTTTGAAACATCACGTGCACGTTTATAGTCTGATTTTTGGGAATTTTTTATGTTTACCTCATTATTGGTACCATTATTTATAGTTATTTTCAATAAAAAGATATTTTCATAAATATCTTTTCATCAAAAAACAAATAACTTTTATATTGTTATATATATATATATATATATATATATATATATAATAAATAGTTATTTAAATAAAAAATACATTTTATATAGTTCGAATCTAATTATACGTTTTCAAAATCGAATTTTTTTACAACTCAAAATTTATTTTTGAAACTATTTTTTAAAATTATTTAAAAAAATTTAAAAGTATTTGTTTATATATTTATTAGAATACTAAACTCCTTATTTCAAAATCATACTCTACCCTCAACTTTAAACTCTCTTCCTAGATTAGTTAACCATAGTGTTATAAGTATATTTTTTGTCTTTAAAATTAAAGGTAAAAATAGTTAAGATAAACATAAAAAATAATATTATGAATTTAGTATTTTAGGCAATTTCCCTTGATTTTTAGCTAAAAAGTCAATTAGTTAATTAATGGAAATTGCTTAAACTATCACATTTCTAATATCATTGTTCATGTTTATCTTAACCACATTTACTATCACTTTTAAAGCGGTAAACTAATCATATAATTAACTTATCTATTCTCAGGGTTTAAAGTTAAAATTTTAATAAATATATAAATAAATACTTAAAAAATTTTTAAAATAGTTTCAAAAAAAAAAATTTGAATTTCAAAGATAAAATTGAAAAAAATTGAAAAAAATTCATTTTTTTTTTAAATTTGAATTTGAAAACATATAATTCAAAAACTCTTAAAAATTACTTATTTTATTTTTTACTACTTATTTAAATAATTATTTATATTTATATATTTATAAAGCAAGGGTATAAAATTATTTTGCTATTTTAATGAAGAATTATTTTGTGAAAATGTATATTTAATGAAAGTAAACATGAATAATGGTATTAATAATGTGGTAAACTTGAAATTTATTAAATAACCAAATTTATCGGTTAATTTATGAAATAACCAAATTTGAAAAAAAAATGTGTTATGAATATAGTAGTTTTAGTGTTAAAATTAGTTTTATAGCATTTTTTTACATTTCGGTTTTCTCTTCTTTCAGCTGGTTGATAGTGAATACTAAAACATGAAAATGGTGTGTCTGTAAGATAAAAATCATAGAACTTAGTCTAAAGAAGTGGTGAGAAAGATTGTGGCGGTGATGGTTATCATAAAGGTAGTGAAGGTGAGTATGGTGGTGTTGCTAAAGTGACGATGGATTCAAAATATGTAAAAAGGCTACGGAGTTGGTGGTGCTCGTGGTGGTTACAAAGAAAGTGATGGGCCTGTAGAAGAAACAATTGTCTTTTGTAACAAAGATTAGAAATAGTATGGAACAAACTAGATGGTAGTACATATCAGTATAATTATTAAACAGAATGGTATACTTGAAAATAAATTGTGTTCACTATCTTCTATGGCTGATTTCAATGATCTATGTATCTTACAGAATAATTAAATACATGAAAACAAAATTATACAACTTTTTCAAAATGTTTCTTCTATCATCACTTTATGGTTAAGAGAGAGAGATGATAAGACAATGAGAGAAGTTTGAAAGAGATTACATTGTTTTGGAATATTTATTAAGAAACATATTACCAAATCTATTTTTTTTTTGTATTTTAAAATTCTACCAAATTGCTCCTCAAAATCTCCATCAAAATCTTTCAAATCCAAATATTTCAGCTAAATTTCAGCAAATATGAAATCCTCAAAATTTTACCAAATCCCTGATTCAATAAGCCCCATTTAGTATGAGATTTTTTTTGTGTGTAACAACTGACTCAATAACAAATTTAATTTATACATTTTCCTTCTCCGACCAGAAGACTTTTCATGGGTCGTATCGATTCTTCTATCCAATTTAAACAGAAAAAAATTGAATTTTTTTTTCTGGAACAAGTTTATTTCTACAGAAAAATTTGAAAAATATTTTTCTGCAAAAGAAACAATTGTGATATTCGGCTTGTGAATAACTAGAAGCGAAAGCTAGTTTTTTGGTGAAAAAAATTAAAGCAAATTTTTGACTAATTGTTGAATGTTCCATAAGCCCTTGAAAATATCATTATATTGCAACTTTCAAATTGAGATATAGTGCGGCAACAGTGAGTCAGTGACGAGATATATCCACCGAAAGAAGACATTTTGCACTGATTGTTGATAATGATTATTATTATGTTGGATTTTTCTGTATAGATGATAAATGGAAATATGAAACGTTGTTTTCCGAATTGAGTAGATGTACACAAGTCACAACTTTTAACCTTTAACGTGTACCGTATATTCATGCAACCCCTACAGAGTTGAGAGCAATACCATGTCCGTATGACTTAATTATGTTTGAAATTATATTGATATTGTCATATGATATGAGTTGGTACAAGCCGTCACCTAGTTGGATAACTAAAATTTCACCTTCTAACCAATATATGAATGTGTGTTTCAAACAAAAAACAGTAGAATGCACGGTACGAATAGATTTCAGTTACTTGTTTGAGGTACTAAGCTCAAGCCCCGAAAAAAAAAAATCTGTATATGATAATGTATATTGCGTTGTTTGGTTTCAGTTAGACTGGCCGGACCATAATCTACAAATTTCATTGTTATTTTGTCAGATCTAAAAAAACAAGATATCTGGATCCGTCAAAACAGATCCGACATTTTATTATCTAGATCCGGATCCAGATATCCTAAATACCATATTTTCATAGCGGATTTTGGATCGGATCCGGATCGATAATAAGTCCTCGCTTCACGATGTTTAGTTAAAAGATACATGGAAAATACATGGAAAATCTTATAAAAGTCCATTGGCGAGGCAATTGCAGATACTGGTTGGACTACATAAGGATCAGATCGCTGGCAAAGGCCCAAAGTATGCAAGTTAACAGATGGGTTTAACTGGATCCCTCAAGAGTAGGGCACATAAAGAAAAGCTGAAAATAAAGAATGACGTAGCATGTTAATTGGCTTGAAATCCGATCATGTCCATTGATTAAAGAGTGGAATATATATATTTTTTCTTAGTGTACTATCTTGATTCCACACTTAATGCAAAAATAGAAGTAGTTACCTTAAAATTTTATGTAGCACAGACATCTAGATTTAGATTTGTGGAGCCATTTTATTCTAGTGGTTTAATTAAGAATTTATTAATATTTTTATACCATGAGATCTTTGGATTCAAATCATAAAAAGAAAAAAAAAATTTACATGGTGCAGAGCATACCAGCAAACATGAATCTCATAAGATAATTTGAAGTAGTGCAGTCAGGCGTTAATCTCGTAAGGTGGTAGAATTGTCGGCATATATGTAATCGCATAAGACGGTAAAGTTATCGACAAAATTAACCATACGTTTGATAGCTAGATTTTTATAGGTGAAATTAAATTTTCTACATAATTTAATTTAAATCAGAATATTTAATTTCAGTTTTTGTTTATTTTGTAAACCGATTTGATTTTTATTTTTTGGTGATAAAATATTTATTTTGTGTAAGTTAAAATTTGAATGGTATAAATAGTAAAACACACGTGAATAATGTTATATATATATGATGTTTATGTTTTAATAATATGAATAATAATATCCATTTTGTGGTTTATTATTAATTATTATAATACATTTTTTAAATACTTATCTTCGTATTTGCAACCAGGTGGTCTAATACATGTTTTTTTTAATGTAACATAGACAGCCTAGAGAGCATGACCGATTCTTCTTGATCTTGGAAAATCTCTGCATCATCTTTCTTCTATCGACTTGAGCAATGGTGGCAACAATCATCGTTGACTTTCAGTACTGCTTCATCTTTATACTCCTCTGCTTCTCCTCACTACTCTGTTACACTCTCTTCTTCAGGAAACCAAAGGACTCATGTGTTGACTTTCCTTTGCCTCCAAGTCCTCCTTCTCTACCCATCATCGGTCATCTTCACCTTCTTCTCTCTGTTCTAATCCACAGATCTTTACAGAAAGTCTCCTCCAAATATGGATCTATTCTCTATCTCCGCATCTTCATTTCCCTATAGTCCTCGTCTCCTCAGCCTCAGTTGCTTATGAGATCTTCAGGGCACACGACGTGAACATCTCCTCTCGCGGTTTACCTCCGACAGAAGATTCTCTTTTCGCTGGATCTTTCAGCTTCATCTCTGCTCCCTATGGAGATTACTGGAAGTTCATGAAGAAGATTCTTGTCAGTTGTCACCAAACTGCTAGGACCTCAGGCTCTGGAGCGGTCACGAAGAGTCCGTGGGGATGAGCTAGATAGGTTTTACAACAACTTGTTCGATAAGGCAGTGAAGAAAGAGAGCGTGGAGATCTGTGAGGAAGCGTTGAAGCTTACTATCAACAGCATCTGCAAGTTGATCATGGGGAGGTGTTGTCTGGAGGAGGGAGGTGTGGCGGAGAGAGTCAAGCGATTAGCTAATGAGTTAGATGTTATGACGAGGAAGATTTTGTTGGCAAACATGTTGCCCCCATGGTTAAAGAAGCTTGTTCTCTCACTGTTTAAAAAGGAAGTGATGGTTGTTTCCAACAGGTTCAATGAGCTTATTTACAGATTTCAGGTGTCGTAATCTTTAGATTGCAAAATTCATGACGAGACTTAGATACATTAAGGTGTTATTCAATCTCTGATTTAAAATCAATTTTCAAGTTTTGTAATCAATTAAAATTTTAAATTTAAACATAGTTTTTAGTTAATTAATTCTAAAATTTCTGCAATATACTTTGATTTTAATTTCAATTATTTGTTCATGAGAAACCACCACAAATGATTTGAAATCAATTTTTAAATACAAAGAAATTTTAAATCCTTTGAAGTTGAATAATACTAGATTTTAAAAACTGGATTTAAATCATTCATTGAATAACACCAGATTTTAAATTAGATTTATAAATATAATATCCAATAACACTAGATTTTAAAATAAGATTTAGAATCATCATTTGAATAACAATCGGTTTTACTTAAATTTAAATTCTATTAAAATACATGATTGAATAACACCATCTAAACTCTGGTGATCGTATCTTTTCGATTTTTCTAAAGAATTGAATTTGTGGATCTTTTACGACCAAAAGTTAAATTTAGTCTTAATACCCTCACTAAATAATGGTAATGTAATACAATATAGATTTATTAAATTATATTAGATTAACTAAGATATTATCATAAATATTCTATTAATCCAAAACCAAATATCAATCTTATAAACATTATCAAATCCACTAGTTCTTTACTAGCATGCCATCAGAAAGTTTTTGACAAATCAGTTAATTCATTGAACAAAATTCATATTAAATATACCAATCTCCTGAAATTTATTTTATCTATCAAAATTTAATTGATTTTCTATATAAAATATAATAGATAAATAGTAATTATCTCGGAAAGGAGGGAATGAAGTGGAGATCTGACATGATATGTTTCTTTACCTTGTTAGAATCTGATGTAAGATCTTGTCGTTTAGACTTTTACAGAAAACATCATATAAATATAAATTAGTGAAAAATTTGTTCATGTAAACATGGCTATTATGTTAGTAAGCACTAAATATATAAAACTGAATTATATACAAATTCTAATAATACTAAACATACAAATAAATATTAAAACATAACTTATTCAATTGTCATGTTCAAAATATTAATAACAAAGATCCTTTGCATAACGTACGAATATCTTAAACAATAAGTCAATGAAAATAATAAAGTATTTAGGCACATGTATGTTTGTTTATATATATATTCTTTTCCAAGGAGAGAATATCAATTAACCATGTATCATCAATATAAAACATGGGTCCATTTATAGCGATAACTATCTAACCAAACTTGAAAAAGTTTAGTTAAAAAAAATCTATCTAAACCAAACTTAAACAGATAATTTCTTTAGCTAAATGATTATATTGACCAAACAGAAAATCTATCTGGTTCCAGCTGGTCCAAACCATGTGTCCATCCTTTTGTGTTTGCTGCGGTCTGGGTCGCATCATCCTCTCCTATTTTTGGGCTTATCATGAGGTATTGGACCGAGAAGCTCTTGTAAAAATACAGAACGGGTTGGATTTGAATAACTACGAAAATGACTTCACTCGACCAAGGCACTATGAGGAACATTTAGTCGTGCCAGATTGTACTGAAAACCGACCAAAGTGTTAGATTCGGGTTTATTATGGACTTCTAACTTAAAACCAATTGGTAATTAGTGGATTGGCCCTAACCCTTTATATATTACTTAATGTCCCATTGATTTTCCAATGTGGGATACATATCCCTTAATATTCCTCCTCGAGATGATGGCTCTTATCGGCCAGAAATCTCGGAAACTTTTTAAGACAGTTATACTCGGTCGAGCGAGTCAATTACGACCTATATACCCGGTCGGGTAGGATTAATATTAATTAGGAGTTAATTAACTTATTAGGAATGATACCATGTTAAGATGGCCATCCGAGAAACTATAGACGGCCAAACACGTTCAAGATGGACCAATGACCAATTTAGAGAAGCCAAAGGTTATTATTAATCATGTTCTAGAAGTTTATAAGGCATTGGGTCTCTGATGTTTTATCAAGTGATACAATAATTAATTTAACTAGGTAAGTACCCGCACTTCGTTGCGGGAATTGTTTTGTATATATTTTTATTTTACCGATTTAAAATTATATTTAATTTCGATAGTATAATTTAAATAATCATTAGTTTTTATATAAAGAAATCATTATCTAAATAGATAATAAAAATTTTACTTCTAAGAGTTGTAACTTGATACATACACAACTATTTGAGATAGAATAGACCAACTTGAAATAATTTATAACTGTAAAGTTGTTTTATATTTGTTATATAAAATCAATCTAAGTTTTTCTTTATTTGTTATCTTTAATTTATATATAAATATTTTATAACAGTTTAAAAGGCAAATGTTGATAAAATTACACGTATTCTTTTCTTCTCTATATCACAAAACTCGTTTTGAAAAATAATGGTTTCTTCTATCTTGATTTAATTGCATAATTTATTGTCAGTTTGTGTAGAGAATTTTCATATTGTTTTGAATGTGGAGATTTTGACATGGTAAACCAAAATTCAGAATTAAAATGCTACAAAAATTCTAAAAGCTTCATATACAAAATGATGATTGATCTTGTTCAATACGTTTAGCTGACTAATCTAAACAAATATCCCAAGTCAAGCTTTTAGGCTGCAAACATTTTCCTATGTACTTCAAGTGAAACGCGACCACATGTGTGGTGGTCTGAACACGACAACTGAACATCCCTCTGGGTAAGACCAACCATCGAACAAAAGATTTAACTGTGGAAAATGTGGCTTGTGCCTGATGATATCAAACAGAGTAATGCCAAAAGCATTTTTTATGTTAATATTAGTCAATTTCACAGGCATGAGCATATAAACAAACTCCAAAGTAAATTACCAAGATTGCCAATTGAAAACCCGTCTGTTCATTTTTACTATAATTCACAACATCTCCGGAGGACTTCGAGGCAGCGGATGTGATAGAAAAGTTCATGATCTCAGTGTCTTTTCAAGCCTCTCAAACACTGGAGTCTAAAACACATGAGATTTTTTTTCATGAAGGAGGGCGTCACATGAATTGTTACTGACGGAGAGCAAAGATGGAGAGGCCGAGCTAAAAGTTTCATTAGATCAAGGTAGCCACCATTGGTTGCCACGTGAAACCTTGTCCATTGTGTCCATTATTCGACCATATGAAGCAACTACATGCATTATCGCCAACAATTCAAATGATGTTTATCTCTTTACTCATGGTATTTAGAAAAATTATTTATAAATAGTTAGTCAGAGAGAGTTACATGAGCTTTCCCTTTTTCCTGCGACTGTTTGATGGTTTGTGGAACCATATCTGTCTCTGAAATCTTATACATATTCAACAGAGTAATCACTCATAAGTTATTTGAGACTTACCATGTTGTCTCCTCTAAAAGCACAGGGAACAGCTCTATTCTCCATCTCCCTTTTGTTAGCTGCCAAATCCTCTCTGCTCTAATGATCAAAACCAAAATTTTGGATATCCCAAAAGTTCATGAGGGCTAATTGCCTTCTGTTCCAATTCCCGATTTATCTCAATTGTTGATAGTATTAGGAACTTCAGGGTCATCTTCATAGGAAATCATCAGATTAGGAAAAAGTTACCCATGTCAGAATATATCTTTACTTGACTATAAGAAACACGTGATACATGTAAGATGACAGAAGCATCACAGTGAAAGAAGAAAAACATTTCAGACAAGTCTTGTAACACTTGCTCAGATATTAGGAAACACTTTCTTGTTCAAGGCTGAATCTTCATTAGAACTCATTAAACAAAGGACGCTCCAAATAACTTTTTTAGGTAGACTTTTTCAGCAACAACCAACAATAAAGTAAACAAAGTAAAATAACTCGACGTTGAGAATGAACCATAAAACACAATACGTTCCCGGATTATATCAGCATAACACAATCTTGGAGGTTGGATGTTAATCATAGACGACGCATAGCATCATCACCTACTTCCTGCAATGTACAAATCACTCTGGTGTTAATGGATTATCATAAACACCGACCATGCATTTTCAATATAAAATACACTTTTGTCTAAACACTATCATAAGACAACTGCAGATTCTCTACAAGATCATGAAGTAGTCTAAGAAACTATATGAGTGATCTAAATGAAGAAAGCACCTAACTTTAAAAATAAAGAGAACACAAGATAGGCTAATCTATTTAGTCTCAGACAACAATCTTAGATGCAGAAAAAAACATCATGTCTAATTGTAAATCTAAATTCCCAGAAGGAAAGTAGATTCTTTTAAGGATTATCGACTGAATCTTGCCTTGGTCATTAGGCCTTTGGAGACGAAACGATTGACGGAAGAGGAGATAGCTGTGGTGGCTCGAGAGAGCGCATTCCCATCAGCGTCCATGAGCCAAACGTCAAGGCCGTTGGTGGAGGCGAATTGTGTGATTCCTGAACCCATCGGACAAGCACTCACTACTCCGAGACGCAGTCTATCTCGGCCATTTTCTTCACAGATCCGCCAGCGACAACAGGCTCTGGAAACTCCAAATGAAAGAGATAAGCTTTGCCGGGGCTTTGCTTTCGTAAGCCATGGGTTTGGTCTCTCTTATGCTACGAATATGGGTGGGATCTAACCTTTGATGGTCTCTTAATCTGCCGTTGACGTCACTATTTCTTCCCATGTTGAGTTTGTGAAGAAGATGCTTCATCTTCGGCACCATTCCTCAACGACAAACTGATATTTCTCTCTCAAAATCTCTAGTTTATATCTCCAGTTCGTCAAGGTGAAATCAACGAAGAAAAAAAAATTAAGCACGAAGGAAGTGACGTGGAGAAACCAAATGTTATCATTGATCATTCAACTTTTTTCAGTTAATGACATGTCAGTTTCTCAGACATTTTAAAGTCTGATGTGTCATTCTCTGGAAAGAACCTTGTGTTATTATTGTGTTGATTATCATCTCCTTGTTTTTTTTTAATGAGCCAGGATGCACGCGGGAAAGTTTTAAAATAGTAGAGGAGCTCTCTGATCCCAATCTATATCAAGTGATCATATTCTCCTCATTTCTGCATCAATTTTCTTCTTTCGACTTGAGCAATGATGGAAACAATCGTCATTGACTTTCAGAACTCCTTTATCTTTATCTTCCTCTGCTTCTTCTCACTACTCTGTTACACTCTCTTCTTCAGGAAACCAAAGGACTTTGATTTGCCTCCGAGTCCTCCTTCTCTACCCATCATCGGTCATCTTCACCTTCTTCTCTCTGCTCTAATCCACAGATCCTTACAGAAACTCTCCTCCAAGTATGGATCTCTTCTCTATCTCCGCATCTTCAGTTCCCCCATAGTACTCGTCTCCTCAGCGTCAGTTGCTTATGAGATCTTCAGGGCACACGACGTGAACATCTCCTCTCGCGGTTTCCCTCCGACCGGAGCTTCCCTTTTCGCTGGTTCTTTCAGCTTCATCTCTGCTCCCTATGGAGAATACATGAAGTTCATGAAGAAGGTTCTTGTCACCAACCTGCTAGGACCTCAGGCTCTCAAGCGGTCACGGAGAGTCCGTGCTGACGAGCTAGATCGGTTTTACGATAACTTGTTCGAGAAGGCAGCAAAGAAGGAGACCGTGGAGATCTTCGAGGAAGTGTTGAAGCTCGTTAACGATAGCATCTGCAAGTTGATCATGGGGAGGTGTTGTCCAGAGGAGGAAGATGTGGTGGAGAGAGTCAAGGGATTAGCTATTGAGTTAGATGTTTCGTCGAAGAAGATTTTGTTGGCAAACCTGCTGCCCCCATGGTTAAAGAAGCTTGTTCTCTCACTGTTTAAAAAAGAAGTGAAGGCTATTTCAAACAGCTTCGATGAGCTGCTCGAAAAGATTCTTGCGGAACACGAAGAGAAGCAGGGAGAGAATCATCAAGGTAAGGACTTGATGGATGTGTTGTTGGCAGCTTATGGTGAGTATAAGATACTCCCTATGGAGAATACATGAAGTTCATGAAGAAGGTTCTTGTCACCAACCTGCTAGGACCTCAGGCTCTCAAGCGGTCACGGAGAGTCCGTGCTGACGAGCTAGATCGGTTTTACGATAACTTGTTCGAGAAGGCAGCAAAGAAGGAGACCGTGGAGATCTTCGAGGAAGTGTTGAAGCTCGTTAACGATAGCATCTGCAAGTTGATCATGGGGAGGTGTTGTCCAGAGGAGGAAGATGTGGTGGAGAGAGTCAAGGGATTAGCTATTGAGTTAGATGTTTCGTCGAAGAAGATTTTGTTGGCAAACCTGCTGCCCCCATGGTTAAAGAAGCTTGTTCTCTCACTGTTTAAAAAAGAAGTGAAGGCTATTTCAAACAGCTTCGATGAGCTGCTCGAAAAGATTCTTGCGGAACACGAAGAGAAGCAGGGAGAGAATCATCAAGGTAAGGACTTGATGGATGTGTTGTTGGCAGCTTATGGTGAGTATAAGATCACTACGAACCATATCAAGTCTTTTTATGTGGTAAATATTCTTTCCAACAAGTGTTTTTTTTCATTGAGAATAAAAAAAATATATGCTTAAGAAAATGTTTTGCAACTGTATGCAGGATCTTTTATTTGCTGGCGTTACCAACTCGGCGCTACCAATACAGTGGACACTGGCAGAGATTATCAACAGCCCCAATTCTCTTGAGAGACTGAGAGTGGAACTCGATTCCGTGGTAGGGACGACAAGGTTGATTCAAGAAACAGATTTACCAAACCTCCCTTATTTGCAAGCAGTGGTCAAGGAAGGGCTAAGACTGCACCCGCCGGAGCCTATGTTCGAGAGATTCTCCCAAGAAGGGTGTAGGGTAGGAGGGTTCTATGTACCAGAGAAAACATCCATAATGGTTAATGCTTATGCTATGATGAGAGATCCAAATTACTGGGCAGATCCTGACGAGTTTAAGCCAGAGAGGTTTTTAGTTACATGGCAAGAGGAGGAGAGAAGAGGTCAAGCACTTAAGTACATTCCTTTTGGAAGTGGAAGAAGAGGTTGTCCTGGAGAGAATCTAGCTCATATCTTTATAGGAACTGCAATAGGAGTGATGGTGCAGGGATTTGAATGGAGGTTCAAAGAAGAGAAAGTTAAAATGGAAGAGGCTGTTGCAGGACTGAGCTTGACTATGGCTCATCCTCTTAAGTGCACTCCTGTTGCTCGAACTCTAAACCCTCTAACGAGTCGTGGTAGCTTCTAGCTCCCAACACCTACTCCTCCATTCTCCACTAATAAGTTTACTGAATTATTTACTGGATGGATGTATCCAAGAAATTATTTGATTTGATCATATATTACTGTAAGAATAAATACCTAAGCTTTCAATTACTTTACGTATTTCAAAGAAGAAAACATTGTGTAATTATAGTTAGTGAGCAAAGCATGATTACTCATGAATTTAAAATTTTAAATGCAAGAATACTATTCCCAACAAATCAATTTATACTTTTACTTCTATTTTAACATATTTTTTTATTATGAGAATAAATCATATACTTCTACTTCTACTTCATTTTTATTTACTCATTATTTCTTGATTTTCTCACCTTTTTTTTTGTTTTGATAATCCAGGTAATACAGATAGTCGGAAGGAATCCGACTAATGCCTAAGTACACCTCCGCAAAAAATCCGTATTGAGGTCAAAGCTCTCTCAAGGCCACTGGGCTGTCCTCGCTTGATTTTTTTTTCTCTCATTTCATTCTTGATATTATTGTTTAGGTTTAACATTTTGATGTCGGCTATGTTCTGGTCATGGGTTTATCCATTGAACTATATGAGATCAAATATTCCATCTGCTTCTTCACTTTAGAATTTTCCCAAGTTTTATGTTGCAAAAAGTTCCAAAAATAGTGAATATAAATCTTGAACATGAATATTGTTAAACTTATATAAAAAAGTTTTTATTAAAAACTAATGTGTTTAAAATTTAAATTAGTAAATTAACAACTAATTAAAACAATATATATACAGGCAAAAGAAAATTATTTATATAAAAATTAACACCAAATTACAATGCATTTAGTAACACAAAACCCTTCTAAAAATAGCGATTAAGTTACATTATTTCCAAACAATATATAGCACCAAATCTAAACTACAAGTTTTGAAATTCTATAAAATAAAGGGATCATAATTTTATCATAATAAAATGAAAAGATTTTGCGCATAGCTTGGATCCGATCTTAATTTAAATCTTGTGTAACTTATAACCCAGGGCCTATAACATTGAATACAAAAATTAAAAGTCGAAGGGATCTTTAATTCAAAAAAAAAGGAGAAAAATCCTATAACGGTCGAGTAAGTAGATCCGAATCGAAATATCAGTTTCCTCATCTAAATAAAAGCAAAAAAAAAAAAAAAAAACAATTATCATCATTTCACTCAATCACTCACTCTTTCCCTCTGCTTCAAATTTGAATCTCTCGCGTTCTCTCTCGGCTCACTCTCTCTCTAATCCCTCTCTCCTTCTCTCTCGATCCTGTATCGTCTTTGGCAGCCAAATGGCGGATTCAAGATGGAGCTTCCTTCCCAAATCCGTATCCGCACACTTGAACCCTAGATCCGACATCGAGAACGCACCTCCGAACATCCCTGACCCGAGAGCTAAATCAATTTCGAAATCACCGGCTCTCAGGAGTCAGATCGACCGGCGAAGCCAAGTGTCAGCGACTCGGGTGAGTGACGACGATCCTAACCTCTCTCGTTTTGAATTTTTTTAATTTTAATATTTTTTTATTTGTTGGAATATCAGCGAACGGCGTTGAAAGCTCGCAGTGAAGTAGAGGAAGCTTCGAATCCACGGCATGTGAAGGTTGTGGTGAGGATTAGACCTACGAAAGAGTATTGCTGGACTGTTAAAAAGCTTTCCGATGATTCTTATTCCGTTAGGGATCGCAAGTTTACTTTCGACTCTGTTCTCGACTCTATTCATAATCAGGTTCGTTTCTGGATAAGGTTTCTATAAATAGAAGAGAAAGGAGTTTCCTTTTTCGTTTTAAAGCCTAAGTTGTATTAAAACCTTTTTTTTTACTTGTTGGTGGCAGGAGGATGTGTTTCAGCAAATAGGTGTTCCTTTGGTGAGGGATGCATTATCAGGTTACAACACTAGTGTCCTATCATATGGACAGGTACTCAATGATGCTTTTCTCTTCTTCTTCTTTTTTTTTTGGAGCTAATTGAAACGAAATAAAGAGTTGAGTATAACCAATCCCTTTTTTTGGCTTTGTTTTGTGATGCTAAGAATGGAAGCGGGAAGACATACACAATGTGGGGTCCAGCAGGTTCAATGCTGGAAGATCCATCTCCTAAAGGCGAGCAAGGACTCGCGCCTCGCGTCTTTCAAATGCTGTTTTCTGAAATTGAGAGAGTAAGTTATATGCTTATTACCTATTACTAAAGCTTTTGTTAGGTGGCTGTTTCATCAAAGACTGAGGAGTTTCATACTTTTAACTATTTATGCAGGAGAAGATGAAGTCCGATGTAAACTATCAGTGCCGTTGTTCTTTTCTTGAGGTTTGCTTTTCCCGAAAACAAATGAAGGATTCTTTTTTTTTTTTTGAAGAATTTTCTAAGTTAAGTTGCTTAATCTTTTTCTGCAGATATACAATGGGCAAATCAGTGATTTGATCGATCAAACCCAGAGAAACCTTAAGGTTTAGCTTCACTAAACTACAGTTTTGTTTCCATATGTTAATCTTTGCTGAGTGTAATTTTTCTTTTTATTGTGTCATATGCTGGGCAGATAAAGGATGATGCAAAGAATGGTACTTATGTTGAAAACTTGACTGCGGAATATGTGGATAGCTACGAGGATGTTGCTCAAATATTGATGAAGGTACTATTTAAGCGTTCTAAGTTAGGAACACTACGATATGAGACATTTTACACTGCACATTCAGCTTTGTTGATTGAGTGTTCATTTTTACCTGATTCCAAGTCCATATCTCATGTTTTGGTGTGGCTGCTTTTCAGGGGCTGTCAAGCAGAAAAGTTGGAGCAACTAGCACAAGTTTTCAAAGTTCTAGATCACATGTCATACTTTCTTTCATAATTGAGTCCTGGAGCAAGGTATAATTAGTTTTCAGTTTTCTTGCGTGTTCAAATCTGATTATAATTGATCAAATATTATCTGCGCACAGGGAGCTTCAACAAGGTGTTTCAATACCACCAGAACAAGCAGAATCAACCTTGTTGATCTTGCTGGAGTGGGAACAAATGTACGTGATGCTACTAAACACTGTGTGGAGGAAGAGAAATTCCTAAAGAAGTCCCTATCCGAGCTCGGGTATAACTTCATTAAATATGTTGTGATCTCAACTAAATATCAATAGATTAGTGTTCTACTAACATTGTCACTCTTACTATTGGTGCAGACATGTTGTAGATGCCCTTGCCAAAAACGTCCACCCTGGAATATCTGACCGCAGTCTTCATAAAACTTCATGCTTGACGCATTTATTACAAGAATCGCTTGGTGGAAATTCAAAGCTCACTATCCTGTGCAACATTGTTCCAAGCGACAAGTATTTTCTTCGCCTTATTATCACTTATTAGTTAGATAATAAACATTGCTGTCTGATGGTAACAAGTATTCAATCAATATAATGATCTGAAAGTACAAGGTTTAAATTAGTTGCGCATTTAAATGACAGAATGCCTACTATGTGTTCTAATAGAGTTTGTTTGTGTTCAGAAACACAAAAAGAACAATGAGCACCCTTCGATTTGGTGAACGAGCTAAATCTATGGGAAACAAACCACTGATAAATGAGATCTCAGAAGAAGATGTGAATGATTTGAGTGACCAGATTCGTCTTCTAAAGGTTTAATCTCCTCTTCCACCATCCCTTTCCCTTTTTTGGTTTGTTGTAGTTGGTTTTCATTCAAAGATTCATTTGCTTTGCAGGAAGAACTTTTAAGAGCCAAAGCTGATTGTCACTCTGTTGGGAGTAAAGATAATCATCATCTTGGAGCAAAGAGTGCACGTGAAAATTTGAATCAACTAAGAGTTAGTCTTAACCGGTCCCTAATGCTGCCAAAAATTGATATTGATGAGGAAGAGATAACGGTTGATGAGGATGATGTAAAGGAACTCCATCAGCAAATCAAGTCCTTCCGTGGTTCATTCAGTGAGAAACAAAAGAAGCTCCCTGTCTACAGAGAGTCAGTCAGCTCTTCCTTTGTTACAGCATTCGGTGAATCAGAGCTAATGGATGATGATGAGATCTTTTCAGAAGAAGTAGAAGCTGAAGAGAAAGATTTGGATGAATCTTTCAAAGAATGTGACGACGCCAGTGCTGCAACAATCACCAAATCAACTGAGAAATCCAGGATAAAGGAATTTGCATCGGCAAACAACATGTCAATAAATCCTTGCCGCCAATCCTTAATCTTGCAAGAACCAATCCAGTCAGAGTCTCCTAAAATCAGAAACTCTCTAAGGAAGAGCATAGCTCTTTCTTCCTCATGTCTCAGGAACCAGAATAGCCTGGCGCAGAGCATAAAGTCCTCGTGTCTTGCAGAGAGCCAACATATCAGGGCATCTTTACGTGGAAGCAAGATATTCACAGGCTCCACGGAATCTCTGGCTGCAAGTCTGCGGAGAGGCTTGGATATTATTGAAAATCCGCTGAGCCCTGCATCAAACGGATGCTCAGTTTCTTTGTCTTCTGATAACTTGACCATGCAACCTTCCACGGAGACACTGCAAGATGATCAAGTACCTCTTTCACCACTCTGTCCTTCCTGCAGACAGAAATCTGAGAACAATTCTACTGTTCTTAGCAGCTCTAAATTGTCAAACGTAGTTGAAGGAGTAAGTATATTATGTGAAAATGTCAAATAAAGTTATTAAAATGTATCACCATGAGTATCTTAGGTTCTTTCCACATAAAATGAGAGCTATCCTGAAGCTAACATTGTTTGATTACTTTCGAATCAGGATGGACATCATCAAAGGCTTACTGAGAAGCAGCAAGAGCTTGAAATTTTGTGCACAGAGCAAGCAGCCAAGATTGAGAAGCTAACGCGCCTGGTAAACCAAATTAATGTGTCTTTATAAGTCTATTGAAAATTTGATCAACACATATGGTTAAGCAAGTCTAGTTACTGTTATATCTTCTTCAGGTAGAGCAACACAAACATCAAACTGTGAATGAAACAGAAAAACTTGCTGGAGCAAGTAACGGAGAACAGTTTTCTTCAGCAAACGAAAATCAGGTTTGTTGTTGTTATCTTTACTATGTGAAAACATTTGAGCGATTGTAAACATATATCCTATTGTCATGGTTCTGCAGCTTCTCAGCTGTAATGATGTTGTTGAGCGTGACCAAGCAAACCAGATCCCAGATGGAGACTTTGATATTGGCGAGAAGGAGGCACTACTTAAAGAAATTGAAGATCTGACAAGCAAATTGCAGAAACCTGTAACCATGTCCACCAACGAGCTGAGATCATCTTTGTTGGCCCGTTCGTTTCAACTACGCAACAAGAATGCTGAAAAAGATATCGAGGAAGAACGACTTAAGTGCACAGAAATGGAGAGCGAGTGGATATCATTGACAGACGAACTCAGAGTTGAGATTGAAACACAACGCTCACGCGCAGATAAAGCTGAAGGACAGCTTAAACAAGAGAAACTATCTACTGAGGAGTTAGAGGATGCACTTCGACGAGCTGTTCTTGGTCATGCCAGGTTTGTTGAGCACTACACAGAGCTACAAGAGAAGTACAACGACTTAGGCTCAAGGTATAAAGCAACGGGGGAGTGGATAACAGAGTTGAAGAAGGCAGTAGCAAAGGCTGGGAAAAAAGGTTGCGGTTCCCGTTTCGCTAAATCACTTGCTACTGAGCTCTCTGCACTCCGAGTAGAAAAAGAGAGAGAAAGAGATTTTTTGAAGAAGGAGAACGTGAGCCTTAAGATTCAACTGAGGGATACCGCTGAAGCTGTTCATACTGCTGGAGAAGTTCTTGTTAGACTCAGAGAAGCCGAACAATCAGCATCAGCTGCTGAGGTAAAGAAACAAGATTTTCATGTTTGAATGGAGGAACCATTTTTGTGGTAGTGTGACACTGTTTTTGGTTGCAGGAAAAGTTTAATGAGGTGGAAGAAGAAAACGAGAAGCTAAAGAAGAAAATGGAAAAGCTGAAGAGGAGACACAAGTTAGAAATGGCAACACTCAAACAGAGTCTAAAGCAAAACACATTGCCAGAATCTGCATTACAGCCACTGCATCAGAGGAACTTGGAGATTGAAGAAGAAGGTATGTAGAAGAAACATACCAAGGTGCATAACTTGAAGACCTTTCTCGGATCTGATTGGTATACACATGAACTTACTGTTTATTTTTCCACTTGCTGCAAATAAAAAAAACAATGTCTTATTCCACAAGGCATTTTGATTATTAGTATTTTGGTTTCCCATTGGAGTTTATTTATTATTGGCTGCTTTTGATTTGAATATTTTGTTTGTGGCGTGCAAACTGGTGTTCTTTTTATAACTTTAAATTGGTAATTTATTTTCTCCATTTTAAATTTGTTATCTTTTCCCTACGTTTCATACAAGACATATTTGTTCATCTTGATACAAAAGAAATATAAACTGATGTTTCTTTTTCTACTTGTTTCCCAAGAAACTGTCTGTAGCTTTCACGTTTTTTTTGCTTGTGGAAACTGAATTCAAAAGTTGGCAAAAGATATTGGATAATAGTTATTCAAGAGCTTGACAAGTCTAACTATAACTGTATCGTTATTCGAGGTTTAGCTTCTCCATTGATGCACCAGACTGGTGGACATATAGCGAAGGTAATCCTATAAGTTCACTAAGAAGTTGATGTATTTACAAGACGAACTCACGAAGTTGATGTATTTAATTACAAGACGAAGTTGATGTGTTTCAAAACATGCTTTTTGCTTTTGCAAAGATTTAGATTCGAATTAAACATGTTGGAAGAAAAATGGAATCAGATAATCATAAGAGCTTTAAGACCTTCCAAAGTTCTGAAGTTTTCTCTAATTGTTTTTACAAAAAGTTTTTTTTTTTCTGATCTCGCGTGGGTTCGATCTGTCAGCTGTATTATTTATCATAGATGCACCTATTCATCAAGTCACTGATAGAGTTTGATCGTCAGTTCTCTCTCCAAACTCGATCACGAACACAACGAAAGATGATTTTATTGATATGATAAAAAGATGTTTACACTTTGTATTGTGAATCAACCGAGACTCGCTGGCTTAACCCAGACGAGATCACCTCAAGACTATCGTCTCTAATCCAAAATATAAAGCTACTGACAAATGAGCTCGCAGGCTCTTATTTAAAGCTACTCAACGAACATAACGGCAAACCTTCTCTGTCCATCCGAGTCTTCCAATCCTTTCCCGTCTCAAGACCCTCTAGACGCCTCAGAGTCTTCCTTCGTATTCAATTCTTCTTCATTTTCCCGCGTCCCTCTCTCTCCCCCTCTGTTCTTCCTCTGTCTCACGTAACGATAATGAAGCTTATCAGTCACATGGTATATATGTGTGGGAACATTGAAGGAGTGTTCATGGTGATGTTGTAAGGAAACCTGAATAGTGCTTTGCACTAGCCCAAAACTGTAATACCCCAAGAACCGGAAAGATAGAAAACCCTCTAAATATGAATAACTCTCAAAGAAATTAGAAAACTTAGACTAAGACACTTTTTTTTCTTCTTTACAACTTTTTTTTTTTGGTTTTATTTATTCAACTTCTCGTGCATTCTACAAATAGGGGAGACCGGGAGAGGACATATTATTATGAGAACTATGCAAATTGTTATCTTCATTTCTCATACTTTTTATTATCTTTTATGATAGACTACTATGAAAGATTATCAAAACTCTGATGCTCTAACTCAGTTTTTATCACAAGTCAAAACATTCAGTTAATGAGATGTGGACTAGTATTTCTGTCTTAATAATTTCTGGATGCTATGTTTTGGAAAAAGAAAAAGTGTTTTCATATTTACGTTAATTAAGTAGCACATGCAAACGTAAACATTTGTTAAATTTTCATATCTCTATAATATTATTTGAAAAGTCACTTTCCTAGGTGTCGCACACACGTTAACTCTTACGGTGGTTGATTACTATGATACCCTTAATGAAATAAAAAAGTACATTTAAATATTATTATTTACTTTTTAAAAATTTTCAAATAACAGTATAAATAAAAAGAAAACATTTATAAAGTTTGAAAAATAATTTTAAAACGAAAAGTATATGTATGTATAATATGATTTCATAAAAAAAAAAGAAAAAGTTTACAAAATAGTAATATTCCATTTAAAAAATAGATTTAAGTAACAAAAAATATACTTTTGAAGTAATAAAATACTTTTTTTTATCTACATCTTCTTAGATGAAAAAATATATTTGTATATAATGTGATTTAGTGTTTCAAAAAAAGAATATATAATGTGATTTCATAAAAAAAAAGTTCACACAAATGATTTTGATATTAGAAAAAGAAATATTTTTCTTTTAAAACATAATTTTACACAATACAAATATATATTTTTAAAGTAATTGAATTTTATATATATATATATATATATATATATCTATGTATTTTCTAAGATGATTACATCAAATAGTTAAGTAACATAAACGTATATATGTTTAATTGACAAAAAATAATTTATTATTATTATTATTGAAATGTTTTTTTTTTGTTTTTTCATATATTTAGTTTACTATAATATCTTACAATTACAAGAAAATAAATAAATTATATTTTACTTATATAATATAATTTATAAAATACAATCACATTTTTACTGCATATGTTAAGATATATTGAAAAAACTAAAAATAAAAACTAAAAATAAATTTTAGCAATAAACATATTAAAAAATGAACATATTAGCAACTAATCCAACTTATATCTAAAATCATAGATGTAACTACAATAAGAATGTATAATTTATTAGCAACGAATCCAATTTATATATAAATCATAGATGTAACTACAATAAGAATGTATAATTTATTTATTTTGTTTATATAATAATACTTTATTTATTTTGTTTATATAAAAATAATTTATTTATTTTATAAATTTAATTTATATGATGACTTATAACATATTAACAAATAAAATATAAAATATAAACTCACTGTTACAATTTAGATCTTTTGTAAAATTTATATATATGCATGAGACTTTAGAATATTATCATTATTTTAATTTATGTAATTTGAAATCAGACATTTTAGTTTGTTTTTTATTTCCTTCTAATCACAATATATGTTAAATTATACATAATCTTACTAAAATATACTTTTGAACAAATTATTTTTTAAACACACTAAAATATACTTATGCATTTGAGACAACAACCAACCTAAAATGCAAATAAGATAATTAATCAAAAATTAATATATTTACAAAAAATAATTATTATAGTTGAATTCAAATAAATAGACAAAATCCGATATGTCCAAATGACTACTAAATTGACTGTAAAAACAACAAAACACAATTAGATATAAATATTTAATTAAAGTAATAAGATATAATTAATATAAATTATGCATACAAATTATAAATTAATTTTAAAATAAAAATAAATATCAATTAATTATTATATCATATTTATTTATAAATATTTATGTCCGTGCATGAGCACGGAAAATCACCTAGTACGTTAATTAAGTAGCACACGCAAACGTAAACATTTGTTAGAGTTTCATATATACGTTAAGTATAGCACATGTAGACGTAAATCGTTAGAATTAGCCTTCTAAAATGCGATCTATGAGTACTTCTCAATGTTAATCAACGTGCCTCAAAGCTGTAATAAATGAATTCATATTGCAACTACAACGAGAGATGAGCTGTTCTGCGTTGTGTTTTCTACTAACTGAATTACTTCAGCAAATTACATTACTGTAAACCCTTCCACTATAAATATGTATCACCATTCGATCTAAATAGTAACAAAACCAAATCCAAAGATGGGAACTCAAGACGCTCTTCTTTACACTCTCATCTCCATCCTTCTATCTCTCCTACTCTTGTTTTGGAGATTCCTATGGCTCTCTTACATAGCTGTTACATCTACGACACATCTAACCAGCCACCATAATCCCTCGACCAGCCATTCTCTGACGGCTGAAAGCGACGAATCTGAGTTCATGTCCTATATGCTACGTAAGTCTAAGTCCGTCAACAAGGCACTAGACGAGGCCGTTCCACTTTGCGAGCCAGTACTCAAGATCCGTGAGGCCATGAGGTATACGCTTCTCTCCAACGGCAAACGCGTAAGACCAATGCTTTGTTTGGCTGCATGCGAGCTAGTCGGCGGCCATGAGTCAACCGCTATGCCTTCGGCATGTGCAGTTGAGATGATCCACGCGTCGTCTATCATCTTAGACGACCTCCCTTGCATGGACGATGACAGCCTCCGCCGCGGAAAACCCACCAACCATAAAGTATTTGGCGAGGATATAGCCATTTTGGCGTCCGTTGCGCTCATGGGTTTGGCCGTCAAAAAAACCTCGTCATCCACCGATGTTCCTCCAGAGATGGTTCTCCGGGCGGTTCAGGTGATGACGCAAGCGGTGGGAACAGAAGGGCTCGTTGCAGGACAAGCTGAGGATCTTGCCGGAGAAAGGATGAGCTTTGAGGAAAATGAAGACGGGTTGGAACATCTTGAGTTTATACATATTCATAAAACGGCGTCGTTGCTTGAAGCAGCTGCGGTGGTGGGAGCCATAATGGGAGGTGGCTCTGATGAGGAGATTGAGAGGCTTAGGAAGTACGCGAGATGCATTGGGCTGATGTTTCAAGTGGTGGATGATGTGCTCGACGTGACTAGGTCGTCAGAGGAGCTGGGGAAAACCGCTGGTAAAGATGTGATGGCTGGTAAGCTGACGTATCCGAAAGTGATGGGAGTGGAGAAGTCGAGAGAATATGCAGAAAGGTTGAACAGAGAAGCCAGAGAGCATCTTCGTGGGTTTGATTCAGACAAGGCAGCTCCTCTGTTGTTTCTGGCTGATTACATTGTCAACAGACAAAACTGATGTGGCAAATTATGAAATTACTAATGTCTATGTAGACATCTAGGCCTGACTTAACCTAATGGTCCAATGGCTTGCACTTGTCCATGTGTTTCGTTGACTTTTTAATTTCCCGGTCCTTCCATTTCTCTGAAAGTGGATTTGTGGATACATTTATCAATTTCGTTTCTATCCACCCTTCTTACTTTTTATATTGAATACAATCTTATTTTGTTTCTTGATGTTCAAAGCAGGATATGATTTTGTTTTCCATCAATTTGTACTATTCATTTGACTTTGTAGACTACATAAAAACTATAAACTAAAAATAATGAGAGAAAAGATAGATACACAAACTTGGGCCTATTTGAGCTTCAACTCACATGTGTTGGTTCATATAGGAGAAATAGTTTTTTCTTGCAACAAAAGTATTGAATGAAACCAAAGTGATAGCTACTATGTCTCGGATGTAGTAAAATATAGTGGTTTGATTGCTTCATCTTCTGCAAACTATTAAAATTTTGATTATTCAAAACAAAAGAACATTATATTTTATTGATCATCATATATATACGCAATCATTTTCCCTGGAGGGTGATTTAATAAAGAGTTCTGTATAATAAATGAAACATGCATGGGAGTTGTCACATGTTTTCTTGCCGTCATCATCGTATCCACAAACTCTATTTTCTTGAATCTTCATCACGTTCTTGCATGTAGTACGAACCAAAGTATAGCAGTGAATGTTTGGGATAGATACCTTCAGACTTCAGTGAAGTTCAGTCGTATTGCCGCCAAAAGGAAGAAAGATTCAAATTTATAAACAGATGGTATGGGAGTTGGTCCGCGTCTGACGTGGCTAAGTGAACTTAACCTTAAAACCGAGTGAACCGGTGTTAAACCGATATAAACCCATTATAATTAACATTCAATTCAAACCGGTAACCGTCGTCGTCTCCGTCATATGCATTTCATTCAATCTTTCGTTCTGTTCTGCAGCTGCTTGATAACTCGAAGGTTTAGGGTTCTCTCCAGAGATGGCTTCTTCAGAAACGGAGAGAAGCACCAGAGTTTCTCAAAGTCCAGAATGGGAAACCGAGTTTAACCGCTTCGAACAGGCGATTTCGTCTTCTCCGGCTCCGATTCGCGTAAGATCCGTCATGAAGCTATCAGAATCAGCGAATCGAATCCCGAAGAGTATTCTCTCCCGCGCCATCCCAATCCTCGCCGGTCTCCTTCGCGTCTCCGATGATCCCAGCCGTTCAGTCCAATCCGCCGCCGCGCATTGCTTGAAACGCATCGCATGTATCGGCGGCGAAGAGAGCGGGTTCGCGGTGAAGATGGGGAGGTGCGGCGTGATCGCTTGCTTGCTTGGTCTCTTACTCGAAGCGAATGGTAACGACATCGCGTTGCGAACGATTTGGGTGAAGTGTTTGTGGAGTTTAGTTACTTTCGGATCTTCGATTCGAATCGGATTAGCTAGGTTAGGTGGATTAGAGATTGTGATTCGTGAGTTGAATACTTGGGAAGATGATTCGAGTAGATGGTGTTTGTTAGAGATATTTACTGCTTTGACGACGATACGAGAGATGAGACACGTTCTTGTTCATAACGGAGGGTTGAAGTTTCTTGTAGAAGCGGTTAGAGTTGGGAACTTGGCGTCAAGAGAGAGAGCTTGTCACGCAATTGGGTTGACTGGGATCACTAGACGAGCTAGGAGATTGCTGGTCGAAGCTGGAGTGATTCCAGCTCTTGTGGATCTGTTTAAAGATGGAGATGAGAAGACAAAGCTTTTAGCTGGTAATGCCTTGGGGATCGTATCGGCTCAGACCGAGTATGTTAGGTCTGTGACTGCAGCCGGTTCTGTTCCTTTGTACGTTGAGCTTCTCTCGGGGCGAGATCCAGTGGGGAAAGATATTGCAGAGGATGTGTTCTGTATATTGGCTGTGGCTGAGGGTAATGCTGTTTTGATAGCGGAACAGCTGGTGAGGATCTTGAGAGAGGGAGATGATGAAGCCAAGTTGGCAGCTTCTGGTGTGTTGTGGGCTCTTTCGGGTTATAGGCATTCTGTGTCTGTTATTAGAGACTCTGGTGCGATTCCTTTGCTGGTCGAGATTTTGAGAGATGGGTCTGCTGAGTTCAGGGAGAGGGTTTCTGGAGCTATCTCTCAGTTAAGTTACAACGAAGACGACCGTGAGGCCTTTTCTGATTCCGGTATGATACCGATTCTGATTGATTGGTTGGGAGATGAGTCGGAAGAGCTTAGGGATAATGCAGCGGAGGCACTTGTTAATTTCTCTGAAGACCAACAGTATTATGGTAGAGTGCGTGAGGCTATAGGGCATCCTGTGTTTCGGAATATGCAGAGCAAACTTGCTAGAATCCGAGCTTCTCATGAGCTGATGATGATTAGGTCAATGAGAAGGGTTACAATTGAACCTCTTGCTCGGGATCAAGATCTTCTTTGATCTTGATGGGAAAATCCAGCTCTCCAACTTCTCTGATGTATGTTTATATAATCTTGACTCAACTGCTGTTTGATTTGTGCACTTTTTCTTTTGAGACGTTTGTAATCTATACATGTACCAATGGTATTGACTTTGAACAGATATGGATTTTATGTCATCGATCTTCCTTTACATGATTGTGCATCCAGTGGTTGAACCATACGAATTATAGACTACTTCATACGTTTCAGGTTGTGGCTGCTCATAGCAAATTGTGGGGCACTGAACTAAGCAGCAATGCTGTGGAATTATTACGGTACTAGCGTCAACGAAATGAGCTGCATCAACTCCATCACCGGCCACTACAAGCTCGTCCTCGAATCCATCTTCTATGGCCACCAATATTACACCTGCAAGCAAGGTATACAGTTTTCATCCTTTCATTAGAAACAACTTGGTGTGAAAACTGAAAAATCAAACCAAAACCGGACAGAAAACCAAAATGTCCACCTCGAATCTGTAAGTACCATCATATTATATAAAACCGCCAAATATTTTCATAGATGCATAATAATAATTAGTTAGAAAAAAATGACACATCACATTAACAAGGATTGTATAAACTTACTAAAAAAAGAAACGAATGGTAATCCTAAGATCTCTCTAAAATCTAAATAATCTTTAGACAGCACAAACGCAAATCTAAAACAAGTTTTGCAAATCAACATAGTTGGGTTTTGTCTATTCTTGGTGGGTTTTTGTCCTCTCTCTCTTTCTGTTCATACGTTTTTCTCTTTGTCATCCAGACAGAGAGAAAAAAAAAGTTCATTTGGATCGACAAAGAAGAACTTCTTCTTGAAAGGTCGATCAATACCGCGTGTTTGCTGCAATGCTAACTTGGGAGAACCCAGTTAGGCTTGCACGCAACACCACCACCGTGAATAAAAAGCTATCTTTCATTACATTCGTCATCATTGTGTTATGTCAGGTCACAATGGTCATCTCTCAGGAACAGAAGGTTGTGCCAGGTTCAGACGCAGATTGCCTCTTGAGATTCAAAGACACATTAACAAATGCTTCTGTCATTAGCAGTTGGGATCCTTTAACCGCTCCTTGCAAGCGAAACTCCCCTAATTGGTTCGGTGTTCTCTGTTTCACCGGCAATGTTTGGGGTCTACAACTCGAAGGAATGGATTTAACCGGGAAGCTAGACCTTGAACCTTTGGTTCCAATCAAGAACCTACGAACCTTAAGCTTCATGAACAACAATTTCAATGGTGCAATGCCATCCGTCAAGAAACTCGTCTCGTTGAGGTCATTGTACTTGTCTAACAACTGGTTTACAGGGGAGATCCCCGCTGATGCGTTTGATGGTATGAATCATTTAAAGAAGCTTTTGCTGGCTAACAACGCGTTTCGTGGGAAGATCCCTTCTTCTTTAGCTTCTTTGCCAATGCTTTTAGAGGTGAAGCTTAACGGTAATCAGTTTCAAGGGAACATACCTGATTTTAAACCTAAGAATCTCAAGTTAGCTAGCTTCGAGAACAATGACCTCGAGGGACCTATACCCCAAAGCCTACGCGACATGGACCCTGGCTCCTTTGCAGGTTAACTAAACAAACATTTCAAGTTCTTGCATTTGAAACACATAATCTTATTACTTTGTTGAAACATTTCAGGGAACAAGGCCTTGTGTGATCCTCCATTAATCTCATGCTCAGCGGCTTCATGGTCTATTCCGGATCCTCCTCCTAGTTTCACGGAGAAGGACAAGATCCAAACTATGTTCACGGTTGCAATCGTTTTGATTGTCATTGGGATCATACTACTGCTCATTTCGCTTGTGGTTTTTATCCTTCAAAACAGAAGACGGAAGGTCTTGTCGGCTTGTCCATCTGCGGGACAAGACAGGATAGAGAAGTACAATTATGATCAATCCATGCACGTGGAGAGAGGTGCGGAGTCTGTTAACAGCTACACTAGTAGGAGAGGCGGGGGAGGAGGAGCGGTACCGGACCAGGGGAAACTCCTGTTTCTGCAAGAAGACATTCAGAGATTCGATCTCCAAGATCTTCTAAGAGCTTCTGCTGAAGTTCTTGGGAGTGGAAGCTTTGGTGCTTCTTATAAAGCCGGAATAAATAGCGGACAGACGCTGGTCGTGAAGAGGTATAAACATATGAACAACGTCGGAAGAGATGAGTTTCATGAGCATATAAGACGGTTAGGGAGGCTTAGCCATCCGAATTTGTTGCCTCTTGTGGCTTACTATTACCGTAGAGAAGAGAAGCTCCTGATCGCTGAGTTCATGCCTAACCGCAGCTTGGCTAGACATCTTCACGGTACGTAATATCAATATTATTTGTTTACTTTACTTGGTTTCCACGCTAAAAATGCTCTGTTTTCAGCGAATCATTCTGTGGATCAACCTGGATTGGATTGGCCAACAAGGCTAAAGATTATACAAGGAGTGGCTAAGGGCTTAGGTTACTTGTTCAAGGAGCTACCAACACTGACCATCCCTCACGGTCATCTCAAGTCATCTAATGTCGTACTTGACGAATCATTTGAGCCTCTCTTGACAGACTACGCGCTAAGACCGGTGATGAACTCAGAGCAGTCTCATAACCTAATGATCGCTTATAAATCTCCAGAGTACAGCTTAAAGGGACAGATAACGAAGAAGACAGACGTTTGGTGCCTCGGGGTATTGATCTTGGAGCTTTTAACGGGTAGGTTCCCCGAGAATTATCTAAGGCAAGGGTACGATGCAAACATGAGCCTTGTGACTTGGGTGAGTAACATGGTGAAGGAGAAGAAAACGGGTGACGTGTTTGACAAGGAAATGACTGGGAAGAAGAACTGTAAAGCAGAGATGCTAAGCCTGTTGAAAATTGGGTTGAGCTGTTGCGAAGAGGATGAAGAGAGGAGGATGGAGATGAAGGATGCTGTGGAAAAGATAGAGAGGTTGAGAGAAGGACAAGACTTGGATGGTGATTTCGCAGCTTCCACGCACAATGTCTTTGCTTCTCGGTTGATGGACGATGATGACTTTGGTTTAGCCATGAATCGATGATCAGTCTTGAGATCAATGGAGAAAGATTGAATTTGTTATCTTGATGCAAGAAAGAGATGGAATCTTCGTCGGCAAGAAAGAAAGTTAGGGTTTTATCTCTGGGAGAAAATGTGTTAAGAGCAAAACTCATGAGATATAATGAATTAACCCAAAATTTTATTTTTGCATAGTTTCAAAAAGTTTATTCATTTATTCATTTAATTATCCCAAGATTTTGTTTTCTTCAATACTAGTATCTATACTATACTAAAAGGGAGATAATCTCCACTTCTAGCCTGTCCACGTCAGCAAAAATAATCCTCCAATCAAAACATTTCATTTTACATGTCACCCTCGAAATTGGTTTTATTTTGGGTTTTTTCTTAACAATTTAAACAGCCCATTAAGCCCAAAATGCCTCCCTTACGCTCCCCTCAAATGCCGAACCTGCGTCTCTGTCCTCAACGCCTTTGCTCGCGTCGATTTCGCCGCCAAGATCTGGATCTGCCCTTTCTGCTTCCAGCGGAACCCTTTCCCTCCTCACTACCACATGATCTCCGAGACCAATCTCCCCGGCGAGCTTTGCCCTCTGTACACCACCGTTGAATATGCGCTTCCTTCCACTGCCGGCCAAGACGCCTCCTCCTGTGTTCGTGTTTGTTCTCGATACGTGTATGATCGAGGAGGAGTTGGGGTTCGCTAAATCTGCACTTAAGCAGGCGATTGGGTTGCTTCCGGAGAATGTTTTGGTGGGGTTTGTCTTTTGGGACGCAGGCTCATGTTCATGAGTTGGGATTCTCGGAGATGTCTAAAGTTTTTGTCTTTAAAGGGAATAAAGAAGTGTCTAAGGATCAGGTTTTGGATCAGTTGGGGCTTTCCTCGAGGAGAGCTCCCACTTCTGGGTTTCCCAAAGGAGCGCAAAATGGGTTCCAGAGTGCTGCTGGTGTCAACAGGTTCTTTCTGCATGCCTCGGATTGTGAATACACACTGGACTTGGTAAGTTACGGTTGATATGTTTGTGCTGGTAAATGATTATATGTTGTGACGTGGATTGATGTTTGGTATGCGATGACAGTTCCTCCTCAGCTACTCTCAATTATGACGGCATGAAGAAGATTGACTCAGTGACACTATCTGAGTTGAATTTTCATGACCTTAGTTCACCACCCAAGGTTAGACTCTATCTTAACAACATGCTCATGTTGTATTAAATATGCCTTTATCTAACTTAAACAAATATAGACTGTCGAGTTCCTATGTACTAGGGATGTTGGCAGTATTGAAACAGCAAATGGATGGTGCTGTGTCTCCTGCTCCAAGTTCTCATCCTGCACGTGTGCGCCCTGCCATGATGAAAATGCGGTTGGAGTTGCAAGGTAAGCGGAGCTGCACTATTTACATATTCTCTTGCAAATTGTTCCAATACAACTCTCATTACCTTCACATCTAACAAATGGTCTCTGATTTCCACTTCTAGGTACCGGGTAGAGATGTTAGTTACTGATGTATCTGACACTGCCATGTTCGTAGCTTTTGATGGTGAGATGAAAAAGTTGACCAGTGGTCCTGCTGTAGCAGCATCCATGATAACATAGCTGAAACCTGAACAAGTTGACCAGTGGTCTTGCTGCAGCAGTTTCAGCGTCCATGGTAACATAGCTGATACCGTAAGTGTTGAGTTATTGTTTCTTAATTTAAAACCTCCTCCTCTGTAATGTCTTTCATCATATAAAGTCCTGAGAGCCTAGGAGGGCAGACCCACATAACTAGCCCCTTCCACAATGCTTCATAGATATTGTGGGGAGGACCATTACATTCCAGCTTAAGCTTTCACATTAAAAATTCACATCAAAGCATCAGTCTTTCACCATAGCTCGCATATTTGATCGTAAGTCGTAACCAACGTCCCTCCCCCCCTCCCCACCCCCCCCCCCTCTCCTAATTTTACTGTCTAGGTTTGCTGTCTCACTTTAAAAGCTATCTTACTCTATTACATTTCTAATTGCTCTATTCACTAACACCTCCACATGGTGTTGATGACAATCTGTGATGAGAGGAGTTGTGAAAAATGTCTCGCAGCAGGTGGACAGATTGGTGTTCCTGTTAATAGCCCATAAGTGCGTAACAATGGCATTGTTGTAGGCCATCGTGGAGAGGTTCCACAATTGAGTGATCTCCCGGTTGTGACTGACCCAACTTCTGAGGAGTCTCAAGCTGATGAAGATGGACGTTGGGCATGCATTGTTAAACTTGCGAGCTGACGTGTACATGTCATTGTTGTCTACTTCAGACGTATCTCTACTATCAAGTTTTTCTTAAATTTCATTTTCGACATTAATAAGTCATACTTGAATGCATTGTCCTGTTTTAAAAGATGAATTTGTTTGTTTAAAATTTACTTACCCAACAAGTAGTCTATGCATATTTACTTTTAAAATGTTTCTGAATGGAATAAAATTAGTGCTTATCATATCTGAGATTAGCTCAAGAATTTTTTTTTAAAATTAAAATTTAAAATTTACATTATTTTCATTTGCTATTCTTTCATCTTATTGTTCTTATTTTGATAGTTTTATTATACAGACTATAGAGTTTAGAAACTAAATATACAAATAAAACAAAGAGAAAAAGAGACCACAAGGTTTGAAACCAAGAAAAAATATTTTTTTTTAATGTGTGGAATTTGTTAGTTTAAGTGTTAAAGTAAGTATCATCAACAAAATATTACATTAATCATAAATATTTAACTAAAGAGCCGCTATCCAACAGCCTGTAAATATTTTTTTATTAACATAAACCAAATCGCAACCACTAAACCCCACGGTGTTAGACCAAAATATTAATAGTATCGTAAGCAACGACAAAAACAATGATATTCAAAACTCAGTTGTACAATAAGTTCCGCACTAACTACACTGTTTGATAAAAAGTACATACATGGTGGTATAATAACAGTTTCAGGATGGTCACATCAAATGAAAGCCAAACGAACTAGGGAGTAGGCCTCCACGTTAAAAACACTCGGATACCCAAAACTCACTGCTATTCGTAACGTAAGCATGCCCCTACACTTCTCTCACTCTCGCACGTACCATTACTCATTAAAAGTTAAAAAAAAGAGTTTCCATCAAGTTAAAGCTCCTCCTCCAGCAATGGTGAAGAAGACACCCGATGAAACAAGAACATAATAGCGAAGAATAAGTAACCAATGATTAGAGTGAAACGATCGTTCCTTAACAACTACTCTCTATCACGCATCGGTAAAGAATGCATCTGTCAATCCAAAATTCATATCACATTCATCCTTAACAACTACTCTATCATTCTCTTTCAACATATGTGCATCTTCATTTATTTGAAAATATTTTATTTACTAAAATCATAAAATTGATTCAAATTCATCAAAAAATAAAATATATAAATCCGGCGCGTAGCGCCGGAATACCACTAGTGAATTTAAAAATTGAATACATTACATGAATCCATGCGTAATAACATAAACTGATATAGAGATACTCATGTGATTGAAATGAGCAGTTAGTATAGTTTTTAAAGCTCAGTGGTTTCAGTGCAAAATTGTGTAACATTGATGTAGAGATTTGGTTTTGATGCCTATTCTTACAATAAAAGCATTAATTGATAACGCGAAAGTCTTGGTGTTAACTTGTGAAACGGACTCGCCGAACAATAACCTCGTACCAGCTGTACGGTACGGACGAATGTACTTGCGTTGGTGCCAATAATAGTATTCTTCCATAACTTCTTGGCCAAAAAAAAACAAAGGACATAAAAGGCAGATACATATCTTTAAAAGAAATGAAACATTGAATCGTTAGAAGCTATTTCGAAGAAGAAGGAACATTCGAAATACCCAACAAATAAGAAAAGAGCTTTTAATCACTCTCAAGTCTCAAACATACAAGAAGTAAAGTAAGAACACACACTAAATGACAAACCGTGTTCTAAAACCCTGGACCGGACCGGCTAATTAAATCCCGATCAAAACTATTGAACCGGATCGAACCATTAACCTGAAAAAAATCGGTTACCGCTTGAAAACAATATTCTGGGAGAAAATAAAGGGACAGAAAGGAGCGTTTTGATTCGCCAAGTGGGAGGTGCAAGTGCAACGACATTAAACCCTAAACTTTAAAGATCTTCCTATAAATTTATTCCTCTCTATCTGAAAATAAAACTCTTCATAATCTGAAAAGTTTTATTATTTTATTTAAGAATTAACACTAATAAATTATGTTTAGTTGAATATTCTCCCTTTAAGCCCCTCTTTGAATCTCTCCTGTTCTGTCTAAAATATTTCAAACGGAGACAGATATAGAGAGAGAGAGAGAGAGATCAGTGGAGATGACAATGGTAGTTCCAAAAGAAGGGTTCGTGGTAATGGCAAAGGAGTCTATTTCTTCATCTCCATCAGAGTCTCCTCTTCGTCTCCAGCCTCAGTTTCCTGACTTGACGATTCCTGTTAAAGTAAGTTCCTTTGCTTATTGTTTCCTCTGTTCCAGTCTCTCTGCTTTGCTTCCCTGAGTTTGAACAATATGTGTTGCGTTATGTCTGAAACAAACTATTGTGTGATATGCTGTAGCCTATATCTATATGTTGTGTTTTTACTATTCTTATAAAGTGAGTTTCCCTTTTGTTTCCTCTGTTTTGCTTCCGTGAATTCTGACAGTATATGTTGTGTTCTGTCTGAAACCCTTGTGTGATATGCTATATCTTTTTTTTTTTTTGAAAAGAGTTTTAAATTTATTCACTTCAAAAACCTTTGTACAAGCTATGCTATATCTCTTTGTTGATTCAGGAGTTCTTCAAGTCTAGGGAAGCTCGTGAGTTTCTTAGTGGGGCTTTAGCTGGAGCTATGACCAAAGCTGTTCTTGCTCCCCTTGAGACAATAAGGTTTCTGTATACTCATAACACTTGTCGTCTCCTACTTTGATGTTTTGTCTGAACTGCATTGTTCTGTGTGAAATATTCCAGGACGAGGATGATCGTTGGTGTTGGATCAAAGACCATTCCAGGCAGCTTTCTTGAAATAGTACAGAAGCAAGGATGGGTAGGTCTTTGGGCAGGCAACGAGATCAACATGATCCGTATCGTTCCAACGCAAGCCATCGAGTTAAGCACCTTTGAGTGTGTAAAGCGTGTAATGACCACAGCGCAAGAGAAGCTAAAGAAGATCGAGAAGGCGAAGATCGAAGTTTGCGGTTTCAGTTTCAGCCCTTCTATCTCTTGGATCTCTCCCGTTGCTGTGGCTGGTGCAGCTGCAGGTATCGCCAGTACACTCGTTTGCCATCCTCTAGAAGTCATCAAGGATAGATTGACCGTGAGCCCTGAGATCTATCCGAGCCTAAGCCTCGCGGTACCGAGGATTTTGAGAGACGATGGGATCCGCGGCTTCTACGCAGGTTTAGGACCGACTTTGGTCGGGATGCTTCCTTACAGCACATGTTATTACTTCATGTACGACACAATGAAGACCAGTTACTGCAAGTCCAAGAACAAGAAGGCTTTAAACCGTCCAGAGATGCTTCTTCTTGGAGCTCTAGCCGGTAAAACAAGAGTTTCTTTTACGTTATTTCGGGTTTAGTTCTCATTTGAGTTGTGAATGGTTGTCAGGTCTAACGGCAAGTACCATTAGCTTCCCGTTGGAAGTGGCGCGGAAGAGGTTGATGGTGGGAGCTCTCAAGGGGGAATGTCCACCAAACATGGCTGCGGCGATAGCGGAAGTGGTGAAGGAAAGAGGAGTGATGGGACTGTACAGAGGATGGGGAGCTAGTTGTTTGAAAGTCATGCCGTCTTCAGGTATCACTTGGGTCTTCTATGAAGCTTGGAAAGATATTTTACTCGCCTCCAACACCAAACCACTTCTATAATGACGAAATTTTTAGATTTACCATTGTTTCTTGAAGCTAGTAGCTATTATCACATTTTTCAAAGTTTTGATTCTAAGAAGCTGAGTTTTTGTTTTTGTTTTTAAGGCTAAACATTTTCTCTATGTTCCTCACTCTAATGAAAGAGCAAATCAATTTTTACCGTTTAGATAGTATACACACGATCACACTTATATTCATAGTTACAAGCACATATGTACATAAGCTTTTTTCAGATATAATATATTTTATTTTTCTAATTGCAACCCAAAGTGTCTAACCTTCTGTTCCTCCTTCTGATGCTTCACTCTCTACAACAAAGAAACATATAAAAGTTCAGACCATTAGAAACACACACAAGCTAATATTGACAGCAACAGACCTTCACCAAACAGTTGTTCGAATCTAGCTACTATGTGTTTCCCATATGTGTACTTCCTCAAACTCTGTAGATGGATCTTCATCCTCTGCACCAGAACCTCCCTTTGCTGATCTTTACTGATCTCCAAGACTTTCTGGACCACGTAATTTGCGTACTGATCTTTCATCATCGCCTGCAGAAGATTAAAAAGAGTGTTACAGTCAAAGTCCATCCAATGTGGTTTCAAAACCTGTGTTCTTACCAGCAAGTGATTGTCTTCCTCTGATTTTCCCATTATCTCCTCAATCAGCAACTCTCTCTCGGTACCATCACCATGTTCCAAACACTTCTCCACAACGTTGGACGCGTACTTGTGCTGACTCATCTGAACAACGTTCCCTGTCAGCTTCTCAATGATCTTTCTCCTCTCATCAGGCTTCCCTCTCTCTAAGACATGCTACAAAACACAAGACAAAGACTAAGAAAAACACCCAAGGGATGCATTGATCACTCAGTTAACCATATACCTGCGTGACATAGTTCCCATACTGATCATGAGCAAGAGCAAAGGCAGATTCCAAGATTTCATCGATTACACAACGAGTCTCCTCACCATCTGAGCAATGCTCTAAAATTCTCTAAAACACATACACAAATAGAGTGAATATTTTCAAGTAGGCACACAAGAGAGACACTCAGAAAGACTCACTCCTACCTGAATGACTCTGCATCCGTAAGGATGAGTAGAAAGAGTGGCAACTTGACCGCGGAAAGCTGCAATAACGAATCCAATCCTATCCGCAGGCATACTCTCTATACACATTTGGATAACATGGTTTCCGTTTTGGTCTCTAACACACTTCATCACATTCCCATCTAGCTCACGTATCAGTTCTGTTTTTTGGTCAGCATCTATCACTTCAAGGGCCTTATCAATAAGGCACAAACCATTTACTTCAGATACTGACATTGACGTGGGGACACTAATATTTACTTATTTTACCTTTTGTATCACACGGCATCCATACATTTGCAAGCTTAGAGAAACCATCTGACCAGCGAGTTGCTTCACAAGTTCTTCCCTCTGGGATGGAGTTCCATGTTCTATGAACTGATCCAAACATCACTATTTTATCAACAAACTTATGATGGACCGGAAAATAGTTTAAAACATTGGAAATATCTACCGGTTGGTACCCAAATATCCAAACCAAACCACTTTTCATGTAAATTTTATGTATTTGATCATCATTATCAAAATTTATATGTATATTACTTTCATTTTTTTAATTTTGAGGACTTTAAGGTATATTTAGATTTTTTATATAAAAAAATATAATTTAAATAGGTACAGACCCACAATGATCCAAACGGAATCCGGATCGAAATTTATAAATACCAGAATATAAATTTATAAATACCAGAATATAGCTTAAATCTCTAACCCCGAAAACCTGAAATCCAAATAGACCCAAACGGAATCCGAAAGGATATCCGAACATCCACCCCTAGGAAAAGTGCCTCACCTTTTGGATAACATAGTTTCCAAAGACATCAGTCATCAGTTTTGAAGCTTGTGGAAGAACCTCAATGAAGACAGATGCCTTCTCCTCATCAGAGCAGTGATCTAACTTCTGTTGAATAAACCGGCTGCCATGCTGATCCACGCTGAAGTCAAGATAAAAATGAGTATCAAAGTGATACCTCTTGATGCTTTCAAAACAGTAATTCATGATTAAAGAAAATACCTGAATTCAACAACACGCCCTGTGATATCAGACAGCTCGAGTTTACGAGCATTTGGAGACTTGAGTTCATCAAGAAAAGAATGTCTCTTATAATCATCAACGTTGCCTCCTTGCCATCCACCAGGGTAGATCCCTGTGTTCCTACTCGTTCCTTGTTGATGATACCTTGTTTCACTTCTTCTTCCAAATTGTCCCATCATCCCACCACTAACCGGTGAGGATGGCATCACTGGACTAGCAAGAGGTGATCCTTGATACTGCGGCATAACTCTTACACCAGGGGGAACAGCAAAGTAGTTCCCCATGTGCCGCGGACTTTGCATTCCATAACTTGGACTCAATGGATTGCTGTGAAGTTCAGAACTGCTCTGGAAGGAAGGAGAATACGTGTCTGCTTGAGGCTGTTGGTAGTATTGCCACTGAAACGGATCCACAAGAGAAGGAGTGTTATGTCCTCCTTCAGGGAGAAGCCTAGCGTTGTTGTTGTATCCTGAAGAAGTTGGTGAGATGTCATATGGCATGGGAAGAGTCCCTTCATGAGATTGGTATCCACTCATATACTGAGGGTAACCGCTGTAACTATACTGCGGGAGGTACATACCCGAGGACTGATTGTAAAATGGGCTCAGAGAAGTCATGTATGCTGATGTTGATGTATACATAGGAGTAGTTGCAGTCTTTGGTAAGTTATGCATCATTTGTTGTGGAAAAGTAGCTTGAAGCTGATATGATGGAGGTGGCATTCTCCTTCCTTGAGAGTGTTGTTGTTTCTCTTGGTTCCTCATGGAGGATGGAGAAGCACCAAAGAGAGATAGATTATTCTTGGTTCTCTCATTCTGTGCATTAGTAGAATTTTGTGAGGCTAAAGTATCTTCACTAGCAATAGCATCCATGGAGAGAGAACTAATATCAGACTCATGTAATCTTTCTGAAGCTATACTAGAGGAAATGGCATGGATGTCTTCTGCCGAGTGAGGCCGCTTGAAAACACAAGAAAGTGTAAGAGAAGTCAAATGAATATCTATTTAAGTAAGCAGAGAACCATGTACCTGAATCATATTAGCCAAAGAAGCATAAGGCTGTTGTTCAACCAGTGAGCCCTCATCCTCAGGCTCCTCTCTATGCGTTGAAAGGGCAGTTCTAGAAGAATGCAAGGAAGATCTTATCCCCATACCATCCCAAGAGGCTGTTGTACTTAACAAGTGCTGATTCTCCCGTGAGATTAAGGGAGGAGGGAGTCTTGGATTCAAGTTGACGTTAGACAAATAGTAAGCTACATAAGCAGGATCCCTACGTATCTCTTCTTCAGAGTCATAACTCTCAATAGCCTTACTCAGCACTTCAGAGCTACTACTACCTTCCTGTTGTTTCAATAGGTTCCTAAGAGCTGCAAATGAACCTTCCATGCTAGGCGGCGCGCTTCCACTCCTACTAGGGATATGATCACCACCAGCACTACCACTATCTAATCTATTTCGTTTCATAAGGAAGGCTAAATCTTCAACAGCCATATCATGTGAACCAAATCTAGAAGCCTGTTGCCAATTCTTCATATGATGATCACCTTCCACCATTCTCATAGCACTCTGCGTCGTCGTCATACTTTCTATATCCAACAAAATGTTTCACAATTTTTTTTTCAGACAAGGTTAATAACATAACAACACCTAACACAAACTAGCAAGCTTAAAATATGATCCTTGTCCAAAAGACATTCTCTATGTAATCGACCGCAAGGATTGAACTTTTTCAGACAAGATTTTCCCATTACATAAGCTAAGAACTAAGTCAACCCTAAACCCATCAGCAAAGACACACAAGGATCATTAAAAGACGCCATACCATCAACCTCGTTACAAAACTGTTAACCGTATCCCAAGTCTATGATCCGATATCAAAAGTAAAAGAAACAGAGACTTCACTTTTTTATAATTTTTATTTATTCATATAACTAGCTCCTTGCATGACTTGTGGAAGATGGAGAGAAGAAGAAGAAGAAGCAGAGTTTAAGAACCTGATGGTGATAGTTAAACCTCCATGAAAGTGTTTTCTCGAGAGATAGAAACTAAAACACTTTGAAAAGTTTACTTACAATGGCTGCTTCGAGTCATTCAAGTCAAAGACACTGTTTTCTCTTTTCTCACGGCAATTATTGGTATTTTTGTAAATTCTAATTTTATTCCTAATTTTTTTTAAACAAAATATTGAATCACGATGAGGTCCTTCTAGCTATATAATGACTGAAATACCCCCTACAAATGGTGCAGTGTTGAATCTGGTGATAGTGGTAAAGTATGGCTTTTTTCGTCATTTCAGTTTCCGATGACTAAGTTTGCCACGTGTTGACACTTCTAATTGGAAGAGATACGTTCACGTGGCTCTGCCTCTGTTGCTTGTTTGCTCCCACCACCACCACCACCAAACACACAAACCTTTAGTCTATTTGTTTTTCTCTCTCTGTTCTTTTGTTTTTCTTGATGTTAAGACTTTTATAAGATTTTTCTTTTGTTTTTTTTCAGATCTATAAATTACTTTTATAAGATTTTTCTTTTGTTTTTTTCCAGATCTATAAATTATAAAACGTTCATTTATAGTTCTTAGGATTTCGTTAATTATGAACCATGATAGAAAATAAAGAAGTCCTTTAATAACACATCAAGACTCTGTCCAAAAACACTGAAAGTGATAGAAGAAAGAAGAATACACTTTTGTATCATCACTATCATAACATTCAGTCTCCCATCAACAAGACAACATTGGATTCTTTCATATGTGACTTCATCCTAACCACAACAATGAAAAATGGTCCCTCAACAGTGAATCTATCCCCAAAAGCTAACAACAGATCAAGTGTCATTAGTTCAACTAAAAACACTGTAGTTTAGAAGTCACATGATCAATTTAAGTTTTAGACGAAACTAGTATTACATGTTTGTGATCTCTATTCTACTAGAAATATTATTGTATTTGGATTTTAAACCTTAATGGAAAAGCCAATGAGGCAAATGGAACACACAATCACAATCACTTCGTTGATATGTCTACACAAAAAAAGAAGGGAGCACTGAATATGAAATCATTGTGTGTTATTCATCATTTATTATTAATTTATTATCAACAAGAAGAAGGGAAAAGAACTGGAGATGGGTGTCTCTGAAGCTTCCCACCAGAAAAGCTGAGTTTTTTCATCTTCTCTTCACACCAAAGAAGCTGCTCTTTACTGATCCTCCCCATCCTCACAACCCTTGTTGCTAGTTTGATGTCAATGGCTGCAAACAAGAGCTGAACACCTTCCCATGTCTGTGGCCAAGACTTCTTTCTCAGCCCTTTTGTTTTCTTTGAAAGCTCCTTAGCTTTCACCCTCTTCTGCAAGTGGTTTTTAACAAAGATTCAGACACCAAAGAAGCATGCATGCACATTGTGTCTAAAGACATTACCTTTTCAATAGATGACTGAACCAGTTGCAAAGGGGTTGTAGAATTGAAATGGTTACTGTTCTTTTTCTTCTTATCCATTTTCAAGAAAACGTTGAAAGTAAGGATCGAGCTCTCTATGATTCTGATGAGATCATCAGCTAAGACCATGTAGTCTGTATCTTTCTCCTTATCTGACCCTGAGATAATTTGAAAAATGATCAACCTAAAGCGTTACTACTTCACATTAGAGAGGTTAGGAACTCACCTTGAATCTTGGGAGCTTGAAGAAGCCTAGGCATTGCGTTTCTACCACGAGCGTAAAGCTCAGCTCTCGACCCCTGCTGCTCAAACGGCTCGTTCTCTATAAACCTCTGCAGCAAGACCAAGAACTGCTGAAACTGCTGCGCGGTGTGGTTGTAGCAAGTCACTGCTTCCGGTTGGCAAGAGATCAAGTGGCTAAGCTGAGTGTACTGACAGTGAAGCGCCTCCCAAGTGAGGCATAGCTGAGCAACGTAAGCCGTCTCGAGATCTTGACAAGGATCCACCTCCGTTGTCTGCTCTATACCTTCTTCCACCTCCACCTCCTCCTCATCAGGAACATCCGTTTTCTTGAGAGAAAGACATCGAAAAGGCGATGAGAGCTTCTTCTTGGACGCTGATGGAGTTGAAGGACTTGGAGCTATTTCTTTGAGCTGGCGAGAGGTTAAGCGATCGAAGAAGAGCATACGCTCGCAATACTTTTCGTAGACAGCGTCAAAGCCACCCCACCATTGAAGTCCTTCAGCTACCACATCTCTCCAGACGCTTGAACAGTTTTCTTCTTCTCCTTCCTCTTCGCCTAGATAAGATTCTTCTTCGTCTTCTTGTTCTCCTTCCTCGTCTTCTTCGGGTATCAAGACCATGAAACTGTTTCTCCTTAGCTCCTTGATCCTTCTCTTGACCTCGTTGGTGATGAAATCATCGTCTTCCTCGTCTTCTACCTCGTCTGCTTTTCCTGAATCTGCCACACCAGGTGCAGTGTTCTCACTCCTTGCTTGTTCTTGCTCCTTCTCTAGGTTTGGCTTCCGTGACTTTCGAAATCTCCTCACTTTCAAGAAATCCATGGAGTGTGTGTTTGGTTAAATCTTTAGATCTACTTTGCATGAACAGAGAAAAAAAGAGAGAAGGTAAATGGTGTGTTTCTCTTCAGACACACTTTCTTAGGAATGAGAGAATCAACCAAATGCATGAATCTAGGAAAGATCTCACAGAATCATAACACCCCTAGAGAAGCAGAGACACAGAACAGAAGATGAAACACTTCAGATTCTGATTCCTCTCTCTCTCTCTCTCTTTAGCTGATAACACTCAAAGCATTATCTGCTAAACACCAACAAATCAGTGCACTGAAACTACTACACTGATGAGAATGTGTGAGAGAGAGAGAAAAAGAACTTGCAAGAGAGAAAGAGAGAGAGAGAGAGAGAGAGAGAGAGAGAGCTTTTGTTTTATGTATTTCTTGGGGAAGAGGGAGCACAGTATAAATGTGAGAGATACTTATAATTAAAGTTTGATTTCAAATTTTATTTTCTTCTTTTTTTAAATCCTTTCCTCAAAAATTTCCATTTTCAGGTCTAAGAAATTTGAAAACCCCTTACCGAGAGGTTCCCTGCATTGACCCTTCTTTTTCGTTGGTCCAAATTGTCTTTTACTTTCCTAAAAAGTCTTTTTCTTTTATTGTTAAAATATGGAAAATCTAAATTTGAAAATTAAATATTTTGGTTTGGTCTGAGAAAGGAGAAGGGAGCAGAGCAAATTGGTCTTTCCTTGCGGATTTAGATTGCTTGTTCTAGAGAGAGAAAGCAGATCTAGTTGGTCCCGGCGTACGGCCGGCGCGTGCGCGCGCGTGCCGTCGCCGGACCCAGAGTCCGTCAGGTTTCATAGCATTTCTGGTATCTCTCCTTCGTATCCCTTCTACCCTCGCCTTGTCTGAGCTCTGGCTGCGACCTAATCCATGGTGCATGGCGGTTTGTCTGTCTTGGAGTTAAGACGCGACGGTGGGAAGGAGTTTCTGCGGTGGAGAGACGGCTCGTTTTTAAGATCAAGGTGCGATTCCGGGAGGAGGAGACTCTCATAGCTCCGTCGTCCTCGGTTTTCTCCGGGAGGTGGAGACTTTCTTTGCTCCGTCGCCGCCGGTTCAGTTTTCCGGGAAGGGGAGGCTTGCATAGCTCTGCCGTCGCCGTATAGTTTCCGGAGGGTAGAGGCTACTGTAGCTCTACGTTGCCGGCTTGGAACCCGTAGGAACATTGGGTGTTTAGAGGTGAAAGGTTGGTTTGGTTTTTGTTCTTGTCGGCTCGGGGAGAAAGGAGACACATCGGTTGAGTTCTTTGAAGAAGATAAACCTCTCCGTGGTTCATCGCCGACAAGAGAGGTTAGTGAGGTCGTGATTTACTTTCGAGAGAAGAGGTGGTGGTCCTGACGAAAGCGCGGTATGTCCGATTAAGCTTTCGCTGGGGGATCATCGGAGATGAAGGCTGTGTGTTGCGGGTTTTCGAGATCCGGCGTAACCAAGGTGTGGTGAGGTGGCCCTGGAGGCGTTTCGAGGCGGAGAAGATCAGGTCGAGGCGGGTTGCGACGCGTGTCGTTCCGAGGGTTTAGATGCTTCCACGTGTCTCTGCAACCTGCTTCCTTGATGCGCTTCTCCGGCCGGCGTCGTTCGGGTCTGACTGGTGTGGGCCGCAGGCCTTTATTAAGTGTTGACATTTGTAGCCCGTTTGCTTTGGGCTTCTTGCCTTTTGTTCTTGTATTTGGGCCTTGGGCCGGTTTTATTCAATAAAAAAAACATCAATTTGGGAAAAAAAAAAAGGAGAAGGGAGCAGAAACTTAATAAGTGAGGGGGGGGCACTGGGTTAAAGAGTACAGAGAATATTGTCAGAAAAGCCGCGCAATCTGTTGTCCTTCCATTTGCTCACACTTGCTAAAATTATAAATCTAACCCTCCTCCACATATATATCTACGAGCTTGTCTTATTACAGGTTCTGTCATGAAACATATGGGCCTTTCGAAATATTGGGCTTTTATTTTCTTACTCTTCTGTCTATTCTCTACCAATTTCTTGAGCTTTGACTAAAACATCATTTTCATGTCAACTTACTACATACCAGATAGATTATATAAACTTCGTCCGAGTAATGTGGAAAACAGATTTAGAAAGCATTATTCAGAATGTTAAGTATATAACAAGTGCATGAAATTTGTAAGACCAATCTAATCTACTGTACAATCTCTCGTTGAATATTATAAAAACTTGTTACAAAATCAAACGCATCAAAGAACAAATCGAGATGATTTACAATAATAAAATAAAAATTAGGAAATGTAATACTATACAGAGAGCCTTTTGTGTACAGATATGTAGTAGCAATATCATCCAACAAGGGAGCCAAAACCATGAGAGCTCTTCTGATCCAAAGACTGATTCAAGAAATGCTGGTCTTACCCAAAAGCCAGAGAACAAGCAACCTTTTGATCCCGAAAATAGTATGAAGAGTACTTCTATCAAGTGTAAACCCAGACACTGTGATTTCTGCTTTGTTGTTTGCAAAGTAGTTCATCGCAAAATCCAACAATGAGTATTAGATAACTAGAGATGTGAATAAGATATGAGATTTGGTGTCTATGTACCTGAGCTTGTCATTTTTTAAGAGAACTTATTTTATTTAGTAAGTATTTTATAAATATCTCTTTTTTTTTTGGAACACTTTTTTTTTTGGAACACTTTTTTTTTGGAACACATAAATATCTCATTCTGCATAAAGGGCGTTATTACATAATTACGTATTAATATTTTTGTTTTGATTCCTAGAGTTCTGTATATTTGATTTTTCGACCAAATTGAAACGGATTGAAACAAAATTTTACCGTACTTTGTGCCCACCCGACTTCTCCTTAGTTGGACTTGCTAGTCTAATTAGATTAAGTTATCTTTTTGATATAAAACACAATTGGTTTGCCTTTCGAATCTAAGTCCAGTTTACGGTTTGGTCGACTGGGATTGGATTCAACCGACATCAGGTAGCATGTGGTCATAGTGGATCAATGGGATCATTTGGCCTTTTTGTTTTTGTCTGTGTTTTTGTTTTCCTCTGCCACATCGTCTCTTGTCTCTCTCAGACTCTCACGCTAAACTCTGCTTACAAAATTGACAAAAACATGATTTCCATATTAACTTACTTCAAACCAGAGGTTCAGAAATTTAGAAAGCATTATTCACGAGTTAAGCTTAATAATTAGAAAATCACGTAACAGAGATACAAATGCATGAACTTTGTAAGAACCAGTCTAATTTCTGTATGATCTCTCGTTAAACATATGAAAGTTTGTTACAAAATAAGATGATTTACAATAATAAAAATAAAAATCAGTAAATATTATACTTTTACAGAGAGCCTCTTATGCAAGTAGCAATATCACCCAACAAAGGAGCCAAAACTCTGATCAAAAGAATGATTCAAGAGATGCCAATGGTCTTACCCAAAAGCCAAAGAACAAGCGACATTTCAATACCGAATATTGTATGAAGAGTACTTCTATCAAGTGTAAACCCAAATACCGTGATTCCTGCTTTATTGTTCTCAAAGTAGTTCACTGCAATATCCAACAATGAGTAAATATTAGATTACTAGAGGTGTGAAAAAAGATTTGTGTGTATGCATAAGCATATATATATGTTACCTAGAGCTTGTCGTTTTTGGAATGATATAGTGCTATAAGCATAAGCAGGTATGAGATTATTGTTATCAAAATCATCTTCTTCGTCTCCATAATCCTCACTGTCGTCCGTATCTCCAGTATCAACATCTTTTGAAGAGAACCCGTGTCCACTTTCTCTATCAACTAACCTTGGACTCCCACCTTCCACTGCCTCAAAGGATTCTATTGTCGCGCAGACATGCCACTTGGCGGCAAGGCAAGTCACAGCCTGAGCCTTGTGTGTGATCTTTGAGGCACTTCGTAGTAGAATGAGCAGCGCAGTGACCAGCGTCACTGAACATAGCTGAGATGATCACAAACCAAAAAAAAAACTTCATCAAGATTCATCAAGATCCAATAAAAAGTGAAACAAAAACAAAAAAACTTACTGCGAGTTCTCCAGTTTTGTAGATATTCAATTCAGCATGTGCCTTAGTGGTAATAAGCAGAGAGTAAAACTGACTTCCAGTGACAAGAATCAATGACAACAATATGAAGGTCCTGAATCTGTGGCTGATGATTCTCAGGTGACGTCTGATGCGGAGATGTTCAGACAAGATGGTACCAACATCTGAATCCGTCTGAAAAACCTGAGCAAAGTCTTGGAGCCTGAGGATCTGGAGATGGCAGATGAGACGGAAGAGGACACAAACCAGGAAGATCACGGTAGTACGGTAGAGCCACGAGCAGATCTCCATCAGACAAGCGACTGTATCACTCAGGAGAACGTTACCGAGGAATGGAATCCGAGAAGCGCCTGAAGCGTACCACCATATCTTGTATGCGCTCGTGGCTAAGAAACAAGGCGTGACGAAGTAGGAGAGAATCTTAAGCGATCTCTGCATAACAAAAGAGTTGAGAGATTATAGAACACAACTATACACATGGGGCTATGTGCTAATTCATATAAACAAAAGCAAAAAAAAACACTTAATACTTGTGAAGCAAGTAAACAAAGAGGGTTTTCAAGATTCATACTAGGTCATTGTTTACACCACCATTTTAGTATTTACAAAGATTTATACAGAAAAACCACAGATTCAAATTTTCAGACACTTATAGGAAGAAGAAACCTTATTCAAATTGGACACAACCAGGAACAAAACCGATCCTGGTTAAAATCGAATGAAACATTCGTTTTGGCCTCGAAACTATTATACATAGATTTTAAAGCTTCTAAACTATGTAAAGAATTTTTATGATAAAATTCATTTTAAAATGTTTATGGCTCCTAAATCTTAGGACGGGTCTAGAAACCAATCAAGAATCCTAAAATTGAAAACTTGGAATTGGAAACGATCAAAAGAAAGAACAAAAAACTCACGTTGAGCTGATTGGTGTAGCCTTGGCGAACAGTCTCACTCTCGTGCCAAAGCTTATCGAAGAAGAGGAAGCGTCGGAGACCATACTTGCTGACGAATCTCGAGAGACAGAGGAAAGAAAGGGAAGCGAAGCTGCTGAGAGAAAGCTGAACCACGGAATCATACGGCCTCGAGTGATGGCTGTCGCAGTCAGCGCAAGCGATGACGAAGTGAGACGTGGCCGGGACCACGAGCGTGAAGACGACGAACATGGACCAAGACAGAACCGCCGTCCAAGGGCTCGACTGATCCACGCACATCCATCTCAGGTATTTCCGGAAACTCTGGAGCTCGTCCTGCGCGTGGGAGACGCAGCGCGTGAACTTGTTTTCACGGTTTATCAACGGCTCTCGTCTTCCTCCTCCTCCTGCTGCGGTTCCGATGTCGATGTCCGCCATGGACGAGAGGGGAGAGACTAGAGAAAGGTTCTCTGGTTTTGTTTTTGGATATTGATGATGACACGGTTGGATGAACAAGGCAGAGGATCAGAGATATAGCTAAAAATTGTTAAGGTTATTTATGATTGATGTTAACGCGGCCTTTGACAACCAACCATATACAGATACAAACTAACAGTTGTAATAAACCAATTACTATGAATCTTGTTACTTTGAAGATGATGTTTATGTCTTTTTGTATAACCTTATTTCTTAACGTGCTTGTTTTTTTTTTTGTTTTGTTTTATTATGCCTTCGGGTTTATGTTGTATAAGTGATTGTTTATGTGTTTATATAAGGCTGACTTTTGTTTTACAATTTAACAAAAAGAAATGTATTTATGTTTTCATTAAACAAAAAGAAATGTAGATGTGTGTTCATGAGAAAATCCTGATTTGACAATCACGGGGGATTGTTGATATTTTTCCCTAGGATTTTTTGAATTTTTTTTCACAGAAAGTTTTTTTTTTCCTATAATCTCTTAGATTTCTTTTATCTCTTAGAAATAAAACAATTTCTGATAAATATTTTTCATTACCATATAAAAATGAAAAAAATAATAGCATGCAACTTAATGTAGGACATGTATTTTTTTTTAACAGGTTTTAGTTGATTACTGATTAAACTGTTTTCCACTCCTATACAACGAATTATATAACTTGTTCATAAATGATTAATTTGAATCATAAACAATAAATCGTTATTAGTTATTATGTCTAACAAACTTGATCTAATCAATGAATTTATTCAAATAATTGTCAACATTTCTTAGTTTTTTTGTTAATGGAATACCTTTATGGATTATAGTTCTAATCATTATCATTTATCGGGGAAAAAGTACGTGACAGTGAAAAAGTATTAGAAAAACATGATGAAGAGTTGCAAAGCATACAAGATGATTGTTTTACAAAAAAAAAGCATACAAGATGATAGATAGTGTGAACTAGGCATGGGCATTCGGGGTCCCAATCGGGTTTCGGTTTTATCCATTCGGGTTTCGGTTTTTCGGGTTTATCAAAATCAACCCCATTCGGGTTATATAAAAGTTCGGTTCGGGACCGGTTCGGGTTCTATCGGGTTCGGGTCGGGGTTAGTAAATCTTCAAAGAACCGGTATAACCCATTGTACTTTCGGGTTCGGGTCCCAATCGGTTCTTCGGTTTAAAAATACCTGATTTGTACCTATTTTGTCACTAAAACATAAATAAAATCAGTTTTTCGAATTTAAAATACATGATTTGTACATATTTTAATAGCCAAAACATAAGTAAAATTGATTCAAAAATAAGAAAAAACATCAAACGTGATCATTCAAAATCAAGCGAAAGATAAACATAGTTAGTGATATAAAGAAAACCATATAAATGAAATCATAAAACAAAAAATAAGTTCTCATGAAATGAGAAACATTATTCAATAAAAACAAAACCAAAATCTAAAAACTTCAGGCATCAACCGCCACATTCCACCATCAACCTTCATTTGATGTAACAGATAATTATTTTAGAAGTTCAATAATATCTTAAAGTATTTTGGATACATATTAAGAATTAAGATCATATTTGGTAGAAGTTTTTTTGTGATTTTAAATGTTTCGGGTTCTATCGGATATCCATTTAGGTCCGGGTTCGGTTCGGATAATACCCATAACCCAAAATACCAAAAAACAGGATCCATTCGGTATTTATGTCGGGTTCGGATCGGTTCGGATTCATTTTTATCGGATCGGGTTTGGTTCGAATTTTCGGGTTCGGTTTATTTGCCCAGCCCTAGTGTGAACAAACAGGCTGTAGGACGTCGACATGTAATGTTTAAGATTTAGGCCACATATTACGCAAATCACCGTACATACGGCGCCACGTATGTTGGTAGGGAGCTTCTAATTACCACTAAATTAATTTGACATTCTTAACAAAGAAACATAATATATTAGATCAACTGAACTAGTAAACTCTTAATTTGTTCTCTTAACTTTTAATTATACGAATTTCGATTAATTAAGAATTCTAGTCCCCGGCGGCATGTCTTAAGAGAATGGAAAAATAATAAAAAAATTAAAATTTATTCAACCGAACGAACGAGAATTCAGATCTGATTACAAGTTCTATTTGAATAAAAAATTTCAAGTCAATCTATTACATTCATAGCTTTAACCCTTCATTAAACCCGACAAGTTCCGACAATCAGCTTTTAAAATCCTAAAGGAATCGGTTACCGTTCTCGATCATTGACAATTTTTTTGGGAAAGTGAAGTTCTCCTCATTTCATCGGATGCCGGAGTTTTCCTAGTTGTCTCTGAAATACCTAACTTCCGATGAACTCCTTGAAACTTATAATTATCACTGTCAATAAAGTACTAGACAAACAATAAAAGAGATGGATTCAAGTAACCCTTACCAAGAAGAGCTCCAAGAAACCGAGCTGTACGCTCGCCCATGCTTGCCGCGACACCAAAAGGGCCTGGCCATAGCACCACACCCCGGAAACATCTCTAACAACCTAGCCATAAGCCGCAAATATTTTATTCATGGACTTGTTTTTTGCTTGTGACATTGCAAATAGCTATCCATTTTGAAAAAAAAATAAAATTTTTTTTTTTGGTTTAGAAATTAAAAAGAAACATAGTAAATTAATTAATTTTGTTAATATTATCAAATAAAAAAAAGTTTGTTAATACTCTCAAGTCAAGAATAAAAATTTTAATTTATCCAAAATCAATTTTCTTGAAATAAATAGATTGCGTATATCCATCAATTGTTAAACATGTTGAACATTTGTTTTTGAAGAAAAAGATTTCTTATGTATAATTTTAATACTAGTATATAAACTATTTTATTTTTGAACAGAACACACGAAAATGAACATATCATATATCAAGTTTCACAGTAAATTGGAATCAGTAGCTGAAACGCATCATAATTTCAAAATGGACGAGAGTATGTAAATACGAATATGTGGTTTAAACTTTGGTTTATAAGATTTGATTGGTAATCTCTTTTACTTATTTTTTTTCGATATTTCTACAGCAAATAAGTCGTATTAGCAACCAGCAATGATCCCTAACCTTCCAACGTATATGAACCTAAAACTCCCAACTCCCAACTCCCAACTCCCAACTCTCACAAAGTTGAAAAAAGTATGGCAAAGGCTGAGATGGTAGAGGATGTAATTTTGTGACTAAACTGAATATAACTTTCAAGTGAAAGAGTAGAAACTGGCCGGCATAAGCTTTAATGGGCTGAAATAATTTCTGTCACAAAAATACAAGCCGTGCTCGGAACACGCAAGCCATACTAAATTGTGTTCAGACTTCAGACGTTTGTCAGAACTCAGAACGTCATAGCTTAGTTGATGACATATATCTTTGATGGGTTCGACAAGAAAGAATGGATCATTTCTGGTTTGTGAAATATGAGATGATGATCTAGCATATTAGCTATAGTTTCGATGAGAAAATAGATCGCTTAGCCAAAAACAAATGAACTATTTGAAAGTTTGAGATAAAGCTATTATGTATGTAAGAACCCAAAAGATTCGAACCTACTCCATACCATTATGAGAGAGACTCATTACTCGACCCCCTCAATTTTCGAAAGGTTACAACAGTAATGGAACATTGTAGATTATTTCGAAATTATTATATTTGGACCAGAATCCGAACCCTAAAAAAGAAAGCGAAAGCGACTTAAGAGTTGAGACAGGTTCATGTAATAAATCTTGGGAGTAAAGAACAAGACATCATCACTTCTTAAAATTCTACAATATCTTTAAAGATTTTCCATTACAACTTTACAAGCCTTGCCCTTATGCGGTAAAAATAAAAACAAAAAGCTTGGTCTTTCTTCAAACACAAAGATTCACTGTCTGAATCCGTGGCAGAGAAGCAAAGTAGATACCAAATTTAGGACAACTCGGCCAGCAAATTTTAATAAAATGGTCAAACATACACAGCGAACTCTACCACCCAACAGAATTTACAGATCAACATCATCTCAGCCACCAAACTTTAACCTGCTCAAAATTCAAACGCGGATTGGGTACACGAAATGTAAAGCCTTTACTGCCTTCCTGCTGCACCTAAAAAGATGAATGAAACACTTCAGAGGGCTTAGCAATTTACAATGAATATTCCAACTTATTTCTTAAAACCACCTAATTAGGTAGCAAAGGAGCTTCACCATCCTTGTTTCTTCAAGCTTATGAAACCGTTCAGATCTTCTGCCTATGTCCCTCATAGATTCCTTCCATTTCATAGCCAAACTCAGATCACAAGAAACACTAAAAGGCTTACTTCTAGAATAAAAACCCTGACTTTTATCAAGATCAAAGACAAACAAGTGCCTGTGTTACACACATGAATGTATTTATGAAAATGTAGCCTCATACTCCAAACCATCCATAAGCACATCAGTGATAGATACTGTATAAATTCTACAGACTTTGGATTTTGAATAATTAAGAATCATCAGCAGCTATATAAGTGTTACATGTAACAAAGGTTTGATCTTTATAAGAAACAGACAAGTGAATGAAACACAGATCTGGTTCTTACAACAACAGATCTTAACACAAACTCTCTCTCCCTATCACTTCTTCATCATCTTTGTTGTCATTGTGCTCAAAGATCAAAGACGCAGATCGGTGCAGTGGAGATCGTCCGCGCCTACGAATAAGTCAACGCCATCCAACGGCGGAAAATTAAGATCAAACTCAAACGGCGGTTTCCGCCGCGAAGACGACGAAGCTATGTCGTCTCCGTCTTCAACCACCGACGACGACGAATCGCAGTCGCTGCGGCAATCCTCCGGCGCCACCGGCGGAGTCCGTGGATATCTCTTCGTCGCCGCCTTCGCCACGGAAGAAGACGCTGGTCTCACTCCGCTGCACGACTTAACGGTGCTGCTCATGCTGCTACTCGCCGGCCGGCTGATGATAACAACCTCCTGCTCTCCGCCGTATAACCGGTGGTCCATAAAGGGATCGATCTGGTTCCGATGATGGAGTGGTTGGAGAGGAGAGGAAGGAGAACAGTCGATTTGGAAGTTGGTCTTGGCCTTTGGACCGCGGAGGTTACGAGCGGCTGCGTCGTAGGCGCGTGCGGCTTCCTCCGCGGAGTCGAACGTGCCGAGCCAGACTCGGGATTTTTTCAAGGGGTCACGGATCTCGGCGGCGAAACGGCCCCAAGGTCTCTTCCTAACGCCTCTGTACCTCGGCTCCTTCACAGATCCGGGAAGGGCGGGTGGAACGGCGGAAGAGCCTCTCCCTTTCCTCATGGTGGGAGAACCAGAAGTAATGTGATTGAGAAGAGATCTGTGTGTCTGAAGTTGATGGAATGATGAGGAAGATGAAGCAACTCTTCAGCATAAAGCCATTTATTTTATTTTTTTATTTATATAACTTTCTTTTGAAATTTTATTCAACTATATATTTTTAAATTATTTTTGGAATAGTTTTTTTTTGTTGTGGCGTTTATTTTCCAAACTCCGATTCTATTTTCCTTTTACTTTAGACTTTTATTCGATTATTGAATATAACAATTTAATTATTTTCGGTTTATTACAGAACTTGAAAGACTTTAAAAGAGTTCACAAGAGATATGTCTCGAAATGCGAAGAAATTTAAAGCAAAAGAGGGTAAGCACTTGCTCTCTGTCTTGACTCTGACCACAATACGTACTAAAATAAAAATAATCCTCTTTGTTTATTATTATTATTAATTTATTATACTAATCGCATATCGACTCTACGCATAATGACCAAAACATCCTTGTCTACTTATTTTATTTTGAATTAATAATATACTACGATATTCCTCGAAATTATTAATTTATTTAAGTGAATTGACCACCCTACACGAAAACGAGACATGCTTATCGTCATCAAACTCATCATCACCTCCCCCTCTCCCGTGTGAAAAGTAAATGCTGTTGAGGAAATGCATCAATGCAGAAAACACATAGTCGTTGTTCGTATATACTGGATTACTTCTAAATAAGAACATACATTTAAACAAAAAAAAATGAACTTGCTCACCTTTTATCAAAAACTAGTTTCATAATAGCCACCTGAGAGATTTGATGAGTAGTTTTAAGTGTTTTTTTCTTGTGGTTTCATCGCCCGTGAATCCCAGAATATCTCAGCTTACGCTCTACAATGAAATCATCAAAAGACCATGTTAAACATTTCTTTCATCTTGAATGACATAACAAAGTTACATCTACGTTCTTCAAAGTGTAAATCAGAGTACTGTAGATTGACTTCTGTATTAGTTCTCTATTTTCAGGTGTCATAAGCGAAAATCTTACTGTACAAACAATAACACCAAGACTATTAACTCATATCGTCACAAGCTTGGATCAGGCTGTGAGTTAGACACTCAAATTCCTCGAGCAAGCCGCTTTTACGAAACTCAGAGATCAAAGGTTGACCATCACTACATCAAAACCCAACACTTACACATGAGAAGAGTATACATTAGATCCAGCAAAGCTCACCAAAACTACTCATAACACGGTTCGGAGCAATGGTTTTGCTTCATCAATAACTGATGCCGCTCTCTCAGCAAGCGAAATACGCATTGCCAACACCAGTCTCCTCTACTTCACGTCCGATACGAGTGAATATTCCAACTAATGCATCTAAACTCACTCCTTGCTCTCCCTTTATCTCATGTGCCTATTACAAACAATCAGACCTTATTTACTACATTCCGGATGCAAAGGCCCTACTTATGAAGGTTCGTGTACTGGATCCCTCGGTCTGTCTCTCAGTCTGCTCTCAAGAAAGTATCACGAGCTGGTCTAAGTTGATATACACATCTCAAACGGCTTCAATATCAATTAGGAGGCAACTGGGACATAGTCTACTTTTGCGGAAAATGGTCTTTTTCAACATGAACTTTGCCCGTCGTGCCTATTTTTTTTCCGAACTTTATAATAGTGCATATTTCATACTAAACTAAGCAAAAATTCAAATGTACTACATGAACTTTAATGCATCGTATCTTTTCATTCCCAGACTTGTAGTAGTGCATATTCTATACCAAACTAAACAAAAATTCAAAAATACTACATGAACTCTTAAAATCGTGCTTCTATATATATTGACCGTCAAAGGTATTATTCATCTGTTAATTTATCAAAACAACGTCAGTTTGGATAACATCTATAAACCAAAATAACTTTCTTGTATAAATTGTGTAAACATTAACTTATATATATTTTTTAGTTTAATCAAATAAATGTTATCAAATTTTTATTGTTTTAATTTTATCAAATTAATCTATAATTACGTATGTTTTTAAATTTACCTTTAAAAATTATTATTTTATAAGTTTAAATTATTTATTATTAATTCAAATATTTAATTTATGCTTGTCCACCAGTGTGAGAGTTTGAATCTCCCAAAAAATAAATTTTAACTTTACAGAATTTATCCAAGATAACAGGTTTTTGATAAATTAATGGATGACTAATACCTTTGACGATCAATATATATAAGCACGATTTTGAGAGTTCATATAGTATTTTTAATTTTACAGAATTCATCTAAAATAATGTCGTTTTGATAAATTAACGGATGAGTAACACCTTTGACGATCAATATATATAGAAGCACAATTTTAAGAGTTCATGTAGTATTTTTGAATTTTTGTTAGTTTGGTATGGAATATGCACTACTAAAAGTTCGGTAATGAAAATACACGATGCATTAAAGTTCATGTAGTATATTTAAATTTTTGTTTAGTTCAGTATAGAATACGCACTACTACAAAGTTCGGGAAGGAATAGGCACGACGGGTAAAATTCATGTTGAAAGGCCAACAAAAAGGATATGCTTTCACCTTTACTTCTCAAAATCGGTGGTCTTGTTCCTGATAACCGAAGCCTACGCTACTTAAAGCAGGTGTATCTTTCTTAACATTAACATTAAGTAAATTTTCAGTTAGGAAAGTTGTATGTTACACAACGAATTTTCAAAAGTTGTTGAATTTTCTTGTACCTAATCAAAGTAAAGACTCAATATTTGGAAACTAAGTCGTTCTTAATCACTTATTGGACAAGCAAGTTTTTGATTCTCTGTACATAGCTTAAGTAAGACGCAATGTAGTGGAAATTGACTAAACCATTCGTAAACAAAGTCTTTTACTCTTTGCGTTCACCGTCAAGAACACTTACGTGACTTGTAAAAGTTCAAATTCATTTTATGTTGGACAACTGAATGACAAAAGGAGTTTTAGAAAAAGCCCAAAATCAAATCTGGTGAAATATTAGACCATCTCTAATGGTTTACTCTATTTTAGAGTAGTTTTCACTCTAAAATAGTGTTACTCTAAAATAGATTAGAGTTTTTCTCCAACGGTTTACTCTATATTTGACTCGAAAAATATTTTTTCAATTTTATAACTAATATCTTTTACTTACAAAATTTACAAATTGACTCTTTATATTTTATTTTTCACAAAATTTTCATAAATCATATATTTATATCAAACATTTATTATATTAGAGTTTGCATTACATTTTATTAATAACATAATACATTTTAACTTAAACATCTCCATTAGTATATATTTCCCACAAGTGATCAATTAACGCATTTCAGAGTATGAAATGAATTTTTTTTATCTTTGATTTTTTCTAAATCGACCAAAAAAACTCTTCAAATCGAATATTATCATTCTTTCGTGTCTGAATCTGTGGAAGTGGAACTTCTCTTCCCACTTTTGTTGGTGCGCTAAAATCAAATTCATCCTCATATCATGTTGTATAAAATTATACATGTAATCCATATGCATTGGTCACCAATATATTTTTATATATTTTAGTTACATATACATGCATTAAAAAATATTTAGTTTGTGACTTGAGTTCAGAGCAAGATTCAGATGTTCGTGAATATTTTCAAGAGGAACAAACACGAATTTTACAAACAGACAAAGACGTGGTCAACAACATGAACAAGAAGCTACTCATTCGATTACCTCATTTGGACAATATTTTAACAATCTTGCTCGATCTGGAAGCAATTTACCAAAAAGTAAGTCATTATTATCTATGGTTTTAATTTTATTTTGAGTTGCTTATTTTTAATTTTAGTATTTGTTTTTTTTTCTAATTTTAAAAAAAAAATTTAAAATTTTAGTGTCTATTTTCTTTGGCTAATAATAATAAATTTTAAATGTTTATATATATTGTGTTAAACATAATTATGTGTTGTTTGCATAATTAAATTAAATAAATAGTTACAAAATAAAAAGATTGAAAAATAAAAGGACTAAAGTATAAATTAAAGAGTTCCACTCTATAATAGAGTAAGAAATAGAGTTACTCCAAATATAGAGTAAGAAATAAAATTACACTTTTTTAGAGTGGGATATAGAATGTGACTGGAAAAGGTTTTACTCTATAATAGAGTTTAGTGTAGAAAATAGAGTGGGATTAGAGATGTCCTTAGACGAACTAAAAGCGCAAAGCTATGAATCACTCTTTAGAAAAAGTGTAGAGTTCTAGAAAGAAAAAAAAAGTGTAGAGCTAAGACCACCTCCATCGGAGGTTGTAGAAAGGGGTTCTAAGAAAAAAAGACAAAAAAAATAAATCAAAAATAAGATAAAAACATAGAACCGCTGCTTAATATGGCTTTTTTAGAATTGGTTAGAACCCTTACGTGTCATTGGGTAATAAATTTTCCCCCGTCTCTCTCTTCGGGAATCTCTTTGTTGATGTTTTTCACGAAATCAATTAACAGTTGATTTTTCAGAAGGAAGAAGCTCGAGAGATGGAGGCTGCCGTTCTATTGAAGCCGACGCATAGGCTCAAGTATCATTTTCTCCTCAGCTTCAGCCATGTCCGGAGAAGAAGAAGAGAACGCTGCCGAACTCAAGATTGGAGATGGTAACCTCTCTGTTATTCCCGTCTCTGTATCCCCAGATATTGTATTGGAAAATTAGGGTTTTTATTTTCTTCTTTACATTTGAATTGGTCTTAGTCCATTGCGATGATGTAAGCTTATGTTTTGTGTAGACAAAAGGAAGAGCTCATAGTGATGAAGCGATCGAGAAGATGCTTAATGATCTCTCCTTTGTCAACAGATTCGAGTAGTTGCGGAAAGTTCTCAAGATCTAAGATTATAAACATATTTCAGGGGATTACATTCTCCTTCTAAAATTAGTTTTTCATGTCTGAGAGTTAGTTTTTCATGTCTAAAAATTATGTTTTCATGTCTGAAAGTTAGTTTTTCAGGGGACTACATTATAAAAAAAAATTTAGAACCCCATAGGGGTTCTCCCATTGGAAGAGGAAAAAAATATTTCCACTAACAAAGGTTCTAATCTTGCCAAATCACTTTATTTAATTTTAATTAAATCATTAGAACCTCTTAGAGGTCCTAACTGATGGAGTTGCTCTAAGACAATCCCCAAGTAATTAATTCAAGATATAAAGTTAGTGTATTCTAACTCCGATTTTCAAAAGGAAATTACACAAGAAAATATCCAATGTATTAAATCAGATACATAATATACAACAAAAGGTATTCTAAACATGGGGATTAGGAAAAATGCTATTGTAAATCTTTAAATTATTGAAATTAAAGTTAGACCGTGCTCTAAGAAAAAGAAAATTAAAACACACAAGACAAAATATTTCATTTCACGAAAGAAAACAGCAATGCGGTATATATCGCTTATTATAACTGTTACAATACTATGATTTGGTAGAAATGTAGTATTCTAGCTAGGGAAGTACTTGGTTGTCGAAATGGCCTCCATTTCGACTTGAACAACCAACATATCATTTCTAACGAAACCCGTTGATGAATCTCTGAGATCAGAAAGAGGCATGAAGTCAGCGTATCCCCACCCAATATTCTGTGGACTGAACCAGTTATCCACTGCCAGAACAAAAAGATTCACATATATGGTTAACGACGTTAGAAATTAATCTCACACTTAAAAGCAACATTATATATGAAACATCAATTGAATTTTAGATGAAAACAGATATAAGAAGACAAAAAAAAATCTCTTACGTGGACGTTGCACGATATAATTGGACTGGCCTTGGTTAGGAACACGAAGCATGGCTCGAGCGTAAATCTTGTCATAAGGCTTAGTTTTTAGTAGCTCTTGTGGCCCAAGGTTAAGGTAAAGCGACAAATTTTTGCCTTCATGAGCGCCAAAACCATTTCGAAAGACTCGTAAATTCCTAATCATCACCATGTGAAAGAAATTCTTAAGTAGTTACTAATTTAATATCTAGTACACACTTAATTACACTTGGTCTTGGTTACTGTAATTAACATTTGTGAAACTCACCAACTTATTCCTCCGATGATGAACTCCTCTGATAGGTAATCGCTAGGCAGTGTCGAGAATCCCTGAATAAACCAAGTGAATCTCTTGTTTGGGAAACTCTTGGCGACCGAGAAAAGTTCTGACTTTTCAAAGATCGGTGGAATGGTGATATCAACGCCAAACTCGCATTGGTCCATATCGTAAAGGTATCCATTTTTCAGGTTGCTAAACGTAGAAAGGGGAAGTACCCTAGGGAACCCCCACATCGTTTTGTTTATAGTGAATTGCCATACATCGGAATCTGCATGGCAACACCACACCACATAGATAAATGTTACTGTAATGTAACTATATAGAAAATGATTTTTTATTATTGGAAAATCTCAAAAAACTAAAATGTATATAAAACTAACAAACCTTGGATCGTAAAGTACTTCTTCTCTTTCTTGTTGAAGACGTAAAACCTAAGATCTGCGGGAACCACTTGACGTGGAGAGGTGAGAGTAGAGCTGTCTATGGCGACATATAGAGAAATATACCCTGTACCACTATCGTTCCTGTTCCCCTTCGGGTACACAACAAGCGTCCTGTTTATCAATTCGTATGCATCAATTAGTATGTTTGAAATTATCGATAGGAAAGATTTTCCAAACAACAATCTATAACAGATCGGGGTATGGACAAAAAAATTGTAAACAACATTCAAAATTTTCCAGATGTCCCGACCCTGTCACACCCTAGTACAAACACCCTAGGTGGGTAATATTTGGTAGAGATTATTTAAGCTTGATGGACAGGTCACAAGTAATATGGTTCCGGATCTAGGTAGTTTTTAATTAATAAAATAAAAATAAAAACAAAAATGGTACGTACCAGTTGTATTTACCGACCCTAAAAGGACGTGAGTCATATCTCTCGGTGTAGGTAGACTTCATGAGTGTGCTGAAAGACTCTAATTTGAGAGAATAAGACGACGGGGGACGTAATCTGAGACCCTTCACTGTGCTCGATAGTGAGACTTTACTATCACGTGATGATATTTGAGTGGGGATAAGTTTCTGAGAACCACTCACCACGTTTGGGACTGGTCCTGCAAAAGAAGAGGTGATGAAGTGACAAGACAAGAGAGAAATAATACATAAGGTATCTATGTAGTAACTCATCATGTCAAAGATTTGTGGATTAATTTAGTCTATAGAGAGGCTTGCTCGTGATATGGTATGTGTGTGAATACGTATATATATACGGGAAAGATGGTTAACTAGATGCTTAGGGAGGCAAAAAAAACTAGTGAGCTTTTTGCATGATTTAGTTTTCTTTGTGCCTAGTGTACCACTTGGTAAATTAAATTTGAAATCCAAATCTGGTTATAATGATGCGTTTACTTTTTATCATTGACATTTGAGGGCTTGCTAACTTTTCAGTTAAGCTGGCATGATCAAATCTCTAACTAAAATCAAGTTCTTGATTTTGGAAAATAATGTTATTATCCGGAGCCAACTTTTTTTAAATATAAAATATGGTGAATCCGTAGTTATCATCTGTTAGCATAGGACTCCACTTTTTTTTTGAACAACAAAAGAAAATACTTCTTTAGTTAAATGCACGTACTTGTGAAACTAAATTATCTCTCTAAGCTACACACATTTAAAAACCTTTGTTTAGAACGTATAACGTTAGTTGTCTATAAACCAGGACGAGTTAGTTTAGTGGTATACAGCTTGCGGCTGCAAGTATGGTTCCGAAGTCGATTCGCACTGGCCATCAAAGCTTTCACATGGGTTTTCCGGTCCGAGTAGATCAACACGTGGCCTGATCCAAAACGGTTGCTAAAGACTCTAAGCCTACTACGTAGCTAGTCTGAATCTACGATGTAGGAAACTCTTTGTAAATATAAAAAAATACAAGTGTTCTGCAGTGCAACTTATATCCGATTTTAGGGATACATTTTTATAAAATGCGAGCTTTTATTTATCTACTCCCTATGTTCCTAAAAGTATAAAGTTTTACAGAATTTTGATGTTCCAATATATAAGATGTTTATATTTTTTTAGGTAACGTTTACTTTATTAAAAACTGTGTATCTAATCATATTTTAATAGTCTATTTTATAATTGGTTGAATACAATTAATTTATAGTTTTAATGGTATTTTTTAGATAAAAAATAGTCTTTTTAATATATGAATTTTTATCTAAACCTCTTATATTTAGGAACAATAGGAACAGGAGTATTAGATTGACATTTATTAATCACGGTCGTGAAAATCATGGTGGACGCGTTGAACTTGGCTAAAGTTGGCCAAAGTTCTGGATTTTAACTTAATTAACCTTTTTTTTTTTTTTGTAAAAGGGCATAACTTAATTAACTTCTACCTTCTTTTGCTCTGCTTAACGCTATGTTTGCACAAACTTTTTCTGATCTAAAAGAAATTGTAGTCTTAAAAAATGGATACTTTTAGAAGAAACAAAAAGGAAAAAAAAGTTATTGTGGAGATAAAAAGCAAAGTTGTATTTCAATAATCATACCCCATTATTATTGTTTACAATAATAAATATTTCATCCGTTCCAATCGATGTTATAGTTTTTTCACACTTATTAAGAAAACATTTAAAATTATATTTTTCAATACATTGTTTTTTTTAATTAATTATTTCCAATAACTTTTAACTAATGAGATTGAGAATAGTTAATTAAGAATATTGTTTTTTTAATTAAATATTCCCAATAACTTTTAACTTTTAAAATTGTATTTTTCAATACATTGTTTAAATTGTATTTTTAACCAAGTTGCTTTGGTCTAGTGGTATAAGAACTCCAGCTGGAGTGTCCGCCCTTGGGTTCGAACCTTGGCCACTACAGAATTTACATAAGGGCTGCAGCATCCGAGACCGAAGACCGTTACACGGTGAGCCACATGGTGACGCCCTGGCAGCGTCCATGCTCACTTCGGTCTCTAGTCTAGACCACCTCGTTAGGGCCAAGATACTCGGTTAGCAAAAAAAAATACATTGTTTAAACATAATTGTATTTTTTGAAAAATACAATTTTTCATTAATTAATGTATTGATATTATAAAAAATATATTTTTTTGAAACAATTTTTTTTCTAAAAAATTATGTATAAGAAACAGAGGGAGTAATACATAACGATCGATGCCCTCTTATTTAATACACTTGCATTCAGGGGCAGATCCACGTTAAGCAAGAGTGGGGCATGTGCCCCATACTGATTATTTTACTTTCCGGAGGTAATACCGTAATAGTTGTTGCTGGTCCATTGGGTTTGTTGATTGCCCGTGATATCAATAGCCCTTAGGAATTAGAGTTCAATTCCCACCCACGTTCATGAGTCCTGTGTTTCACATTTTTATTTTTATTATCATTTTCTCTTAGCCATATCTCATATTTTCTTTTCCTTCATCTTTATATTATAATTTCTACTTGTTACATTTTATATTTTCAATATACATCTCTTTATCTCTCATTTTTTGTCAATATGTTATTTGAGAATCTAATAAATTAATATTTTAGAATCATATTTTATATGAAGCTATTTTATTACTATATATGTTGGTCAAAAACCATTTTTTTTTTTTGAACTGAAAAGGGTTAAACCCGGGTCTATTAAAGACACAGACCTAATCCCCGGGTGGAGGTACAGCCCACGGATAGACCCTCTCCTGGGCATTCAAATGAGCCGAAAGCAATAGCCCATATCCGTGTGGCCAGCGGGGTTCGAACCAGGGTTCGTCGTATTGGGTTTAATCCCTCAAGCGCCACTGAACTACCACCACTGGTTAAGGTCAAAAACCATTTTAAATTAAAGAAATCTACACATTAATGAAAATAGTTTTTATTAATTTTTTAAAAAAATCAGAATTTAAAATAGTTATAAGTTTAATTTTTCCAAATAAAAGTTGCATAAATGTAATTTTATTTATAATTATTTTAATTTTTTGTTATGTTATTTATTTGTGCCTCATACAAATATTTATTCTGGATCCGTCCCTGCTTGCATTAAAGCATTCTTACGTCAAAGAAGTCGTCGACAAATTTGTCAAAGAAGACTATTTTATTTAACTGTCAGATCTACGAACTCACGTGTTGTCTCCTCTCCCTCCGCATCCAACGTTAATAGCTAAGAAAGTCCCTTAAGAAAGTCATAGCTAAAAGTCATGACAAATTTCAAGTGAATAAATCACAGCTCCCATCTTATAAGGATAGCGGATCTAATTTGGAGATACTAGTACACATTTGAATGAGTTATGAGTATGAGATATGAGTTCACATTCTTTGAAATGTTTTTTTGGGTTCAAATTGATTTGTTCAAATATAATTGGCTTTAGGCGAAAATTCATTTTCAAAATAGTTAGTGTATGTTTTAAATAATATTTACAGGTCTTTTATTAATATAAAAATCAGATATACAATAACGAAACCTTGAGAATATTTCAAATCAGATACGAAATGCTTTACAGAAACTAATCTAAACCTGAGAAAGAAAATCCAGCGGTCTATTTCTAAAAAAACAGCGGTCTAAAAATGCAATTAAGAAAAATATCCAGCGGTCTAGTCTAACCCAGTCTATAATCCAAACCGGCAATTATAGCGATTAAAACATAGAGAAAATTACGATTAAAAATCCATTGTAATCAACAACAAAAATCCATTGTAAATTTGTAATCATGTGATTGCATGTACTGATGTACATTTTGTGAATGGTATACACGCGTATGCATGGATCAGCAAATGTATTTTACGTGTGATTTAATTTGTGCATGCTGGCATAACATTTTATTGAATAAATGGATACAATTAAAAATATCATTTTTTTTTAAATGCAGAAGAAGCATTTTAGTAGAAAACAGTAGATTATCATATGCTCTCTCTTTTTCATGCATGCGCGTGTATATAGACACAAAAGTACATGCAAATTTCTGCTTTAAAATATGACTATATTATACTCTGATTCGTGCATAAAAACGTCAGTTAAAAAAGAAACAATAGCCTGATGAAATAATTTCATAAATTATAGCATTGACAGAGGCACCTATCACTCCTATCAACTATATAAGCCTAACACCAGTCTTTGTACTCGACACTTTCATTCATATATATAATTTCAAAAGATGAAGAGTTACTATACATACACCATTTATGTTGTTTATCTCTTATTTTGTCTCTTGATCACATCGGCCTCTGCACAATCCCTCATACGACAATCCACTGATGACCGAAACACACCTCTACAACGTATGCATGCAATAACTTCTGCTCTGAGATTCGAACCCATATTCAAGAAATCCATGTATTTTCTTTTACTCAAATCCTATGTTTTGTCTCGAAGCAGAGGAGAATGGAGCAAAAGCAGTCTCAATCCTGGGAGAAGCGCATTACTTGGATAAAGATGACCTAGAGATTTCCTCAAGTGATTACAAAGTCTCACCTTCAAACCAAGTGACGGGTATGAGAAGTCGTCCTCCAATGTCTTACTCTCTCAAAATGGAGTCTTTCAACACGCTCCTTCAGTCAAACAACACAGAGAGATACGAATCTCGTCCTTTTCCGGTTGGTGGATACAACTGGTATGTTGGTATTCTGATATGAGTTCTCCAACAGATTCCTCTTAATAATTTTATACACCTTAAAGCAAAAAAAAAATCCCCTATATATTAATTGAGAAACATTTGAAAAGATGTAACCTCAATTTTGTATTAATTAAAAAAGACCCCAATGCATAGGTGGCACTCAATTAGATAGTCAATTACATTCAATTGAAAAATAAGTAGGTCCACATTCGATTTTTATATGTTGTTAGATACATAAGTTGGTCAAACTATATGATATAATGATATGATATGATATTTTCTTTCCTTAAATAAAACCTACGGAATTACCATAAATGACTAATATATATATATGACAATTAATGATTTAAATAATAAAGATTTGATAACAATTTATATCTCCTCCATCATTTTTTGTTTAATTTTATATTATTAAAATAAATTAAACAATCAAATTAGCTATAAAAATAAAATTTAGATTTTTTCGTATATGTTATATTTTGAATTTTTAAAAACGACAATAAATGACTAAAACTATTAAAAATTAATGATCAATGGTTTAACATTTTTATTATAAGAAGATACACATGATTTTTAAAACATATGAGTAAAAAATATCATTTAATAATAAAATATATATATATATATATATAGATTAAACACTATATACCATAAGATTACATAAATATTTTAATATTAAAACTTTCAATGAATTTTCAAGAACATTTATAAATTATAAACTTATTAAAGATTTCTGATTGAAAATTTTGTTATCGATGATTTAAATATTTTGTTATAAAACGATATGAATGATCATAGAACCGTATGATTATAAATTCTTATTTAATAAATAACTATACAAAATATATTATTCTTAGAAAAATAAGTTGGTCCTTCTTAACTTATATTACACTTTTTATTAAACTAACTATCGAATTGATAAATAACGTACCAAAAAATGTTTTGCACTCTCCTTAAATAAAAGCTACGAAATTACCTAATATGATTAACGTATATGTGAAAATTAATTATTATGATTAATAAATATTTGATAACAATTTTTGTATCTTAGTTCTTTTTTTTTAATTTTATGTTATTAAAAGATATTTAAAAATCACATTAAATATATAATAAAAACATTTATATTTTTTCTTATATGTTATATTTTGAATTTTTCAAAACGTCTATAAATTATTAGAAATTTGAAGATCCTCACTCTGAAAATTTTGTGATCAATAGATTATTTGTTTCTCATAATAAGTTACAAATGATCATAAAATTGTATTAATATGAACATTTATTTAATATTATAAGAAGATACACATGATTTTAAAACCATATGAGTAAAAATATTATTTAATAATAAAACATATATATATATATATATAGATTAATTATACTATATACCATAATTACATAAATATTTTAATATTAAAACTTTCAATGAATTTTCAAAAACATTTATAAATTATAAACTTATTAAAGATTTCACATTGAAAATTTTGTTATCGATGATTTAAATATTCAGTTATAAAATGATATGAATGATCATAGAAGTGTATAATTATAAATTCTCATTTAATAAATGACTATATAAAATATAATATTTTTAGAAAAATAGGTTGGTCCATCTTAACTTACATTATATTTTTTATTAAACTAACTATCGAATTTATAAATAATCTACCAAATTTGTTTTGCACTTTCCTTAATTAGAAGCTACGAAATTACCTAATATGATTAATGTATATATGAAAATTAATTACTATGAATAATAAATATTTGATAACAATTTTGGTATCTTAGTTATTTTTTTAATTTTATATTATTGAAAGATATTAAAAAATCACATTAAATATATAATAAAAACATTTATATTTTTTCTTATATGTTATATTTTGAATTTTTCAAAACGTCTATATATTATTTGAAATTTGAATATTCCCACTCTGAAAATTTTGTGATCAATAGATTATTTTTTTTGTTATAATAAGTTACAAATGATCATAAAATATAACGCATATGAATTTTTATTTAATAAATATTCAAACTAAATAATATATATATATATATATATATATATATATATATAAATACTAATGATTTAAAGTAACAAGATTGGCTGATCAATTTAGTCGTCCAGTTGAAATATTTCAAAAGTACGTGAAAGACTAAAGTCAAAGTAAATATGGATTTAGAATAGTAGTTATATTTTACTAACCGAAATACCAAAAAAAACCGAACCGAACCGAAACCAACCCTATATCCGGATTGAACACCTCTAATCCAAATGAAGCCAAACTATTGTTTCATTCTCCAAAATATAATAAAAATAATAACTTAATCCCGCGCAAGGCGCGGATCTTATCCTAATTATACTATTAAAACAGAAACACAACTTTGGACCCAACTTATTTGTAGGTGAAATATTTTTCAAAAACTATACACTATACTAATGTTTTTTTTTACTGCAACCTTAATATCAAAATCAATTTACCCAAAAATCTAGTCTAACTATGGTATGAATTCAACTAACAAATTGACATCAATTATTATACTTTCCATAGTTATATAAATAATACATAATTACTTAGTAGATGTGGTCTGAATGTTAACATCTATACATCGTAAATTAACTATGAACAGGATCGTATAGTCAAACTTCAAATGTTAATTTTTAAAAGTGGAATATGGTAAATAATTCAATAATATAGCTATGTATATTGAAAGCATATAAACGATTGCTACTTTGTATAAGAATGACTCTCTTATTTCTTTAGGTTAAAACTCTCTCAAACCTCACAATCTCGATTACATCCCTATCATTACTCGATGGGTATATATATTAAGCTAAACAGAGGATCTAATCTTAACAACAAAGATACTGAAAGTGTAGTAGATAACTCCTAAAACATCTCTGATATCTTTATCTTCAATCTCGGATAGACTAGAATCTTCTGTAGCTTGAGTCGCAAGTCTTCACTCTTGCTCTGTCTTCTTCAAGCTTAGCTCAACAATCTCCCCTGTAAGCTTGATCTTGACTTGCGCCAAATCAACAACTCCAATGAACTTCCTCATTTCTGTGAACTTGACTCTGCCGAGAGCCTTTGTGAGGATGTCCGCCTTCTGTCTGCTTCCAGCTACGTGCTCAACGTCAACCTGCCCTTCTCTACACACTCACGGATGAAATGGTATCTCCTGTGAATATGTTTACTTCGTCCGTGGAAGACTGGGTTCTTAGTGAGTGATATCGCTGACTTATTATCCACTCGAATGATCACTCTCTCACACGCCTTTCCTATGATCTCACTCAACAAATCTCCAAGCCAGATTGCTTGTTTGGCTGTCTCTGTGGCAGCCATGAATTCCGCTTCACACGAAGATAAAGCAACAGTCTCCTGCTTCTGTGAGCACCAGGTGATGGGGCTTTCTCCTAGGTAGAAAATATGCCATGTCACACTCCTTCCGTCATCAACATCTACATTTAAAGAACTGTCACTATAGCCCACTAGTGTTGGCATCTTGCTAGTGCGTCTGTAGGTAAGTCCGTAGGTGGTGGTGCCTCGCAAGTATCTCAGAACATGTGTTAGAGCTGCGTCATGTGACGCCTTAGGATCAAGCATGTACCTACTCAATACCCCTATGCTGTAGGAGAGATCAGGACGAGTGTGAATAAGATAACGTAAGCACCCGATAGTTCTCCTGTACCTTTTCTCCTCAATAGAGGCTTCTTCAGGTGCTTTGGACAACTTCAGGTTCATCTCCATGGGCACGCAACAAGAATTGCATTCACTCATCCCTGTCTCATACAATATCTTATTTGCATATCTCTCTTGTCTTAGTGTGATTCCATCATCATGTTGCACTACCTCGATACCCAAATAATATGTTAGCATTCCCAAATCACTCATTTCAAACTTAGCCTCCATCTCCTTCTTGAATTCCATAATCATGTCCAAGTCTGAACCCGTAACAAGCAGATCATCTACGTAGACAGCTACAATGAGAAGATGAGAGCTTCTAACCCGTTGGTATAGGGAAGCTTCTTTAGAGCATCGCGTGAACTTTAGCTCTTTTAGTATCCCATTCAGCTTCTCGTTCCAGGCTCTAGGAGCTTGCTTCAGTCCGTACAGAGCCTTGGAGAGTTTATACACCTTCTCCTCACTTCCCTTTACCACGAAACCTTCAGGTTGTTGGACATAGACCTCCTCCTTAAGATCACCGTGAAGAAATGCGGTCTTCACATCAAGGTGGTGAACTTCCCACCTGTTTGATACTGCCAGTGCGATGATAAGCCTTATAGTCTCTATCCTGGCAACAGGAGCGAATACTTCATCGTAGTCCACTCCATGTCTCTGTACGTACCCTTTGGCAACTAGTCTCGCCTTGTACTTGTTCACGCTTCCATCTGGATTACGTTTAACTTTGAAGACCCATTTAAGTCCAATAGCCTTTGCCCCTGCAGGTAAGTCAACGAGGGTCCAGGTATGATTCTTCTCGATGGAAGCTATCTCTTCTCCACACGCGTCCACCCAAACTTCCATGTCTTGTGCTTCAGCAAAATCCCACGGTTCCTCATTCAAGGTCATTAGAAGCCACTCACATTCTGTCTCAGACAACAGGATGTAGTCTGATAGGTACTCTGGTGTTGTCTTGGTTCTTGTGGATCGTCTCAGTTGAGGTTGATCTTCTTCTTCATCTGATACCTCCACAACTTCTCGTTCAGAGCTAGCATCTTCATGTTCGCTTAACTGCTCAACTTTCACTGTTTTATCGGCTTCTTTTTCTTCTGAAACAGACTCAACTTCTCTCAGACCCCTATTACCGTACTCGCCAAGGTTGATACTGAACGTCCTATCTTCAGTCTCCTTTGATTTCTCGTTCCATTTCCACCCTTCTTCCTCCATAAATACCACATCTCTACTCACTGTGATCTTCTTACTGATTGGATCAAGCAGTCGATAAGCTTTGCTCCCAGGTTCAGTACCAAGATGCACTAACGGTCGAGACCTATCATCCAGTTTCTTCCTGTGCGGAGATTCAACTCTAGCATATCCGATACATCCAAACACACGCAAGTGTCCAATGTTTGGTTTGCTCCCCTTGTACGCTTCATAAGGTGTCATGACAGGTAAGGTTCGTGTAGCGCTCCGGTTGATCAGATACGTTGCGTGTCTAACAGCTTCTCCCCACATGTTGTTTGGAACTCTCATGTGTTTCAGTATGCTCCTCGTCATCTCTAGGATCGTCCTATTACGTCTCTCTACTACACCATTTTGCTGAGGAGAATATGGTGCAGTGAGATGCCTCTGGATTCCATTCTCTTTGCAGTAGGTATTGAACTCTCGAGACGTGAATTCTCCACCTCTATCGGTTCGAAAACCTCTGATTGAACAACCTGTTTCTTGCTCTACTGATGCTTTGAGTTTCTTAAACTTTCCAAATGCCTCGCTCTTCTCCTTGAGCAACAGGGTCCACATATATCGTGTGTGATCATCGATAACCACAAAAACATACCTGTTTCCTCCTGGCGTTGGAGGTGCGATTGGGCCGCAGAGATCACCGTGTAGAAGTTCAAGTTTCTGTGAGGCTCGGAACTTTGTTGCCTGAGGAAAAGGTCTTCTTGATTGTTTTCCAAGCAAACATGAGACACACGTTTTCTTTGCGACTGTAAACTTTGGCACTCCTGAGACAAGATCCTTGTCGAGCATTAGCTTAATGTTGTCAAAGTTGATGTGTCCTAGCCTCGCATGCCATGTGTTGGACGTAGTAGTCGTAGCAACCTGAAGACATCGCACACTTTCTACCTCAAGCTCAACTTTGTACAATCTGTTTCTTCCTCTACTTGTTCTTACCAACAATTTTCCCTCTCGATCAAGCACATCCAAAAGACTATTCTTCATTTTAATCTCACATCCCGCTTCAGTTGCCTGCCCCAAGCTTATGATATTGCTTCTGAGAGCTGGAATGTAGTACACATTGGACATCTTCTTCCTCATGCCACCCTCGAAGACAAAGTTAATAGACCCCTTACCTTTTATGTCAATACGGGAGTCATCTCCAAATTTGACTTTACCCGTGATCGTCTCGTCCAATGTGGTGAAGTAAGACCTATCTCCAGTCATGTGGTTACTGGCTCCATTGTCCAGATACCACACGTTGCTCTTGTCCAGACTTGTCTCGAAAGTGTCGAGCTTGACCTTCTCTTCATTAAGAAACACAATCTCATTTAGCATCAGCTCCTCAGCTTCATGTGTGTCTTCTTCTTTTGTCTCCTGCACATCCTGGATCAACTTTAGTAAACGATCACGACAGTCACTCGCATAGTGCCCTAGTTTGTCGCATCGGTAGCAAGTAATTCCTGTTGCATCTCTTGCGGTACCGAATCGTCCACGGCCTCTTCCTCTGTTTTGAAACCTTCCACCTCGACCACGACCTCTATTGTTCCCATTTCTTACGTATTGTTGGTCAGTATTAGCATACATAAGTTTGCTCTGCTCTTCCCCTGGTTCTTCTTCTTCACTCACACGTTCTTCATACGCCTTTAGACGACCAACAATATCTTCGAAACTGGTCTTCTTTAGATCCAACACTTGTTCCAACGCAGCTACAATGTGTATGTATTTCTTGTGAGGAAGACTCTTCAAGAATTTCTTAACCAGTTTGGACTCCTCAATCTCTTCTCCTAGTGACGCAGATTTTGAGGATATTTCAGAGATCCTGCCTGAGAAATCGTCGATGGTCTCATTGTCTTTCATTTTTAGTCGATCAAAGTCCGCCATGAGTGTCTGTAGGCGAGCTTCTTTGACCCTATCTGCACCCATATGTCTTGTCTTGATGGCTTCCCAGACCTTTTTCGCTGTGTCTAGCTCTCCTACTTGCAGAACAAGTGATTCAGGTGTGGATTGTACCAGTAACGCCATGGCCATGTTGTTTCTTTCATCGTCTTCTTCCTCTGTCTCAATGATATCCCACGCCTTGTGTACCTTTAACAGAATCTTCATTTTGATCGCCCACACGGTGTAGTTTGTGGAGCTGAGTATTGGACATTTTATTGAAGACGATCCCGTCTCCTTAAGTTTCGTCGTAGCAAGCGTAAGATCCCCCATCGATTCTCAATCCTATGCTCTGATACCAAGTATTGAAAGCATATAAACGATTGCTACTTTGTATAAGAATGACTCTCTTATTTTTTTAGGTTAAACTCTCTCAAACCTCACAATCTCGATTACATCCCTATCATTACTCGATGGGTATATATATTAAGCTAAACAGATGATCTAATCTTAACAACAAAGATACTGAAAGTGTAGTAGATAACTCCTAAAACATCTCTGATATCTTTATCTTCAATTTCGGATAGACTAGAATCTTCTGTAGCTTGAGTCGCAAGTCTTCACTCTTGCTCTGTCTTCTTCAAGCTTAGCTCAACAATGTATTCATATACAATTTGGTATATATAAATCATGTAATTGTATATTCTGGCATATAATTTAGTTAACTGATGAATACGTTGGAAATTGGGATATGAAACAAGAATATGGCCATGTATGTCCTATATTATTTGGTGTACAAAATTATATAATTTATATAGTCTGATCGAAACACTAATATTAACCTTGGAAGTTAATATGAAAATGCATTTAAAAATTGACAAGACTTTTTGAAAAATATATTGATTAGAAAAAAATCTAGTCTTAAAATTTAATTTAGATTGTGCTCCACAAAATATACTATAATTACAAGATTACACAATCTTCCAAAAATTTCCGAATATATGTATACCACCCATTTTTGAATGTTTTCCTAATCATTTATATTAATTTCCAACCCCTTATATATTATTTGAGACTTTGTATTATGCCATGTATCATCAATATAATGATTTTTAGAGTGCTTAGAGAGTTAAACCGGTCAATCTACACATATACTATACTTTTCATCAGATTAATCATAAATAAATTATTCATGTACAAAAAAATATTCTATTTTTTCTTTTAATAAAATCTATAAAATTACTTAATATGATGTAAATATATGACAATTAATTATTTTAAAGAATAAATAATTGATAACAAATTATATATCCTTCATCATTTTTGATTAAATTTTATATTATTAAAATAATTAAACAATCAAATTAACTATATAATAAAATTTAGATTATTTTATATATGTTATATTTAAAATTTTTAAAAACAGCTATATATTACTAAAATTGTTTGAAACAGATGGAATATTAATTTTTTTTTATGGATCTTGTTATACAGGTCACTTATTGTGTATCCCAACGGGAACAGGGAGGATAGTGGCTCAGGGTTCATTTCGCTTTACGTAGCCATAGACAACTCGACTCTCGTTTCTTCACATCAAGAGGTTTTCGCAGATCTCAGGTTTTACGTATTCAAAAGGACCGAGAGGAAGTTCTTCACCGTCCAAGGTTCTTTCTAATTTTCCATTCTATCAAGAAACATGCAATGTGTATAAAGTAGTAACATCTATCTTTGTTTCAATCCGCAGATACAAATGTATGGCGATACAATATTTTCAAAACGATGTGGGGATTCCCTCGGGTCCTCCCTCTTGATACCTTCAGAAACCCGAGCAACGGATACCTCTTCAATGGAGATCACTGCGAGTTTGGTGTAGATGTGACTATTCATACACCCTTTCAAAGATCAGAACTTTTCACTGTCGCTAGGAATTTCCCTAACCCGAGGTTCACCTGGAATATTCAGAGGTTCTCCACGCTGCTGGGAGAGACTTACTTCTCTGATGTGTTTTCCATCGGAGGAAGAAATTGGTAAGTCCAACATTAGTTCAAGAGTAGAACTCTTTTGCTTTAGCTAGAATATAGTGGTGGTACGTAACAAATATTCCATATGATGATCAGGAATATACAAGTGCATCCAAGTGGCGCTGTAACGGGAGAGGGAAGAGCCTTGTCGATGTATCTTCTCCTTAATGCGAACGAGAGATTCAGACCCTATGAGAAGATTTATGTTCGAGCCCAGCTTAGGGTTCTTAACCAACGTGCCTCGTCCCAGTGGAGAACCATCGAAAGGCCAAGTAAAGCAAATGATATATATCAGTACTTTATACTATGGAAACATCCCTTGTGACTAATGAATGGTTTCTGTCAACTTCCTCCTTTTTTGGCAGTCGATCATTGGTTCACTGGTCCGGGATTAGGTTGGGGATACGATGAGTTTGTCCCTCTAGCTGATCTCAGGGATCCAGAGAGAGGTTATCTAGTGAATGATAAGTTGATGGTTCAAGTCGAAATGGAAGCAATTTCTTCAACCAGGTACTTCCCTAGTTAGAATTCTCTAACCAAGGAACTTGTAGCTCTATGTAATTTGCTATCTTACCAAAACCACTTAATAATAAGAAATGTATGTGTGTGCGTATCAAATAAATGTGTTCTGTATATATCAACCATCATATCTATTTTTTCTGCAATGATCGACGACGTCTACAGCGGTTCAAAATCGCAGCTCAAAATCTGGTTATATGTTTATCAGAAAAATCTGGTTATATTTGACGTTTTAGAGGAATTTTTTTGTTCCAAATTATTTGACGCTTTCAATTTTCTATGTAAAATTTATTACTAATTAATGTTTGATGACCAATGAAATTATAGTTTCTATTTTATTATTGGTTAAATTGTGGTTAGATAAACAATTAATGATGTTTTTTCTAGAAAATTAAATGTTTTTTAATCTAAGTGCACAATTCTAAAACGTCATATATATAAAATTACGGAGGGAGTATTGTCCTTCTAGCATTAATTGGAAACGAAACTGACTATTTTATGACCATACTAGTGTTTTGTTTCTTCAAACAAAAAATAAAAACGCACTTCAACACAATATATTAAATATATAGCTCACATGTTCGTTATAAGAGAGGCAAAATGTAAAAAGTCACAATTTTCGGTATTACGCGTGATCGTGATTATAATGAGACTAGATACAAGTTTTTTTTTCTGAAAAAGGCGACTAGGCACAAGTTACTTATTAGTGAATCGATTCCGTAAAAGATCAATAATGTGTGTTGGTTGTAGATTATTTGACTTAACTAATTAGAACACCTAAAGTCACACCACGCTTCTTATTTATTTACATTTAGAGCATCTTTAACTCATGGGATGCTTATTATTATTATTATTATTTTTTTTATTTTGCTGATTAAAAAAAAATTAAAACAAATCAATTGTGGACTGTCACGTGTCAGTGGAGTCCGCGTAATAGTGTAAGCGTTGATGCTTAATTTGGCAGTTTTGGCACGGGTGCTTCCTCTTTCTTGGTGGAGCTCACCCCTGTCCATCCCTTAGCACTCCCTTAAGCACCTTCATTAATAATGCTCTTACGATGCTTCCATTCAAAAACGGATACGAAAGCTTTTGGCATGCTTCTAAATGTTTATGAATTCTTTTTCTTTTTACTAAATGTTTAGGAGCCCTTTGATCATGAATGTTTTCTTTCTTGGACCAAAATACCCTTTTAAAACACTTTCTTAAAAAATTTATGACTACATTCATAAATAATGCCATTTCTGTCGGAGAGTTTATCTCACTCTCTAGCCTCAAAGATTCATCATAGGGTTTTGTGAATCATGTGTTGATGGTTGCAAATCGAAAAAGAAGCAATTTTTCAACAGAGTACTTCCCTAATTGGGTGTCTCGTTTCTCTAACCAAGGAAATTGCAAGTCCATATTTGCATTATTATCAACCACTTAATAATATGATTTTAACACACATGAATGGTCTAATGATAAAAGGAATTTTGATGAGGTAAGCGATCCAGATTCAAAAAAACTCAACAACACTAAATATATGAATATTTAATTCTCATTGCGAGCAGCCAGATTTGTCCAGTGCCGGTAAACAGGTCTCCAGAAAAAATATTTGGTTGGGATTCAGTCCGTCGGACACTTCTGATTACTCAAAAGAATATAATAATAATAATATGATTATGTGTATGCATTTTAAATGAATGAGTTTTTATCATAGAAACAATACTTAAAAATGTACGACTCTTCTTGAAAGGACTAATGGAGATTTGCGTATTTATCTCTCTCTCTAGTTTTTTCTCTCCCACTTCTCTCTAAAAAACTCTCGACACAGGAACTCGTTTCGGTGGCCGGTGGCCTACCGCTGCCGGTTACCATTCCCTTTTTGTCTTTTGTTTTTTTTTTGTATCATATTTTTATTCCGTTAACCGGATAAAAGTTTCGCTAGGCGATTTGCTCTTCGGTCAATAGATCGATCAATACTTCCGCGTAGTCGGATCAATCATCGCGAGGCGATTTTGTTGTGTTAATAAATCCCGATCATCTCTGATCGGATCTTGTAAAATCTAAAACTCTCCTCTTCTGCAAAAAATAAATGTTTTATTCCATTTGCTTGGGATGGATTCTCAATCTATTCAAAGATAAGCACTTAATCCCTTTCGATAAGAGTCAATCTTTACTTTCTTATATACGCCGATAGGCTTTAGTAAAGTTTCTTAGCGAGAAGGAAGCGGTGGTGTTAGATTGACAATCGGGTGGCTTTAATAGAGATTTAGTAGAGCCGGCGTCTTCAAGACGGTCCAGCAAAAGATCTCTTATGGGTCAATCCGTATTATCTTGGAGTTATAATCTGCGGTGGATGGAGTTCTATGTCCTCAAGCAAAGGTTGGAGCAGAAGTGGAGTAAGATGGTTTTGGTGATTACAGAGAGGTTTCCATGGAGCGACGGTGGTGAGAAGCAAAAGTGGAGGATCGGCACAGAAAATTTCCGGCGGCGAAGAGGCAAGGCGTCCGCTGCCGTTTCGCATGTCAGACAAATCTCATCAACACGTGTCTTTGTTTTCTTCAGCAAACGGCACGTGGAAATGACAGAAACCGAACTTCATTTGTGATTAGTTTGAAGAGCTTCTCTAGAATTTTATGTTAATGGATCATGTTTGTAATGTCTCAAACCATGTAAACAGCCTTTTGGGCTCGTTAATGAAAATATGTTGACAAAAAAAAAAAGAACTAATGATTTTTACCCAAAAAATTGTCTATGGGACATTTAATAATAATAATTTTCTCAAAATCTCAAAATGTATTGACTGTTCTTCAAAGCACCAATGATTAATTAAAAAATTGTTATTCATGACCATATAACAACTATTTTCGAGTCTTGATCTTCAAGCGTAAAAAGGTGTTTTTACTCACATATGGTAAATACGAGTCAACAGCAAATGATGCAAAAAAAAAAAAAAAAAAACTAGATACATCATCATAGGCTTACAGAAATCATTACAGATGGAACAAATGAAAACAATACTTATAGAAATTATTGTTTTGCCAAAACGCCAATATTAAAATGTGCAAGTAAGCTACATTGAGTACATTCTTCTTCAATAAAAAAAAACTAGATCGATATATCATCATAGGCTTATGAGAACCCTTTAACAAACATAAAAAAAGTCATCATAGGCTTTGGATACCAAGGAAAAGCACTGCCAAAGAACAAATGAAAATCTTCTTGATTCCATCACATTCCTATTATATATGCTTTACTAAAATGTTAAACAATTCCTATTCAATATCCAGTATAACAGCCGTTCTATATATGTGATTATTCTTGAAAACATACAATATATTTTTTTTGTTCTAGTGGCAAATATCAATTTGCATACTTGAGTTGATAAATTTATATTTGAGTTAACTAATCAGTCTCTATCCATCCATTAAGCATGTAAATTTTCCAAATTTTTTATGAAGTGCTTCTTCATAAATTAAATATGGATTTTAATTTTAAATATCCAACAAATAATATATGTTTTCCGAGAAAATAAAAAAATTAGAATTTTTGGTTGTTCAGTCGATTTGAAATTTGGAGGATTTGCCAAAATAACACAAAACTTCAATTCAAATTCAAATGTATACCTTAAATTCAATAAAATAAAAAAAATAACTTTAAAAATAGCAAAATTACAATTATATTCTCTTGTAAACACTTTTACGATTATAGTGGTCAAATATATTTTTTAAACTATGAAGTCTTATTCGAGAAGACTTATCGAGAAGTCCACTCACTTTGAGAAGATTTTTTGATAAGTCTATTCATGTATTTAAACATAAAATTAATTTATGAAATTATAAAAATTGATGAAAAGTCAATTAAAATCATATAAATATAAAAATTCTTAATCGCTTAGCCCGCCGTGCTAGGAAGGAAACATCTTTTGTAGTTCACATGGATCAAGATCTTCCAGTGTAGTTCACAAAATCAATATGAGCCTGTAAAGTTGATGACAAAAAAAAAATTCTAAATCATGCAAATTTAAATTTAATAAAATTTAATTGTTTTCCATATAGATGAATGAATATAGTTCATGATTGTCCATTAGTTATGATTTGGTAACATATGTTCAAGTAACACTGATACTTTAGGGTTAGATTTTAGAATAATATTTTTTAAAAATAAAATTTGACGTATAAGGGTTTAATTTTATTTAGAAATTGATTTTATGTTCAATAAAGTGTTTATTACTATCTAGTTAAAATATTTGATTTTATGGTTTAGAGTTAGAAGACTCCTTAAAAAGTTTACCAAGAAGTTATTCACTTGCAAACTTCTTCGGATCAAAAGTCTTCTAGTAGTGAAGACTTTTGCAAAGTATTCACTATCAATTTTTTAAACTAATTGAAATTATTGTCTTCTTATATAAAAAAATTTACACATTTTTTCTCTTTCTCTCAGATGATGATTAAAGAATGTAATTTTTTCACTATAAAACTCTACAGCCTTTGTTTAATCTTTTTGAACTTAAAAACATCAAATCCTTAGATCAATTTCTCATCTTTTTTTCTAATGTATTTCTCACTTTTTGTTTTTGCAGGTTTTCATTCTATGGTTTTCATTTTCCGCTCCTAAAAATTATGTCTATAAAATTTTCTAGATATGTATTTGTGTTTTGGTTTGTTAGAGTCGCATAAAACTATATATTCAACCTAATGTAATTGTTTTATATATTATTTAAGCATAAAAAATCTATCAATTACCAATACATAAAATGGAAGACTGTGAGAGGGAGAGGGAAGCATGGCCAGTGTGATACGTGTTTCTTTTAACTAGCTATGGTTTACATTGCAATGCTGGTTTCTTCTGGCCTTTGCCTAAGTTAACTCTTAGGTTGAGAATTTCTTTTACCATGAAGATTTTTTGAGCAAGCTTCTCCTTACTATAAGGTTATTTTACCTTAGAGCATCTTTATCTCATATACCATATAAAGGGTTTCTTTTTCTTTTCTTTTTTTTAGTTTTTTCTGACTAAAAAAAAATTAAAAAGTGGACCAATCAAGGACTACTACGTGTCGGTGGGACCCGCAAACAGTACAAAAAACACACAGCAGATGTCTCTTATTCTGCCCACTTTGCATACGGTTTTTTCTAAAACCTGGGCCCCCACCGCTTTAGAGACGCTAAAAAGGATGCGATAATCATGCTCTTAGCATGTAAACGTTTATGTTATTTTAATTTGAAAGTTTTTAGTCAATTTTTTTTTTCCATTTGAGATACTTGAAACAACTTCAAAAATCATATCTCATCAAATTTCTCGCCACTAAAAAAAACAATTTTCAAACGTGGAATTTTAAATATTACAAAAGCATGTTGTGTGTGCAAACACGATAGTAAATAGCTTCATTAGATTTGTAAAAAATGATGTGCTCAAATTAATTCTAATGAGCAACTCTACAGTTTTAGAGGTGCAATGTAGTACTTGGAAATCATATACACATGGACTTAGATCACACAATAGATTTTAGTTATCAAATTATGCTAGACAAGTAAATAGAAAGCTAGTTAATACCTTTAAATAAAATGGTTTGTAAGTGATTGAGAAAAGTGTTAATCTTAGGGAAATTGACAGCTAAATGAGAATTGTAGAACAAACAATTGCCAAGTGTTTATGAAAAACAATTCTAAATTTTAAATCACATCAATCAAATCAATCAACTTTCGTTTGAGAGATAATCTATGCATAGATCCTAGAATTCCAAATCAATTTGTGAATTCAATCAGTTAAGAGAATGATTAAGACAAGATTTGATAAGTTCACTAAATCCCTAAACCAATTTTTTTTGCATATAAGTATTTAGCTCATCACCAAATATTAGTTCAGGTAAATCAATAATGCTTTCGTATCTACCAATTATCCTAAGATCTATATTTCAGGTTGTCAATCCAAATATAGCATTAAGAACAATCAAAATGAAGAATAAAAGATAACCCTAACAAGTCAATATAATATTTCATCAATTTTTGAAGAACCTTAAATCTAATATGTGGTTTATTTAAACATGATCAATGTAACACAAATCTTAATAAGTTGCATTAATAAATCAAACTAAGAGATACAATGAAGGAGTTTTAACTTGTCTCTTCAAATCTCTCTAAGATAAAAGTATAGCCTAAACAATGACTTCAGAATAATTAAATATGTCTAAAACTCGTTAGAGACTTTCTTGCAAATACTAAAAATTTTCAGGCCAAATTGCAATTCTTTGAAACTTGTAAAAACTTGTCAGGACTCTTGGTCAGGATGGGTATTAGATTGACACCAGATTGAAAGTTTGACACCAAGATCACTTTTTCAGCTCTAATTTTCAGTATGCTCCAAATTGAGTTAGAATTTCCAATCTTGTCCAAAATGTACATGAACTTATAAAGACTCGAAAACGATTCGACACATAATAAAAACTCTAAAATATAATTTATATCATGGTTAAAATTCATAAGGACATGATAAAAAAAAATTAATGGTGGATAAATCCATAAATAAATTACGTAACGATCGAAATTCTACAGTGCAACAAATACAGGAGTGTGTTTTTTTTTAACACGATAAAGGAGTATGTTTTAAAACTTTTATACAGGTTTTTTATTAATACAAAAATCAGATATATATATATATATATAATCCAAAACATCAATTAACCAATCCAACTCCAGCATCCACTGTGATTAGGAAGAAATAACCGTAGACAATACTATAAATTTTTACTATAAAAATTAATATCAGAATTCATTATTAAAATTATTATTTTTTGAAATTTTATTATATTCATTCCGTTTCATATACATGATATTTCAGAATATAAGATGTTTTTAACATATTTATACAACTTTAACTTTATTAGAAAATGTTTAATTAATCATATTTTTACTATATTTTAATGACTGGTTGAATTATTTTTTAATTTATATTTTTAATAGCTTTTTGTTACATTAAATTAAAAAATTCAATATTTATGGGAACAAATTATTATAAATCATCTGACGGATCCAGAAAAATCATCTGACGGGAGCACAAATTTTATATTAAAATAAATAATATATTATTAGTAGAATTATTATAAATTATAATATTATTTGCCTCATAAAATTATATTTATTATAAAAAAATTTTAAAACTTTTTTATGGCTGAAAAAAAAAAATTACTACTATGAGTAATCATAAAAAAAAAATAAAATTAGTAATGTAACCATAACAACACATTAATGTAAATAAAATTAATTTTAAATGTATAGAACAAGAAGTCTATATAATATATAGTATAAGAAAGATTATTATAAACTATAATTTTATTTGACTCATTAAGTTATATTATATATATATATATATTTTAAACTTTTCTAATATTATTAATCATAACAACACACTTTAAATAAAATTAATTTAAATGTATAGAAAAAGAAGTCTATATAATATTATGTAAATTTATACTACATAATATTATTAATCATAACAACACACTTTAAATAAAATTAATTTTAAATGTATAGAAAAAGAAGTCTATATAATATTATGTCAATTTATACTACATAATTTTACTTATCATATCACAAGGAATTAAATTCTAAAGTGTTAATAAAAAATGAATAGATTGTTTACTATTTTAAAATTAACTAATGTTTTATTTACTAGCAACTCATAATATGGATTTTAAAGACAATGGATCTCTATACGTCGTTTGGAAAAAAGTAAACTTAAAGATAAAAATATAATGGAAAGAAATAACGAAATATGAAAGCCAATTCAAAAGAAAAAAGAAATAAGCCATTTTATTAAAAAATATATGTAAAAAAGAAAGATAGAGAAGAAATGAAATAAGTCTGGAAAAAGGTAAGAAGAATAAAACTGAAGCGTGTCAATTGCCACATAAAACATTAAATGCACATAAAATAATTTGTGAGTTGATCGAACTCTCAACACTGGAACCAGACGGGACACTTTTACCAACGAAGCTACCAGAAAAAAATCTAACTGACAAAAGTTATATAAGTAGTCGGGGGCATGCGCCTCCCCTCGGGACAAAGCCAGGTTACCCATTATGGGGGCCTGTGCCCCCGCAATATTAATTGATAATGTAATTTTCGTGTAAATAAGCATCTGTATCAACCAAGGTTCGATTCTACTTTTTGACATGTTTCTATTTTATTATAAAGAGTGCACCCAGTAATTATATATCCTGGATTCTCCCCTGGCCCCCCGTAGCTTACATTGTAGATCCGTCCCTGGTTTTATCTATTACATCATATATTATCATATATTATGAAATAGAGAGAGAGTAACTGTTGTGGCGAATCTTGTACAAAAAAAACTGTTGTGGCGATTTAAACATTCAGAAAACTCCGGTAAGAAGTTACATTGTAATTTTGTGCATGCGATTGCATGCCCATTTTGTCAATAATATACACGCGTTTGCAGTAATCAACGTGAGAATATTATAGATGCACGCGTATGCATGGATCAGCAACTGTATTTTACGTGTGTATTAACTGTGTGCATGATGGCATTCATTTTTATTTAATAAATTAAATAGATAACAATTATTTTCCAATAAATAGCAACAATTGGAAAACTTATTTAGCAAAAAAAAAACAATTGGAAAACTTTTTTTGTGTAAAAAATAGTATATTATCATATGATCTCTCTCTTTTTCATGCATGCATTCGCGTGTATATAGACACGAATATACATGCAGTTTCCTGCTTTAAAAATATTACAATATATTTCAAAAAAAAAACGTAACAACATGTATGATGTAATAATTTCATAAATATATTAGCATTGACAGAAGCACCTATTGATGAAGCGGAAGGTTTATATGATAGAATTAGATATCCGTTGATTCTAAGAATACACGGAAAACTATAATAATATAAAGATTTTATTTAGTCTAAGAATGCATAAGATCAATATCTTCTTTAAATTCGTTGAGATCACCAATGATCTACCGAAAACAAGTAACATAGAAAAAACTCTTAACTTTTATTAATTAATCAAAAACTTGGATACAACTCTAGGCATAAGAAACCTATATATGTGAAAACATAATAACTATGAAAACCCTAATCCTAATTAAAATAGAAAAAACTATTAAAATAAAGCTAATACAAATAAATGGTAATTATCCTAATTCTAAGCTGCATCACCTATCCCTCCTATCAACTATATAAGTCTCACACGTCTTTGTACTCTACACTTCCCATTCATATATACAATCTCAAAAGATGAAGAGTCACTACACAAACATCATTTATGTTGTTTTTCTCTTATTTTGTCTTTTGATCACATCTTCCTCTGCACAATCCCTCATACGACAACCCACTGATGACCTAAGCACAATTCTACAGCGTATGCATGCAATATCTTATCCTCTAAATTCGAACCCATATTCAAGAAATCCTTTAATGTCTTTTAGATTCTGTGCTTCTGCTGTGTGTTTTCAAACAGTGTGATAGAGACAGTTCCTCTATTTTACTCAAATGCTCTGTTTTTGTCAAACAGAGAAGAATGGAGCGCAACCAAACTCAATCCTGGGAGAAGCGCATTACTTAAATAAAGATGATCTAGAGATCTATTCACGTGATTATAAAGGCTCACCTTCAAACTTAGTGACGGGTATGAGAGACCGTCCTCCAATGTCTTACTCTCTCAGAATGGAGTCTTTCAACACGCTCCTTCAGTCAAATGAGACAGAAAGATACGAATCTCGTCCTTTTCCCGTTGGTGGATACAACTGGTATGTTGGTATTCTGATATTATTTATTCCGGATCTAGAACCCGTTCTAAGCATAAACAAAGTGAAATATCAGTCCATTGTTTTAAAATTTTAAGAATATATATAAGCTCCAAAATTTGTTTAAAGAAAATCTATTAAAAATTTTAATGAAATTAGTAAATTTTCTATAGTCCCATAATCTCGTGTCCGAATCGAATATTACATATTAAAAACCTTTTGATGGATCTTGTTATACAGGTCACTTATTGTGTATCCCAACGGGAACAGGCAGGATAGTGGCTCAGGGTTCATTTCGCTTTATTTAGCCATAGACAACTCGACTCTCCTTTCTTCGCATCAAGAGGTTTTCGCAGATCTCAGGTTTTACGTATTCAAAAGGACCGAGAGGAATTTCTTCACCGTCCAAGGTTCTTTCTAATTTTTCCATTCTATCAAGAAACATGCAATGTGTATATACTATATAGTAGTAACATCTATCTTTGTTTCAATCCGCAGATACAGATGTATGGCGATATAATATTTTCAAAACGATGTGGGGATTCCCTCGGGTCCTCCCTCTTGATACCTTCAGAAACCCGAGCAACGGATACCTCTTCAATGGAGATAACTGCGAGTTTGGTGTTGATGTGACTGTTCATTCTCCCTTTGAAAGTTCAGAACTTTTCACTGTCGCTAGGAATTTCCCTAACCCGAGGTTCACCTGGACTATTCAGAGGTTCTCCACGCTGGTCGGAGATACGCATCTCTCTAATACGTTCTCGGTCGGAGGAAGGAATTGGTGAGTGAGTCCTGTCCAACACTAGTTCAAGACTAATTAGCGTATTGTGGTAGTAACAGATATTCCATATGATTAACAGGAATATACAAGTGAATCCACGTGGCCGTTCAACGGGGGCGGGAAGAGCCATGTCGATGTATCTTATCCTTAATGCGAACGAGAAAGTTAGACCCAATGAGAAGATTTATGTTCGAGCAAGGCTTAGAGTTATTAACCAAAGGATATTCTCGCTCTTGTGGACAACCATCGAAAGGCCAAGTAAGCACATGATCCGCTCATCGGTACTATAAAATTAATCATCGTTACGGACACATCCCCGATGACTAATGAATGTCTCCTTGTCGATTTTTTGTTTTTGTTTTGCAGTCGATCATTGGTTCACTACTCCGGGATTAGGTTGGGGATACGATGAGTTTATCTCTCTAGATGATCTCAGAGATTTTTGGAAAGGTTATGTCATGGGTGATGTGTTGATAGTTGAAGTCGAAATGGAGGCAATTTCTTCAACCAAGTATTTCCCTAGTTAGATTTCTCTAACTAAGAAACTTTGTAGCTCTAAGTTTGTTTTATTATCAACCAACAATAATAAGAAAGGTATGTGTTTGTGTTTCAAATAAATGAACAAAACCTTATCTCTCTTCTTGCATAAGCACTGCAACTCAAAATCCTTACTGGACATTTGGTTATAAACTGACTATTTCAGGACCATATTAGTGTTTTATCTCTTCACCATAAAAGCAAACACTTCAACACAAACGTTGAGGCAATTAAGGAAGCATGATTTTTATTTTATTTTACCCATGAATTGGAGTTGGTCATCTGACTCATTATCTTTGCAGAAAAAGAGCATCCGTAGAATACGTTTAGTACATTTTTATTCAGTTGGGTTCAAATTTAAAACATTGGGAATGGATGACATTCTATAGAATTACGAATTTACGATTTAGATATTAATTACCACCCCTAAAAGATTAATCTAGTAGGTGATGGACATTAGACCATCTTTATCGGTGGTTTCTAAAAAGGATTTTACAAAAAAAAAAATAGTGGTGGATTCAACAAATCAGCAAAAGTCCGGTAACAAAAGTGATTAAATAAGGATTGATTTTTATTAGTTTCATGTATTGTTCGCGGATTCCACTGACACGTGGCGGCCCGCGATTGGTTCTTTTTTAATTTGTTTTTTTGGACAAAAAAAGATAAAAAACAAAATTAAGAAAACCTTAAACCTACTTTAGCTATAATCATGCTTTTAATAGTAGAAAAACCACATGGGTTTTGTGACCACCAATTTTATAACATTAATTAACATGGGGTTCTGACCACTCGTCCGGTATAGAGCCGGTTTTGAAAGATATTTCAATTTTTAATTCGCCATGCAAAACACGAGGGAATAAAAACAGCATTTATCAACGAACAATACTTAGGTTCACCCCAGGGGTGAACCTTTAAATTCACCACTTTCCTTATATCTAATAAATTTCCATATATATAAATAAACAGTATATATTAAATTAAAAAGCTAAAATAACTAAAAAAATAACTAAATCCTAAACTCTAAATCATAAACCATTAAACCTAAACCCAAATCCTATACCCTAAATTTTAAATCCGAATCATAGATCATAAACTCAAACCTTATATCCAAATTCTACACCTTAAACCCTAAATCTAAACCCAAATCCTAGATCCTAAACCCTAAATCCTAAACCCAAACCCTAAACCCTAAATCAAACCGTAAACCCTAAACCCAAATCGTAAACCCTAAACCCAAACTTTAGATCTTAAACCCTAAACCCAAAACTAGAGTTTAAGATCTAGAGTTTGGGTTTAGGGTTTACGGTTTGGGTTTAGGGTTTACGGTTTGGATTTAGGGTTTAGAGTTTAGGTTTAGGATTTAGGGTTTAGGGTCTAGGATTTAGGGTTTAGGTCTAGGATTTAGGGTTTAGATTTAGGGTTTAAGGTGTAGAATTTGGGTATAGGATTTGAGTTTATGATCTAGGATTTGGGTTTAAAATTTAGGGTATAGGATTTGGATTTGGGTTTAGGGTTTGTGTTTAGAATTAAGGTTTAGTGATTTATGATTTAGAGTTTAGAGTTTAGTTATTTTTTAAGTTATTTTAGCTTTTTAATTTAATATATATTATTTATTTACATATATAGAAATTTATTGGATATAAGGAAAGTGGTGAATTTCAAGGTTCACCTTAGGGGTGAACCTAAGTATTGTTCTTTATCAACCACAGTTGTCATTTATTATCTTTAGCTTCCGGACTAAAATCTGAAATGGACCAAAAGGCTAAAAAAGAGTCTCACACATCCAAAAAAAATCTGTATGGACCAAGTGATTGTGAATTATCATTTTATCCTTAATGAATGAATAATATGAACCATTGGATTTTATAATCTTTCTATAAATCAGAACCGTCGGATTAAGAGAAAAAAAGAGGAATATTATATTTACAAAAGTACCATTAATGAAACTCCAACCAGAGCCATTGATCATCTTTTCTATGTTTTAATCTTGGCCACACGCTTTCACAGATCTCTCATTCTCTATCCTCTCCCCCTCTTTTATCTGACGCATAAATAACTCAGAGCCACACGATTTTCATTATTTTCTTCTCTCATTCGACTAGGTACAACTAGTATAACTCATACAACTATACATGTTAAAAAATAATATAACTGGTACAACTGGTATATAAATGTTATAATTCATGTACAATTTGCAGCTACTATAATTAACTCAACTATTAAATCATTTTTTACATATGATGATAAAATTTCATCTATTTTTTCTAAGGCTCTTCAATTATTGTTAAATTATTAAATTACACTATCAATTTTATTTAAGATACCTTATACTTTTAAGGTTTGTTAATTAGATTGACCATATTATTATGAAATATAAACATCGAAAATATATTTACAAAGTTATAATGTGAAAATATTGGTACAACTCCTAAAACTAAACATATAAAAAATTTGGTATATTTTTTTATTATATATTAAACAGGAATTACTGGTATAACTGGTACAACTTTGACATTTCAAAAATTGACAAAATCAATTTGGTATTTCCATATGAAAAAACAATCAAATGACCAAACTGGTAACTGTTTAGAAAGATTCCTTATTTTTAATGATTTTTTTTGTTTTTTGTTTTGTTTTTAGCAATTCTTACACCATCAAATAAGTTTACATGATCTATCTTATACTTTTAAGGTTTATTAACTTGTTTGTCTACATAATTTATGGAAAACATACATAAAATGTATTTAAACAGTTATGAAATGTATTTACCAGACTAGTAATACTGATATAACTAGTACAACTACTCAGGTTCTGAAATTTAAATATTTCTTCGAGTATGTCATATGAAAAAAATCAATAAAGTGGCTAAATTGTAAAGTATTTATAAAGGTTCCTTATGATATTTCATGGGGTTTTTTTTTTTTTTTGCAAATCTAACACAATCACATAAGTTTGCATGATCTACCTTATACTTTTAAGGTTTGTTAACTTCTTTGTCCACATAATTTTTGGAAAACATACATGAAATGAATTTTAACAAAATTTATGATTTCATTTTATTGGGGCACAAACATGTACACATAATGAAGTGGTACAACTGAGGTAAGTTTTAATTTTATGTCGTACAACTAGCTTTTTCGATTTCACTGTCAAAATATAACTATGTACAAACTGGTATAACTCAAAAACTAGTACAACTATGTACAAACCGGTACAACTCGAATACTGGTCCAACTATGTTATTTCATTTTATATTGTGCATTATATTTTAAACGTGTATCATGTTTTAAACATTATGGTTGAATATTAAATCAAGTTGTTGTACTAATTGTACTATTCCTAAATATTTTTGTGTAGTTTAACCTGTTATCTATTTCTTTTGGTTGAAATACATTAAATCAAAGTCGATAAAATTAAGAGAAAATTTTGTTAGGTACGTAAATACAACACGTAAAACTAAATAATATTTATTAAAAAATAGATATTAAAAAAACTGATGGTATTGGGATTATAAATTTTATAATTTTTTAAAAACTTCATAAATTTTTGAAGATTTATTTTTTGTAGGAAAAAATTTAAATTATAAAATATAATTAAATAATAAACTGAGTGAAATGTACGAATTTGCAAACATAAGAATCAAAAACTATTTGAAATCAAATTTGTAGATACAACAAACATATGTATATCATATTTTATATCAAAATATGCAAGTTTCACCATGTTCTTCTTGTGTATGTGATTACAATTGCTCTATTTCTTGTAATATTTTCATTTCCATATCAAGAAAATGAACATTGAGGCGAGAAACCTACTAACCAGCACTAGAAAAACACAAATCAAGTGTTGCCACAATTAAACTAGTAATAGTACTACTGTAGTTAAACCGGTTAAACTATTATTGTTATAGTCCAAATACCAAATATTAATGTTTATGTATTTTTTTTCAAACTCGTGATGGCTTATGCACTATCTTTTGGCAGATGCAAGCGGGAAAGATTAAACTAGTATAACTATGTACAGACGGTACAACTCAAATACTAGTACAACTATGTTATTTCATTACGATTAAAACAATTATTTGCAAAAAAAAACACAAAAATCATACATCAAACCCAATCTTTTTCTTCTTTCCGGTGACTCGCGTTTTTAGAACAATGTTTGAAGAATTTTCTGGCTCTGCATCTAGCTTTTTGGCCTCAAGACCAAAAAGATGAAGATGATCTTTTTCCGAAAATCGTACAACTAGTATAACTAGTACAACTTGTAAACGTATCAGTTTCAAATCAAATATTATTAAAAATATACTATTCATATATTTGACACATGCATGCGGGGTAGATTAGACCAATATGTCTTATTGGTTCTACATCATTCTCTTTTCTAGCATCTTCGTATGCCGAAAACAATAAATATATGAAATTATTATACATCTCATAATTAAGTGATGTCATTTCATAATTTCTCAAAGCCATGTCATCTTTTTTTGTGAGAATGAACATGGTGATGATACATAAGAAAATGATTTTTCAAATAATAAATATGACATACTCAATATGTACTAGTTGTACTAATTCGAGTTGTAGAAGTTGTACTAGTTTGAGTTGTACTAGTTGTACTAGTAATACTTTTAGTTCTTCATTATTTTGGATATCGGATGGAAAAGATAAAATTTGACTCTGGATATGATATAATTGATTAAACATGATTATGGGTTGATCGATTTGAGATAAGAAAGAGAAAATTAGTGGATGGGGGATAAGAAAATTTTTGATTTTGTATTATGGTGGAAGAACTATGAATGGGGAAGAAATGGGGGAAGAAGAAGGAGATTGGGTCGGATTTTGGGTCTGGATCTGGGTCGGATATTGGGTTGGATAGTAATGGCATAGGTTAGTAAATATGTTTAACTCTTTAGGTTTTTCAGTTATTTAACATAGATTTCTATTTAAATTTAAATGCAAAATAAATAAATAAAGTGATGGGTCTAATTGAGATTTTTTGGAGACCAAGTGGTCCATCTCAGCATTTGATCCTTAGCTTCCCAATGCATCTTGAAGCATCGCCCTCTCAATATAGATACAAGTCTCGCTAGTTCCTGTTCTGCGCACTTCAATACTTCATTCACAAAGTTCTTGCAAGATGACGAGTCGCTACAGAAACACCATCTCTATTGTTTCTCTCTTGTTTTGTCTCTTCATCACATCTGCGTCTGCACGTTCCTTCATACGTCAATACACTGATGACTTTAACACAAATCTTCAGCGTATGCAATCTCTTTTGCTTCCATCTAATATCTTTTAGCCTCTGTGTAGTTTTAAACATTGTTTGACACATATGTGTTCTGGCTCAAAACAGAGTAGAATGGAGCAGGACCAAACCCAAACCTGGGAGAAGCGAACTACGAAGACAAATATCAAGAGATCTCATCTCGTGATTATAAAGTTTCAGCTTCAAACGCAGTGAAAGGTCTGAGAGATCGTCCTCCATCGTCTTACACTCTCAAGATGGAGTCTTTCAACACTCTCCTTAAGTCAAACTACGCAGAGAGATACGAGTCTCGCCCTTTTGCAGTTGGTGGATACAACTGGTATGTTTAGAGCACCTCCATTGGTTAGAGTCTTTAATGGGTTCTTAAAATTATTTTATTTATTAGTTGTGTACTTTAAATAGTTTAGAACCCTTAATATTGTAATTAGTTTTGAGAAGGTCCAATGGGAGAACCTCTATGAGGTTCTTAATTTTTTTTTTTTTAAGAAATTAAACCAATTGGTAAAATGAAAGTGTTTTAGATTTTTACAAGTATTTGAGAAGACAAACAATAACTAATACACGAGAAAAAAAAGTTTTAAACCATTTGAAACAAAGTGATAAAGAAGAAGCCAAGTTCTTTGTTGTAGTTTGCAAAACTTACCCTCCATATGAGTATGGACCCGACTGATACCAAACCATGATCTCTTGCCTGTTTATGAATTAAACTAAAACATGAGTATGACATCGGCCACCAAGAGAATCAGAAGACCTCAAAATGTGAGCTTACCGGGAAACTACTTTCATAACCATAGAATCTGTCTGAAGAAACCATTCCCAAGCTGCTTTCCCCTGTCTCTCGTCCTGATCAAAATCTACAGAAGCATATTCTGGAACAGAAGATACAACAGGAGGAAGTGTGAAACCGGCATGATCAGATCTTGCAGGAGGAGGATTCCTAGCAGAGACACTGCCTCTATCTCCTAAAACATCCTCTCTAAGTCTTAGAACAACCTGAATGAGAGATCTCTCACACTGCTGACTTCACCAGATACCTAACGATTACAAGAGATTTCGAAGTTGAATATAAAGCAAAAGAAGGAGAAAAGATTTGAACTTTGCTAAAGATCATAATAACCTCAACAAGATCATCGTTATTCCCTTTCGAGATACGGATATCATCAGGAGACTTGAATAACAAACAAACACACAACAAAAGACAATATAAAAACAACACTTTACAAAAGAAATGAAGATAAAAAGTGGACACGAACACTGAAGACAATATAAAAACAACACTTTACGAAACAATGATCATGGACACAAATTGCAATGTGAGATTTCCACAGAAACTGAATAAAGGTCGTACCTTTTCAGTTGGAATGTGAGATTCCACTAACACTTTTCTAAGACGCGGCCGGTTAATCTCCTCGTCGTCCGTCTCTGAAACGCCGTCGTTTTGATCGAAAAGGAGATCGGGAGATCCTTCTGCGTTTACACAAGCAAACGAGAACTCTTCTTCCTCTCCTGCTTCCTCTTCCTATGGAATCTTCGAGTTTACTCCAAGATCTCTCGAGTTTTCGAATTTCTTCACCCTCTTCTGAAAATCCCAGCTTCTTGGTGAAATCCTCGCTCAACTTCATGGACATCTCCATTAAGCGTTCATCGTCGATGGAAGGGAAAGCAATTAAGGGTTGGTCGAATAGGGTTTTGCCACGTAAGGGTTCCTTACCGATCCTAAAAAGCCCAGTTTAAGACGCGGTTTTTTCTTTTTTTTTGCTTTTTTCATTTTTTTTTTTTTACTTTTGGTTGAAACTCTCCTTAAGAATCCCCCGATGGAGGTGGTCTTAGGTAATCTGATTTTTAATTTATTGAATATAATCTCAAAATAACAATATGTGTTTACAGGACACTTGTTGTGTACCCTAACGGGAACAAGAAGGACAGTGGTTCAGGGTACCTTTCTCTTTACGTAGCCATCGACAACTCCACTCTCGTTGGTGCACAGCAAGAAGTTCTAGCAGATCTCAGGTTTTACGTCTTCAACAATAACGAGAGGAAGTACTTCACCATCCAAGGTTTTATAAACTTTGATCTTTTAAACAAGATAAATTATGTGCTTAAGTAGGCCTGCCGGTTTAGGTTGTTAGGTTTATTCGGTTTTTCGTTAGTTCGATTCAGTTTGGTATTTAGGTAGTTCAATTGATGAAAATTCTACTGATATTAACCAAAAAAATTTATTCCGATTTAAGTTTTTGATTAAAAACTAGGGGTTTTTCGGTTACTTTATTTTAATGCTTAATTCGGTTTGGAATTTTGGTATGGTTTGGTTATAATTTTTAAAAATATTAAAAAACTAAACTAACCGATTGCCAAACTGATAACAATTTTTTTAAAAGATCTTCGAATTGAACCGGACTTTTAACCAAAATTGTACCAAAAGCAGATAATTTTGGTTCGGTTGGGTGATGCCGGTTCCTAAAAAAATCACAGGCCTATGCTTACAAGTAACCATCTATCATCTTTGTTTGGTGTAATCTGCAGATACTACTGTACGGAGATTCAACGTCTTCAAAACAATGTGGGGATTCTCTCAGGTCCTCCCTGTTGACACCTTCAAAAATCCGAAAAACGGATACCTCTACGATGGAGATCACTGTGAGTTTGGTGTTGATGTGATCATTCCTTCTATAGCTGAGAACTCAGAACTCTTCTCCGCCACTGAGAAGTTCTTTAACCCGACATCCACCTGGACCATTCGGGGTTTCTCCACCCTGCTTAAAGATAGTTACCTATCAGATGTGTTCTCTATTGGAGGAAGAAATTGGTGAGTCTGACATTAAAATCAAAACAAAAGCTCTCTACTAGATTTTAGAGTAACAAGTACTATATTCAATATGATGATTAGGAATATACAAGTATATCCAAATGGTAGAGGCTCGGGGGAGGGAAAGTTCATGTCCATGTTTCTTAACCTTAACGAGAAGGAGAAACTCAGACCCTATGAGAAGGTTTATGTTCGAGCTAAGCTTCGGGTTCTTAACCAACGGAAACTCAATAATGTCCAAAGGCAGCGTAAGCAAAGCAAAGCATATATAATTAGTATAATGTGATATGTGTGTGTTTATCGCCATGACTAATGTTTTTTTTTTTGTTTTCCTTTTCTTTAATTGCAGTTAATAGTTGGTATAATAGAGCAGTAGCTAGCTGGGGGTTTAATCAGTTTATATCTTTTGATGATCTGAGAGATTCATCAAAGGGTTAGTTTAAAATGTGTTTTCATTGGTTTAAGGTATTAAAGATTAATCATTGTTAGATAATATAATTTTTGTTATTTAAAAAAAAATCTTTATAATTTTAAAAGTTAACATCGACAAAGATTTAAATAATTAACATATAGGTATAGTATTAAAATATTAAATTATATCTATTTAATTTAATTTATACTATATATAAATCTAATGGATCATTTATTGTTTAAATCCAATTATTGATAGTCCAATAAATTTTTTTGATAGGTCCAAAATTTAAATGATAAGATTAGAGATTAAATGTACCATGATTTTCTAGGAATAGGTTCATTAGTTCCATTTTTTTAAAAAAATCTACGACCAATATATTGTGGATAAGCATAATATTCTCTTTTTGAATGATATTGCATAATATTGAAATAGATTTTCTTTGGTATTATCATGATTGTTTAACAAAAATTGTTACAATCCCGAAATTATAGGATTATTATACCATTATATATTTTTAAATTTTGAACAATAATGTCACTGTTAAATGTATACATCCGTATTTGATTTTTGATTTTTTTTTAATACACTCAACTTCATCTTCTCCAAATATGTATGTGTTTTAGTACATCAAAGGAATCATATAATACAAAGAGAAGATTCATTCAAATAAGGTTAACCCAAGTTTAACAAAAAATTCAAAGAGCAATAACTCAAGTATGAGTCGAGCATGATTACTGTTACTAAACCTCTGTCAGTAGAATATGAAGTATGGTCGAACGTGATCATACTGAATTGAAAACGTATGGTCATCTATGAACCTAATATATTCTTTTAGTAACAGAATCTAAAGACACAAGTCATTGATTTATATTTAGCAAAGTAAAGTCATCACACAATCAAGAAAGATCGGTTAATAATGGGGAGACTTAAGGTGAAACTAACCCGTGATTTTACTTTGATAGGCTTAAAAATTTAAATGATAAAATTAAAGATTAAATGTAACATGATTTTTTAAGAATAGATCCATATATAGGTTCATTTTTAAAAAAATCACACATGAATCAAAGTTGTGAATTCTGTTTTAATATATAAGATGGTTTGGATATCAACTTATGAAGATGTACTGGACTTTCTTGTCATTAAAAAAAAAAAAAATTAGTTTATAGTCTCCAAAGTCTCGTGTTCGAATCGAATGTTATTCAATTTTTATTTTTTTGGATGGATCTTGTTATACAGGTCACTTATTGTGTACCCCAACGGATACAGGCAGGATAGTGGTTCAGGGTTCATTTCGCTTTATGTAGCCATAGACAACTCAACTCTCGTTGAAGCACATCAAGAGGTTTTCGCGGATCTCAGATTTTACGTATTCAAAAATAACGAGAGGAAGTACTTCACCATCCAAGGTTCTTGCTAATTTTCATTCTATCTTTTGTTTTTTATGACTACTAGGAAGTTTTGGGCTGTACATCTCCCTAGACCGAAAAAACATGCAATGTGTATATAGAAGTGACATCTATCTATATATCTATGTTATAATCCGCAAAACGATGAGTATGCATGGCGATACAATATTTTCAAAACGATGTGGGGATTCTCTCAGGTCCTCCCTCTTGCTACCTTCAGAGACCCGAGCAACGGATACCTTTACGATGAAGATCACTGCGAGTTTGGTGTTGATGTGACTATTCATTCTCCTTTTCAAAGTTCAGAACTTTTCTCTGTAGCTAGGAACTTTGATAAATCGAGGTTCACCTGGACCATTCGGAGTTTCTCCGCGCTGGTCGGAGATACGTACTTCTCTGATACATTCTCCGTGGGAGGAAGGAATTGGTGAGTCCAACATTAGTTGAAGACTAAAGCTTTTTTTGCTTTAGTTAGAATATAGTAGTGGTAACGTAACAAATATTCCATATGATGATCAGGAATATACAAGTAAATCCAAGTGGCCGTGCAACAAGAGAGGGAAGAGCCTTGTCGATGTATCTTCTCCTTAATGCGAACGAGAAGGTCAGACCCTACGAGAAGATTTATGTTCGAACCAAGCTTAGAGTTGTTAACCAACTAATCTTTTCATTTTTTTTGGGGAACCATAGAAAAGCAAAGTAAGAGCATGATTATCGGGATTGCTTAACTGGGTTGCTTAAATTAATTTTGATTTAAAAAAAAAAAATTGCCTTTTAAACTAAGCAGCTTTGCTTAATTAGGAGGAGGAAGAACCAGCGCTTATGAAACACGCGTCAGACACAGAAGTCTCCTCCTCTCTCTCATCTCTATAATTCCAAAACGTGTGATTGATCTCGAACGGGAGATTCGATCTGGTACAGTCCATGTTTATAACAACAAGGAGTCTTTTGTAATCACTCCCAACATCTTCACTTGTAATCTCCTCGTGAAAGCTTTGTGTAAGAAGAACGATGTGGAGAGTGCCTACAAGGTGCTCGACGAAATTCCCGAGATGGGTCTGGTGCCAAATCTGGTGACGTACACGACTATTCTTCTTTAAGGTTGTAGCTTTGTTGGTTCTTGTTTTCTTTAAGGTTGTAGTTTGTACTTATCTTCTTGGTTTTAAAAGGTTGTAGCTTTGTTGGTTCTTGTTTTCTCATTCTGCAGCCCTTAATTTTGTTGCGACATCAGAGGCTCTGCGCATTTCTCCATCTGTTGTAGCAGTAATCATTTCAAGCTTTAGATTAGACATGCTTTGGGACGCTGGAATTAACAGCATCATCGTTTCCGGAAACTTTAAATCAACAGCCAATCGCTAGCGTCCAAACTCTCACATCGTTGCCGGAAATCTGAAGTCAATTGCCGTTGTTACTGTGCTTTTCTGTTTGCTGGACGCTTAACGTAGCGTCTTCGTTCCGAACAGGGCTAATGTCATATGTTCTTGTTATGGTTCTGCGCATATGCTTGTGTCTTATGCTTATTTTTTTTGATCAATTATGCTTGTGTCTATGTCTCTTCTGTATCTTCTTCTTATGTTTATATAATCTTCACTCTCCACTTGTAGCAACACAAAACTCATCTTCTCTCTCGCCTTGTAACAACACCAAAGTCGTCTTCTCCCATTTTATCTCTTTAATCACTTTGTCAAACTCATATTTTAAGAACCCCAAAATAAAAACCTTGCATTGGAGGCAAACAATTAGAAGGCTCTTAAATAAAGTGCTTAACACATATTTATTAGTAAAAAAGTGATTAAGAGCATGATTATCGGCGTATATATCCGCGTATCTTAGATATTAAAACACGAAAATTAAATCAAAATAAGTTAAAAACGATGAAGACGTTTGTTAATTAAGAAGTGTTTTATGCACGTCCTTAAGGGCACGTGTCATCGGTAGAGAGCAAGACCGAACGGGGTAAGGAAAGTCGCGTGAACCGTGTGGAAATCATTTTCTTCGTCTCCGTTCTCTCCTTCTCTCTCTCCTCGGCGACTTCACCAGAGCACAGGATCTCGGCCGATTTCAACCGACCCCTCACTCCACGGAGTGATCTCCGCCGATTTCTACCCACCCCTCACTCCACACCGATCCGTTCTCTCGTGGTCTCTCAGTTGACGGCGATCTCTCCGTTCTCGTAATCATTCACATCGTCTCCGTTCTCTCGTGGTCTCTCAGTCGACGGCGATCTCTCCGCCGATTTCAACCGACCACTCAGTCCACCGATCTCTCCGCCGAATCGATTGTAAACCAGGTATCTCTCACTCCTCTGTCCTCCGTTATATGATTACTATTTAACTAAGAACCTAAAAACGTATCTACCAATAATCTACACTCTTATGCAAGTATCTTAACATTGTCTCTTAATGCTCATATATTAATAAACTATCCTAAGAAACTAAATCTTGGTCCTAGCAATAAGGATGCTCTAAGATACCCATTAGGGTTGCTAGGGATAATGGTGCTCTAAGCAGATAATTGAATGTTTTCTTGTCAACTTTTTCTTTTTCCGCAGTCGATCATTGGTTTACTAGTCCGGGAGCTGGTAATATTTTTGCAGAAAAAGAGCAGGCATTCATTCGTAGACTACAAAAATATAGTAGATTTTTATTCAATTGGGTTCAAATTTAAAACAATGAAAATGGATGACAATTATCTAGAATATTACGATTTAGAAATTATTTACCACCCCTAAAAGATTAATCTAGTAAAAGTAGGAAGTGAGAAAAAAAACTTGTTTTGAGAGAAGTGCGACAAGAGAGCGAAAAGTTGAAAGTCACCGTCTTTTCACTTTCTCCGGTCGATGGCTCCGGCCGTTGGTACTGTGAGAGGGTGGATCCTCTTTTCCTTCTTGTTTCAGTCTTGTTTATGGCTTGCTTATTAATCTAAGGTTTCAGATCTGGTCGGAAGTTTCATTCATTTGTGTTGAAGCGGAGAGTTTCAAATAGGAATTCATGGACCTCGATCTCTTCAGATCTGCGGTATGTGGTGGTGGATTTATAATTACTGGCTGGTTTCAGTAAGAGCGTGCTTCGAGTAAGGCATGGTTGGCTCTGCCGTGGTGTTGAGACGCGTAGACAGCACGTAGTGAGCTTCTACAGAGATCAATGGCGAGTTTAAGTTGGATCTGAAGGGAGGCGGTAGAGCAGAAGCTCTTATGAGACACTTTCTACAACAACGGTTATCCATAAACTATCGATCCGGTTTATTCTTTCTATGGCGGAGTTTGATTCTTATCTAGGTTGGTTGTGCTTTAGCCTCTTATGTTAATATGTTATTAGCTATGTTCTTGTTGTCCGTGTATGGTAGTTTGATTTTGTCTCTGGGATTGTAGTTGTGCAATCGCCGGCTTATGGCTCGGGTTGTGTCTCTTAACTGTCCGCTCTAGATTATGGTGTCGTTTCATTACGACAGTTTTTGTAACTTGTTTTTTGGTTTATCCAGTTTCGAATCAATATAACAACGGATGACAAAAAAAAAAAAAGATTAATATAGTAGGTGATGCATTAAGTAACATGGGTTTTCTGACCACCATTTTAATAACATTTGATTAACATGGGTTTCTGACCACTAGTCCAGTTTAGAGCCGGTTTTGAAGGCTACAATATTTCAATTTTTAATGTCCCATGCAAAACACGAGGGATTAAAATTTAAAAACAACAAGTTGTCATTTATTATCTCCAGCATCCCAAAGCATCGCCCTCTCAATATATAGACAAGTCTTGCTAGTTTCTGTTCTCTGCTCACTTCATTCACAAAGTTCTTGCAAGATGACGAGTCACTACAGAAACACCATCTCTATTGTTTCTCTCTTGTGTTGTCTCTATATCACATCTGCGTCTGCACGTTCCTCCATACGTCAATATACTGATGACTTTAACACAAATCTTCAGCGTATGCAATCTCTTTTGCTTCCATCTGATATATTATAACGTATGTGTATTTTTAAACATTGTGTGACACATCTGTGTTCTGGCTCAAAACAGAGGAGAATGGAGCAGGACCAAACCCAAACGTGGGAGAAGTAAACTATGTAGACAAACTTCAAGAGATCTCATCTCGTGATTATAAAGTTTCAGCTTCAAACGCAGTGAAAGGTCTGAGAGATCGTCCTCCATCGTCTTACACTCTCAAGATGGAGTCTTTCAACACTCTCCTTAAGTCAAACTACGCAGAGAGATACGAGTCTCGCCCTTTTGCAGTTGGTGGATACAACTGGTATGTGTTGGTAATCAGATCTTTATTTTCTTGAATAAAATCTTTAAATAACAATAGGTATACAGTATCAATTAGATGAACTTTCAACTCAAAACCAGTTAATTAATTTATACAATTGATCTATCTTTTTATACCAGTTGATCTTTTTTTTTCTTTTATAGTAAGGAATAGTTGCTAAAAAAAAACTATCTTTTTATATATTATTTAAGATCTATTCTAGCTTCGGATGTGTAACTTTGTTTCTAATATGTAGGACACTTGTTGTGTATCCCAACGGGAACAAGAAGGACAGTGGTTCAGAGTACCTTTCTCTTTACGTGGCCATAGACAACTCCACTCTCGTCGCTGCACATCAAGAGGTTTTGGCAGATCTCAGGTTCTACATCTTCAACAATAACGAGAGGAAGTACTTCACCATCCAAGGTTCTATAAACTTTGATCTCTTAAACAAGATAAATGATATGTGCTTAAGTGGGCATGCGGGTTTGGGTTGTTAGGTTAATTCGGCTTTCGGTTAATTCAGTTCGGTTTGGCAATCGGATAGTTCGGTTAATGAAAATTCTACTGAAATTTTGATTTTTAGTTTTTGATTAAAGCTAGGGTTTTTTCGGTTACTTCAGTTCAGTGGTTAGTTCAGTTACTTAGTTCGATGGTTAGTTCAGTTTGAAATTTTGGTTAGAGTTTATATGTTTTAGTTATAATTTTTAGAAAATAAAAGGTCGAACTAACCGGTTGTCAAACTGATAACCAATTTTTTTTAAAAAAACTACGAATTAAACCAAACTTTTAACCAAAATTGAACCAAAAACCGATAATTTTGGTTTGGTTGGGTTCTGCCAGTTCGGAAAAATCACAGGCCAATGCTTACAAGTTACAAGTAACATCTATCATCTTTGTTTGGTGTGATCTGCAGATACTACTGTATGGAGATTCAACGTCTTCAAAACAATGTGGGGATTCTCTCAGGTCCTCCCTGTTGACACCTTCAAAGATCCGAAAAACGGATACCTCTATGATGGAGATCACTGTGAGTTTGGCGTTGATGTGATCATTCCTTCTATAGCTGAGAACTCAGAACTCTTCTCTGCCACTGAGAAGTTCTATAACCCGACATTCACCTGGACGATTCGAGGATTCTCCACCCTGCTTAAAGATATGTACTCATCAGATGTGTTTACTATTGGAGGAAGAAGTTGGTGAGTTTGGCACTAAAATCAAAGCAAAAGCTCTGTATTTAGAATTTAGAGTAACAAATAATATTTCATATGACGATTAGGAATATACAAGTGTATCCAAATGGTCGAGGCGAGGGAGAGGGAAAGTTCTTGTCCATGTTTCTTAAGCTCAATGGGGAGGAGAAACTCAGACCCTATGAGAAGGTTTATGTTCGAGCCAAACTTCGGGTTCTTAACCAAAGCAAACTCAACAATGTCCAAAACCAACGTAAGCAAATGATATATAATAGTGTATATGTGTGAGTGTTCATCGCCATGACTAATGTTTTTCTTACTTTGATGACAGTGGATAGTTGGTTCAGTAGAGCAGTACCGAGCTGGGGGTTTCGTAAGTTGATATCTTTTGATGATCTGAGAGATTCATCAAAGGGTTTCCTTGTGAATGATATGCTGATGGTTCAAGTTGAAATGGAGGCTGTTTCTTCAACCAAGTACTTTCCCTAGTTAGATTCTCTCTAAGGCAATGAACTTGCAGCTCCATGCTTTTGTTTGGTTATCAACCAACCTAATAATAAGATTCTGTGTGCTTGCTTCTCAAATAAATGTGTTTTTTTCTTTCTCAAAGGCAAATATCTATTTACCATCAAGTCGACCATATGTAAACTCTTACCAAACACTATGTTTGCTTATCATAGCAATATCAAGGTTTCTAATAAAAAATATTGTACTCAGTACATATCAAGTCAAACTTCAAATGACGGTCAAACAGGAGACTACATCGCTTATTCTTGATTTAGGGATATGATAAGAAAAGCCCCAAAACCATCATGGTTTGTCTTATTTGTTTTGACATCTTTTCCCACTCTTTTTTTTTTGAAATTATTTTTTCTCTCTTCATAGCGTGTTTGATGGTGTTCTAGAGTGTTGCAATGCATTCGATCTCGATCTTGGCGTTTAGAGGCAAGGCTGCGACTTGATATGTGGATCGTGCTGGAGAAGGAGCTGGGAAGTCTGCACCAGAACAAAAAAAATGGTTAGGAGTGTTTCACACCAACTATAAAACCAATACATAGACACAGTAATTATGCGATTTAGAACAAAGTAGGAACACTTAATGAGATAACTCACATTTGGCGTATATATCGTTGACTTTCTTGAAGTCACCCAAGTCAGCAAGCCTGTGACAAAAGAAACCAAAGATATTAGATTCAAAAACTCAAATGGATAAACGATGATTATGTTTAGCAAAACGTACATGATTGTTGTCTTCACCACAGAGGAGTAATCAACACCACTAGCTTTCAATATCTCCCCCATGTTCTTGAGTACCTTCAATATTCCAAAAAAATAAACACAATAACAGAAGCAATCAGACAAAACCACGGAAGAAAGATAGAGCAACTCAACCTTTGCTACAGCTATAGTGGAATATTGAAAGTGGAAACTACTGTACGCGAAACTAATCTTTATAGAGACCACAATGAGACAGTTTAAAAGCTTGTGCACCTGTTCTGTCTGATCCTCAACGCTGTCTGAAACAAACTTTCCAGTCTATACACACAAAAACACAAAAAAATAAGAAATTGCAATCTTAGTAGAACCCATAGAAGAAGAAGAAACAACAATATGGTGATTTTAAAACTTCATACTCTTATAAGGACCAACCTCAAGTATAAGTCCAAGAACACCAGAGAGGAAAACAAGATTATTAGCTTTGATAGCCTGAGAGTATGGTCCCAAAGCAGCTGGTGCTTTCTCTGTAGCCACTACTTCCTTCTTACCTGCATTTTCTTTAACTCACATTATCATCCTCCTAAGAACCCACAAGACTCATAAACAGATGCACTGACACGGACATTGATAAAAAAATCACAAGAATCCATGATTATTAGTCGGAGAGAAAATGAGATAGAATGGTTACCAGAAGAAGCGGAGATAGTGAGTGAAGCGAAAGGAATAGATTTTGAAGACATATTTGGAAGAGAGACACACCAGCGGTTGCAACGAGAGAAGCCAAGTGGTGCTGTGGAGAGGCGGAGTTTTGGAGAGTTTATCATGGATTTGACGAGTGACAAAGTCATTTCCACCTATTTTACGGCGCAGGTACAACAAAAGCAAAAGGACCAAACAGTCTTAAGAGAGAGAGAGAGAGAAAGGTAGGTAAGCAGATGATACTCGTGTCTCGTCCTCTCCTCCTTTTAATCCTACTTTTTCTACATTTCCAAATTTACCCTTAGTTAGGTACATATATAACTTGAGAAAACAAAGTTTTTATTATTTGATTTTGGAAGTTTAGAGTTATAGAGATTTGACCCACTGGGCTATGATGCCCCTACCAATCCCCATAACATTTTAGTCGATAAATTCATTTGTTTTTTTCTGTACATAGTTCTTTCTTTGGGAAGAACATTTAGAAAATAGAGAGATGAACTATGTACAAGTGTGATATGAAAGATGGGTCTCTACAAATGGGGCAAGTCGCTTGCATTCTAAGAAACCACTTATCTATGCAAACCATATGAAATGTGTGTGGCCATACTTCTCTAGCTTCCTTCCCAATCTATGCAAACCATATGAAATGCGATTATAAGATTATGATTACATTTTTGTACTATGATGACATTTTATAACGTCCTCATATATAGAGTGACAATTTCCTTAGACAAAGGTTGATCACCATGTAGCATCCATCACTCCAAAGAGTTGGTCCGTGGTGATAACTCCAGCCACAACTCCTACCAAAACCACCTTTATTTAATCTGATGTCTTTGGTGTGACCTTCCATGGCCCCTGCAATGGTGGCTACCACAACACTAGTTACATCAAACACTTAGTCATATTACAAAATAGTCATACATAAGAATGTGGATCAATTCAAGCTATGTGATATGTTAAACAATACATTACTAAAAGAAATTGTCTTTGTTAGAGAATTTATAATATAAGAGTATGAAGTCCCAAAATCAGATAACTTATTGTATTCAATTAAGGTAGGCATGAACACGTAGTGGTGTGGCCATATCACGCACATTTTGGACCCTACCATCTTACTTAAATCTTTCAAGCTATCAAAATTCAATTTCAAAAGTAAAGTAGCTATCAATGGCTGAAAAAATATACGTCAAAACTTGTCATGCGTAAGTTTCTAAGTGGAAGCCAGACCAAAAATTAAGGAATATGAATATTATGCAGATTTTTGTCGAAAAAGGAACAATCGATCTAAAGTGAATCTATCTATCTTGCCCCAAAACATGTCTTTTGCTCTGATCCTTACTTCTTATATCCTAAAATTCCATCTAAACACGATTTGATCTAAGGTTCAAATGCGCTGAAAACATAAGAGCATCTCCAATGTAAAACTTCATTTTTTTTTTCCAAAATGGAGTAAAAGTGAAAATGAAGTAAAATTGCTCCAACCCTACTCCATTTCCCACTTCATAATGGAGTGATGAACAAACAAAAAATAAATTACTACATTTATGGAGTAAATTTCATTATGGAGTGAGATATGGAGTTGGGTTAGAACATTCCTTACTCTATATTCACTTTTATTCAATTTTAGAGGAAAAATAGAGTAGGATGAAGATGCCCTAATACATTCTCGACCACAAAATATTAAAGTTAAAAGAATAAGAGAATTAAATGGAGAAGTTAATGCAGCTTCGAAAATCAATGTGAAGGCATGGGATGAGTGCACTGCAATGTGAAGTTGTTATTTGCCAGATCAGATTAATGGTACCAACAACCTGGTGATGGGGGAAGCTAGGATGTAAAACCGTCCCACTACAAGCTCAATACCATTTAACCCTTCAAAAGTTAATTTAAACCGCGCCTGAAAGACGAGACTTTAAAGAAGATATTCAAAATCACAATCAAAATCCATTTAAACAAAAAGAGAGATTTTTCTACGATATTTAAGTATATATACTATGTATATACCCGGCCTAATTGATATAGACATTTTATCTGACTTAGTAGCAGTGGAAAACAAAACTTAGTAGCGGAAGACTAATGTGAATCAATATATATATTTAGCCCGTATAATCATGTATAACCTTGATGATTTAAGGTTACTAATGTTTATTTTAGTATCGGCGTCCATCCACTAAAATCATATAACTTGATGGATTTTTTTTTCTCAGCCAAGAAGATACACAAAATCATATTCGTAAGTATATAAACGAGTAGAATTGGTCATATCACATATCCATTATTCAAAGTTGTAAAGATCATCCTTTCTTGCCTATATGATACTTGATAAACCAGTCAACTAATCGCTTTAAGCAATTATATAATAAATTATTTTTCAAATGTAATGTAACAACAGGAAAACAATCAAAAGGAATTATATATCTCCAAAAGGTTTTGAACATTAATTATCTTTTAAGAGTAAAGTTTTTTTCTTTTTTTTTTTCAACAGAGTAAAGTTTTCTAAATATAAGTTTATTTGTGTATCTGAAATAGTTAGTTTGATAGAATCCAAGTAAAGAAACTTATACACCCAAGTCAAAAATGTTTTTTTTTTTTTGATTTAACCACTGTGTCCGGCGACCGAAATCAACCGACTATTCTGTGGGTCCCAAAAGTGCAATGTTAAATTCTGGTGGCCAACGGGGATCGAACTGCGGGTTCACCGTATTGGGATTATCCCTCAAGTGCCACCAGCCTAAGGCCTTTGGTTAAGTCAAAAAATGTTCACACTGCAGTACTGGACAAGTACAAAACAACAAGAGAGGTTCTAAAAAATGTCCCAAGCAAAAGTGCAAATCTAAACACAAGACAAGAAGAAAAACATTCATGTGAAATGATGAACAAATTAAAAAGTAATTAAAAAAGACTAATTGAGAAAGAGTTTGACTCCGTGTTGAATAATAGACTCTTTACTTTTCAACATCTATCTGTCTTTCCCAGAAAAAGCCGCCCTCTCCCTCTCTTATAATATGAACGAACCCACCACCACTTGTTCTCCATTCATGCTTCTCATGATTTACTCTGCAACTTTTTCAACTCTCTGATTTTTAAATAAATCCTCAAATCCATCTGGCGATCATTATTTTTGCTTGATGAATTAAGGTAATAATATTTATCTGAAAGCGTTGCCGAAGTGATGCTTCCACGTCTTTATATTATAATAATAAGAAACATCCCCAACTAATTTTTTCTAACGAATCTGACTTTCATAAATTTCTCTGTTGTTTCCTTCTTTGATCATTTGCAAAATATTCACTTCTATCATCCAAAAGCTGCCATCTTTTCTCTCTGGGTCTTCAGAATTTGAGCTGACTTTGCTAAAAGGTGCGATCTTTCTTCTCTGGGTCTTCAGAATCTGAGCTAACTTAGCCAAAGTTACGATCTTTTCTCTCTGGGTCGTCCTCACTTGAGCTGACTTTGCCAAAGTTTCGATCTTTCTTATCTGGGTCGTCGGAGTTTGAGCTAAAGTTTCGATCTTTCTTCTCTGGGTCGTCGTAATTTGAGCTAGAATCATGGGAAATTGCTTTGCCAAGAACCATGGATTGATGAAGCCTCAGCAAAACGGGCAGACCAGATCAGTTGAAGTGGATCAGACCCACCAAGATCCGCCGTCGTATACTCCACAGCCGAGAAGCCAGACGCCGGAGAAACCATCATCCGAGACGAACCAACCGCCGCCGTGGAGAATGGCTGCGCCGGCACCAAGCCCCAAAGCGGCAAAGAGCAGTTCTACTTCTATCCTAGAGAACGCTTACGAGGACGTGAAGCTGTTCTACACACTGGGGAAAGAGCTAGGACGAGGGCAGTTCGGTGTAACGTATCTCTGCACAGAGAACTCGACGGGGAAGAAGTACGCTTGCAAGTCCATCTCGAAGAAGAAGCTGGTGACGAAAGCTGACAAGGACGACATGAGGAGAGAGATTCAGATAATGCAGCATTTGAGTGGGCAGCCTAACATTGTGGAGTTCAAAGGGGCTTATGAGGATGAGAAGGCTGTGAATCTGGTGATGGAGCTTTGCGCTGGTGGCGAGTTGTTTGATAGGATCATTGCTAAGGGGCATTACAGTGAGAGAGCGGCTGCGTCTGTGTGTAGACAGATTGTGAACGTTGTCAAGATTTGCCATTTCATGGGTGTGTTGCATAGAGACTTGAAGCCTGAGAATTTTTTGCTTTCTAGTAAAGATGACAAGGCTTTGATCAAGGCTACTGATTTTGGCTTGTCTGTCTTCATTGAAGAGGGTAATAATATAAACAAACAAATCTGTTTCTCCTTTCCTGGTTATATTGTTTGTGTCCTGTGTTTCTTGGTCTGTGAATTGCATTTAGATGAAACTGCTCATGTCTTGAGATAACTCTTTGGTAAAATTTGATGTTAGCTTACTGTTCTTCTTTACAGGAAAAGTATATAGAGACATTGTTGGGAGTGCATACTATGTAGCTCCTGAAGTCTTGCGTCGTAGATACGGGAAAGAAGTTGATATATGGAGTGCTGGAATCATATTATACATTCTCCTTAGTGGTGTGCCCCCGTTTTGGGCTGGTAATGCAACATTCTATCTCTCTCTGTATCTCTTGTGACTACATTTTATTCATAATGTTTCATAGAACAGTTGATACCTAACATAAACATTGTTGTTGCTTTTTCATCTGTCTATGTAGAAACCGAGAAAGGGATATTTGATGCGATATTGGAAGGCCATATCGACTTTGAAAGCCAGCCCTGGCCTTCAATCTCCAACAGTGCTAAAGATCTTGTGCGTAAGATGCTGACTGCTGATCCAAAAAGGAGGATCTCTGCTGCTGATGTTCTTGGTAAGTAAACCCTGTTAGGGAGGGTTACATTATATGTTCCTTCCTGATCCTGAGACTTGGATTGGTTGGTTTGTGCAGAGCATCCATGGCTTAGAGAAGGTGGAGAAGCATCTGACAAGCCAATTGACAGTGCTGTTCTCTCAAGGATGAAACAGTTTAGAGCAATGAATAAGCTAAAGAAACTTGCCTTAAAGGTAACTTCTAAAACTTTGGAATATGAACTTTTCGTTTGTGCTAAAGATTTAGATTCTGAATAGGTTATCGCGGAGAATATTAACACGGAGGAGATCCAAGGATTGAAGGCAATGTTTGCTAACATAGACACAGACAACAGTGGCACAATCACATATGAAGAATTGAAAGAAGGGTTAGCCAAGTTGGGATCTAAACTCACAGAAGCTGAAGTGAAGCAGCTCATGGATGCTGTAAGTTTGGTCTTAATCTGAACTTATATTCCGTTTCTTTAACTCTCTTAAGAAATTCATATTCATGGGGGGTTGTGATTAGGCTGATGTTGATGGGAACGGGTCAATAGACTACATTGAGTTCATTACTGCAACTATGCATAGACACAGGCTTGAAAGTGATGAGAATCTTTACAAGGCTTTCCAGCATTTTGACAAAGACGGCAGTGGGTAAGTTGAACTGTTTCTTACTCAGTTAATTTGTAAGAGGGCTCACCATCTTATGCATGTATGGACAGATACATTACAATAGATGAGCTCGAAGTGGCGTTGAAGGAGTATGGAATGGGAGATGATGCAACAATCAAAGAGGTTCTCTCAGATGTGGACTCTGATAACGTAAGTTAAACTGAAACATCTCCTTCTTTCAAGAAAGCTAGTCTTAGTCATAATGTTTGTTTTGCTCCTCCTTATGCAGGATGGTAGAATCAACTATGAAGAGTTCTGCGCGATGATGAGAAGTGGAAATCCACAACAGCAACAACAACAACAACCACCGCGGCTCTTCTAAAGGGACATTGCTTCTGGATTCAAAGTATCAAGAGGAGGAGAAACGGTATGTATCTAATCCAGAAAATCAGGAGCTGTATTAATTAATGTTTGTTCAGACAAAAACAGGAATATACCCAGAACTCTATTGCTTGTGTTTTGTACTTTTATTCTGTTTTTTTTTTGACAACGTACTTTTATTCTGTTTTGTCTATTATTCTTTGTGTGTTCTGTACCAAGGCTGTTGTGCTATGAGAGAAAGAGAAGTTTAATTTCTTTTCCAAGATTATATGATCTTTGCAGTGTTTTTATTAACCTGATTCGAAACACAAACCAACTCCACTTTTCCGACAACATCAGACGGACAAGCTTTTTTCCTTTTTGACATTTGGTGAAACGGCTGTCTTTTTCGTAAATGCAAAATACTAGAAGCTTTGCTTTAAACATTTTTCAGCACATTAATCTAAGGAAAATTAGGGGCAACAACCTCGTAGTAATAATAAAAACTAAGAGTACATGTCTACTCCTCCTATACGAAATTGGTATACGAGTTTTAGAAATGTAGTACGCAAATTAGATGTGCTATTATAAATAATTTTTTTTGTGCTATTAAAATAACAATCCCACTTTGATATCTAAA